>NW_027493686.1:0-346818 GCF_021521415.1 Bidens hawaiensis | reverse complement strand
GTAGATCCGGCTGGGAACCTACAATTGGTGTCAGAGCGTTTGCACGTGATTTGTGGTTCGGGATTATCACACAGGTGTAGAAATCGTTCCGTTCGACTATTCGCGGGACGAGTTTACGTTAATATACCGAGTTTTTGTGTCCTACTCACCTCCCACCATCAAAAACAACCCATTACACCTTCGTTTACCTCGCAAAACATCAAAATCAAACCTGCAAAAACAATTGTTCATCAGGCGAAGTTGCTGCTACTGTTTGTAGGGTTTAGACGAAGATATAAGGTTAAGCGAAGTTATTAACAACTTCGCCTACCTCACAAGTTCGCTTAACTTAAGTGAAGTTATCTACAACTTCGCCTAATCAGGCGAATTTAAAAAGGAGCGAAGTTAAGAATTCAAGAGAAGTTAAGACTTAAGCGAAGTTAGGTTTAACTTCGCCTACAGTACTGTTCAGAATAAAATTTTTATTTTTGGTTTCTTTGAGTGCTCGTTTGTATTTCTTCCAAAGATGACTTCTATAAATATTACGGAACTGGTGAAAATGGAGGTGGAAGCAGGTTCAGCTACTAAGGCACCGAAAATGCTTAAGGGTACCGATTTCGTGGCTTGGAAAGATCGGTTTGAGCAGTATGTTAAATATCAAGATGCTAAGATGTGGGTGTGCATTCAAAATGGATACATTCCACCAACGGCTTTGTATGAGGGCCGTGAACAAATTAAGAAATACAATAAGATGGAAGAGGAAGAAAAGAAGATGTATGTGGCTGAAAGCAAAGCTCATGCTGCGATAACAATGGCTCTTCCACAAGAGATTCTTCACACCTTCAGGAAATATAAAACCGCTAGAGAGCTATGGGAAGCACTTGAAAACCGATTTGAAAGTAATGTGGGGATACGTGCATCCAAGATTAAGCTACTCAAAACCCAATTCTCGGTGTTCAAGTATTTGAAGAATGAATCACTTGATGATATCATCACAAGATATTATCACCTGATGACCGAACTCAGCAATTATTCCATTGTTTACAAAGAAGAGGAGATCGTAGAAAAACTCCTTGACGCTCTCCCACCGAAACGGGAGATGTACACTGTCTTGATGAGAGAAGATAAAGAGTTTGCCAACATTGACTTGGAAACAGCAGTCAACAAACTACGAACTTTTGAACTTAACATGGTTCGAAAAGAGACACCAACTGATCAGGTTCAGGATCCGGGAATGTATGGTGCGAAAGTTAATTCAAGTTCAAGTTCGAAGTCAGAATCATCTGCTTACTACTCAAAGGGAGACTCGAGCGCTAACTCAACTCATGAAGGTCATGTAACTCTCAACATGGATGGTGATGTGTGTTTCGTAGCTGGTGGAACAAACACTTCTAAACCTCAAACAACAAAGGGTAGTTTTTCTTCAAGTGTTCCGAACAACAACTACTCTCAGATGCCCATGAGTGTTAAATCTGCTGAACAGCAGTTTGCTCTCTATGCATCTTTCATTGCTTCTTACGAAAATTACATTAAAGTTAAAATCGTTGATCCTGCAACTTTAGACGAAGACTATGATCAGATCGATGCTGATGATCTGGAGGAGATGAATCTGCAGTGGCAGATGGCAATAATAGTAAGAAGAGTTAAAAGGTTTATGAAGAAGACTGGTAGAAAATTCGTTGGTGAAAGACTAGGTTTTGATAAGTCAAAGGTTCGGTGTTATAACTGTCAACAGAATGGACACTTTGCTAAAGAATGCACAAATGAACGAGTAGAACGTAGTCAGAACAGGACAACACAACCGAATGGGGGAAGTAATGAAAATAAGGCTATGATATCCAGACAGAACAGGGAATACAATTGGAATCTGCAAGTTGAGGAAGTGTTTGAACAGGCCAACTTGGTTAACATCGAAACTGAAGGAAAAACCAGAGAGACAAGAGAAGATCAAGCTTATATGGCAGAGGTGACAGATCAGCTCTCTGAGGTAAGTTCTAAACTCCCTTGTACGAAATGTGAAAATCTGTCTGAACAGTTGAAAACAATAACTGATCAGTTTGTTAGTTTGGATGCTCAATTTAGAACATTAAAAGAAGATCATTATTACACTAAAACTAGAGAAAAAAATTACACGGTAAAAATAAAAGCTAGTGAGAAAGATATCAGAAGTCTTAAAGCAAGTCTAGCTGAAAAAATACAAGTAATTGATCTTAGCTATGAAGTGTTAGAAGAGAAAACCAAACTAATTGCTGAAAGGGATAAATAGATAGCTGATTACCAGGTGAAAGTGGTGGAACTAAACAGAAAGCTTGAGCAATTTAGAAATTCCTCCGCAATACTTGATCACCTCGTAAGTGATCAACGTTCCCCAGTTAAAAGGGGAGGAATTGGATATTCTGAAGTTCCACCACCTTATAATCATAACTATACTTATGATCCTAGTAATCAGAAATCTGTTGATGTTGAAATTGGTCAGACAGTTCCTGTTAAAGTTACGATTAAAGATCCAGAAGTTAGTAAAAGCGAAACGAGTAAGCCTGTTTCGAATGTTAAGATTTCTGTTCCTAGTTCTGTCTCATCAAATTCGGACAAGACATCCGAGTCTAGTGAGACAAAAGAAGAGGCTGTGTTACTAAAACGTGGAGAGGAACATAAACCAACTGAAAAGAATTCTCCACTAAACCCGTATGTCCCACCATATGTTAGACAAACGGGCAGTAATGCAACCTCAACATCTAAAACAACTGTTGAGACGAAAGTTGAACACAGGAGTTGTTTCAGATGCAATCAAACAGGACACCTGGTTGCTGATTGCCCTCTGAATCAGAGATTCAGAGGTATGAGGCCTTCGAAAACTGAGAATAGAACTAACAGTAATTACTATAATGGTAAAAATGAAAACTCATCAAAGTTCAGATATTGGACTAATCCAGGTTTTCAAAGAAGTCGATCTCAGTTTTTCCCTGTTAACAACCAAATCATTAGTAATAATTCATTTAATTCACGAAGGTTTGGATGGCCTCATAGTCAATCTACTGGAAGGTATCCTTTTAGGACTTACAGAAATCATTCTAATACTAACTTTGGACAGCCAAAGTACGGGATGCCTTTTAACAGATTTAATCAACCCAAGACCAATAGGTCTTGGGTCCCCAAATTTTAATCATTTGCTTTAATCGTGCAGGAACAGTTGAACAGGGCTGCAAACAATCTATGGGTTGTGGATAGCGGCTGTTCCCGGCACATGACGGGTAACAAGAATTTATTACACGAATAGAAACCTGTTCTGGGAGGTAGAGTAAGTTTTGCTGGAGAGAGTGGTGGTAGAATTACTGGAATTGGAACCGTGACTAATGGTAAAATGAAGTTAGAAAAGGTGAATTTCGTTGAAGAGCTGAAGCATAATCTGCTGAGTGTGTCTCAGATCTGTGACAAAGATTACACTGTGCACTTTACCAAAAATGAAGCGATCGTACTGTATCCTGGTTTCAAGATACCAGAGGAATGGATAGTAATGAAGGCTCCAAGGGAAAAGAATACATTTGTTATGGACATGAGGTCGACTGAGATGGCAACAGAAGAATCATGTCTTCTGTCAAAAGCAACTGAATCGGAGTCCGAGTTATGGCATCGAAGAATGGGGCATATTCATCTTCGAAAAATGAACTACATTGTCAAGAATGGGCTGGTGCTGGGTGTTCCCTTAAAAAATTTCAACTTTGAAGACCAATGCTTATCGTGCAAAAAGGGAAAGCAACACAAGAAATCTCATCACACCAAGAAGGTTAATTCAATAGTCAGTACCCTAGACCTACTTCACATGGATCTCTTCGGTCCCGTGAATGTAAAAAGCCTAGGTGGAACATTATACTGCTTGGTGATAACTGATGATTTCTCTCGATATTCTTGGGTATATTTCCTGAAGACAAAGGATGAAACGGTTCAGTTGGTAATGAATTTGATTACCAAGGTTGAGAATATTATGGGGAAAAAGGTTAAATACATCAGGACTGACAATGGGACAGAGTTCAAAAACTATCAGATGGAAATATTCTGCTTACAGAAAGAGATAGACCACCAGTACAGCGCTCCGTATACTCCGCAACAAAATGGGGTGGCTGAGAGGAAGAACAGAACGCTAATTGAAGGAGCCAGAACCATGCTGGCTGATTCTAAACTTCCTGTGGTGTTCTGGGCTGAAGCTGTTGCAACAGCCTGTTATATCCTTAATAGAGTTTTAACTGTTAAAAGATTGAATAAAACATGTTATGAACTTATGCATGGTAGAAAGCCTAACTTGAGTGGTCTCGAACCATTAGGGTCCCCGTGTTCGATATTAAAGACGAACTCAAAATTTGGTGAGATAGCCGACGAAGGTATTTTAGTCGGATATGTTGTTGGGACACCCAACAGACGAGTCTTTAATCTATCGACCAGCAAGGTTGAGGTGGTGTGTAACACTGACATCACAAGTTACAAATCACCAAAACCAAGCACGGGACCCGCTGGGGCTTTCGACTATGATAGGCTTTTTAAATCTTTTAATTTGCCTTACTTGGATTGTGCAGAAGTTGATGAGAGAATAGCTACGAAGATGCTTTATGATGAGGAAGAAAATTTTGTGCAACGACCGCAGTACGATGAATGTCAACCTTCCTCGTCAAATGCTGTCGATACCCCTGCTACTTCTACAGAAGAGGAATTCTTCAATCATTTTCATTCTCAACAACAATCACCCATTGATGAACTATCTTCGAACCTGGAAGACAATCCGCATGTCAGTTTGGTTCCGACTACGAGTGTTCACAAAAATCACCCTTTGGAGAACGTGATAGGTGATCTGTCCGACGGTGTACAAACAAGACGAAGCTTGAATGAGCACACTTGTGTTTACACAAGCATTAGAGATACAAGCATCATTAACGAATGCTTGTACACCTGCTTCATCAGCCAGATTGAACCAAAGAACTATCAAATGGCTCTCGAGGACAGCTCGTGGGTCGAAGCCATGCAAGAAGAGTTAGCCCAGTTCAAGAAGATGGAGGTATGGATTTTGGTTGCAAAACCAAAAAATGTGCATGCGATTGGCACAAAATGGGTTTTCAAATGCAAGAGAGATGAAAAAGGGATAATTATCAGGAACAAGGCAAGGCTGGTTGTAAAAGGTTTTAATCAGCAAGAAGGGATCGACTACAATGAAGTGTTTGCTTCTGTGGCGAGATTGGAAGCGATTCGATTGTTTTTGGCATTTGCTGCACACAAGGAGATGAAGGTGTTCCAGTTAGACGTGAAAAGTGTGTTTCTTAACGGTAAAGTCGATGAGGTTGTGTACGTTGAGCAACCTCCGGGTTTTCCTGACCCAGACTTTCCTGATCACGTGTACAAGATAAGTAAAGCGCTATATGGGCTACATCAGGCCCCTCGTGCCTGGTACGCAACTCTATCCGATTACTTGCTTGAGAATGAATTTGAACGGGGAAAGATCGATAGCACACTGTTCGTTAAGAGAAAAGGAAGCGACTTTCTTCTGGTTCAAGTCTACGTGGACGACATCATCTTTGCTGCATCAAAAGTCGCCATGTGTCAGGAATTTGAAGCCGTCATGAAAAAGAGGTTTGAAATGAGTGTTATGGGTGAACTAACTTTCTTTTTAGGACTGCAGGTTGATCAGAAGAAAGATGGGATGTTCATTCATCAGACTAAATATGTCCAAGACGTTCTCAAACGCTTCAAGATGGAGGACAGCACTCCATTTGATACTCCAGTTTGCGTCAACCATAAACTGGGTGCTGATTCAGACAGTGATGCAGACGTGGACCCCACCCAATATCGGGCAATCATAGGTTCTTTAATGTACTTAACTGCATCTAGACCTGATATTATGTTTACAGTTTGTCTTTGTGCTCGCTTTCAGGCAAACCCAAAAGAATCTCACATGAAGGGTGTGAATAGGATATTGCGATATCTCAAAGGCAAGCCTAAGCTAGGGTTGTGGTACACGAAAGGAGGAGACTTGGAGTTAGTCGCCTACACGGATTCTGATTATGGAGGATGCAATCAGAATCGGAAGTCAACAACAGGTGGATGTCAGTTTCTTGGAGGCAGATTAGTGTCATGGCAGTGCAAGAAGCAGACCTCAGTCGCCATTTCTACCTGTGAAGCAGAATACATGGCAGCATCGAACTGCTGCTCCCAGGTTCTTTGGATACAACAGCAATTGCGCGATTACGGTCTGAATTTCACTCATACTCCTATTTGCATAGATAACACTGCTGCTATCTCAGTAACTAACAATCCCGTAAAGCATAGCAAAACTAAACACATTGACATCTGTCATCATTTTATACGGGATTGTGCTGAGAAGAAATTGATTGTGCTCGAAAAGGTTGATGCGTTAGATAATTTCGCTGATTTGTTTACTAAAGCGTTTGACAAAACTCGTTTTCAAAACCTTGTTGAGCTAAATGGGATGATCAATCCCGAGTAACCATGTTTTTCGTTTTTACTTTCAAAAAAAAAAACAAAAAAAAAAAAAAAAAAAAAAAAAAAACGTCACTATTGCTTAGAATTATGTTGGTTGCTTCAGTTTGAAGGACATATCTTCGGATATGTTGGGTCCTCATTTCTACCTGTAGAGTATGAGGATAGCCATTAACCAGATGACTGAAAGTGACCGGGGCGGTTTATGATGTGTTTTTATTCTTTCGCTGAAAATTAGTCGTTCATACTTAGTTAGAAGGACACATACTCGTATGTGGTCGGTCCAGCTGATCCATTGGATCTTCAGGATAGCCGTTTACCTGAAGAGTTCGACTTGATCGGGGCGATAGAAGTTAAATTTTTTTTTAGGGAGATGAAATAATTTTTCAAGTCTACTGCTTTGTAAGAAGTATCTATACAATGTTTAAAAAAAATTGATCCAACCTTGGAAAGTGATGAACAAACTGATTCTGTGTGCTTAACTAGTGAAGTTATTAGGCCTAAAAGACTTTAGAACAGTCATTGTATGTCATGGTAGCTTTTTATGGTGCGTAAAAGTAGAAGTGATACTAACTAAATCTCCTCGATTTTGCGTGGAAACTCCTTAAGAGTTGTGCATGTCTCCATATATATCTTTCCGAATGATAGGCAGAAAAGCGATTACCCAGTCATACACGAGCCCGTGAGTGTTCTGATTCCCGTGAAGATAGCGTGTCAAGAAACTGCAGTGATCCAGATTCGGGACTTGCAGTTGTTTACTACTCTGAAACTGTGTAAATATTTATTAAAAAAAATGTGTTATTGAGACATTCTAGAGCTAATAATGTTAATACTTCTCAATCAAGATGCAAGAAAGAGAACGGGAAGAAGACTCTACAGATCGGCGTGTACTTACAATTTAATCAGACACTACGGGTCGAGGTCAACTCGGGGTGACTTGGGGAAAGCCAAATACGCTTTGAGAATAGATAGGAGACATCATAATCTCTGATGTGTTGCCCATTTAAGTTTTGAGCTTAATTGAACCTAACCCGTATCACAGAAACGATGAAAACCATTTTAAGTTATTTACCTGCTTACAACCTGTTTCTTTATGTCATAATACAGCTGAACATGGATCTATGTGACAGTCACTTAATTAGTATGATTCCTGTTCGAATATTTTCTAAAACATGTTGGTCCCCGACTAGACTGAAATTTGATCCCGTGTACTTTATTTCTAAAAATTTATTCTACTTATGTCGTTTTATGATTTTATACCTGGTTACTTGCTTCTTGATCGGATCAGTTAACTCTTTAAAGGAAGTTTTAAAAGTTAATGGCATAATGTTCAATTTATAAGGGTCTGTTTGGTAAAGTTTCATATTGAGCGAAGTTGAGGAAAGAGGCGAAGTTGTTTAAACAGGCGAAGTTATGGGACAGGCGAAGTTAACCCTAACTTCGCCTGTATAACCTTGACCCTATATAAAGAAATTTTTGGTCAAAGCTCAGTATTATTTTTCAAAACCCGGCGAACTTATTCTCAGTTAACCCTAAGCGAAGTTATATCTCGATCACATCTTGTTGTTTTTCTCAGTTTCTAATCCGATTTAAAGGTGTGTAGTGTCATCATATCGTATAATCACTGACAATGGCGTTAATCAAAGGTCGTTTCGACCCGATTCGTGACCCCGTTCTTTCAAACATCCAACACCCGCTTTTCAAACTTGTTTTAACGTAGTCGTATTCAACTTGATCGTGTTGATCTCCGTCAAAACATGTTTGGTTGAGTCCGCAATCTCCAAATTGACCAAAATCACTTCGTTTGAACATCTAAACTGTTGCCGCTTCATATTCAGGCGAAGTTATCCTTAACTTCGCCTAAGGTTTATCTTCGCCTGATATTTAATTATTTAACAGTATATGAGGCGAAGTTGTGGTTAGGCGAAGTTATCATTAACTTCGCCTGGCCCTTTTTATTTAACATTTATCAGGCGAAGTTCAAGTTAAGGCAAAGTTATTACCAACTTCGCCCCACCCCTTACTTCGCCTATACAGAATAAATCATAACTTCGCTCATGGTAACAGGCGAACTTGTGATTTGACTCGACGATTCTCTAACTTAGACTGTTTTTGTTGCAGAAATGGCAGCTGTAGCTGGAGCAGGTGGTGCAGGTGGTGACGAAGGAGGAGATAACAATCGGCAGTTTTTCCCGGGGCATAACATGTACATAACTTTAGACCCGGATGCGAGCGGTGTTGATGATTTCCGTGAGATCATCACGTTTCTTATCCGCTCGCGTATCTTCCACGCTATTACCACAACACTGCCTATATCTTTGCCAAACATAGAAGATTTTTGGCAGACAGTGGAGTATGATTGTCGAGTCGAGCCCCAGGTTATGCGTGCAACGGTTAACAATCAGATAGTGCAGTTCTCGTCTGAGCAGATCAGGGTGGCTTTGCAGTTTGGGGATGAAGCGAGAGACGATCCTACAGACTTGGTGGCTCCATTCAGAGATGGTGCTTTTCTGAGAATGGGATATTCTGGTCCATTGGGGGATACTCAAAGACGAAAGGGATTCTTGTTAGACCAATGGCGATTTCTTATGCACGTGATGATCATGTGTATGTCAGGGAGAAAGACTGGTACAGATGGAATGGGTGCGACCATGCAGTCGGCAATGACATCACTGACTTACAATAAGCGTTATAGCTTTAGTCAGATGGTGTTCTACGAGATAGACCGTCAAAGATGAGCGGTGACGCGTGAGAGATTTCTGATGTATCCAAGATTCCTTCAAATGATCTTGAATCATGTTACTCCCACGTTACCTCAGCGCCGCCCGATTAGATATGTGGAGAGTGTAAGCAAGCGAATCTTCGCTAAGTGTAGATCATCAAGTGCAAGAAGCAAACCTGAGCTCTGTCCTCGACATACTCCATTATTTGGGTACTTGATCAACCCAGAGTATGTCCTAGCTCGTGGGGACGAGTTTCAGGATCCGGCACCACAACAGGCTGGAGCACCTCAACCACCACCTGAGGTATAACAAGCTTTACCTGCTTCTCCTGTTGTGGCACCGGAGGAAAATGTAGACCTTGAAGCTGCTTTTGGCGGTCAAGGTTTCTTCGATATGGAACGTGTTGATCCTGAGGAAGAGGTGCAAGTCTCGGTTGCACGGGTTACTAGTGTGGATGTTGCTATGGCAGCTACGACGGAGGCTGATTCTGATTCCTCAGATGATGATGTGGCAGAAGCTAGACGGATTTTAGTTACATAAGAAAGGATTCATGGGAAGAGGAAGAGAGACAACGATGACAGTGATTCGGACTTTGAGGAAGATTTACATCAGTTGATCCGTAGATCGAGAAGAGAAAGGGCAGGTGCAGGTTCGGGAGCTGGTGAGAGCTCAAGGGTGGTTCGTTTCACTCTACCCGCACTGTCTGGTATGACTATAGTCTCTACACCATTGCCAGTTACAGGGCCAATCGCCACGGATGTTCCCGTGGTGACTCCCTCATCTTCCTTCGGCATCCCACCCACTAAATTCCAGCTCTCAGCTCTGGAGATTGTGTACTTGCCACCTCCAACTCTTACTCCAACGGAGGTCATAGCAAGGTTTGTTGAGTCGACAGTTGTTGCTACTGCAGGGTTGTCGGTTACGATACCACCTGCGGTTACGTTTCCACCTGTTTCTGAGGTGCCGGTTAAATTGGGAATCCCTCCTCCGTACGCTCAAGACATATCACATCTGAGGTTTGATTTCGATGCAACCTTATCCGACTCGGAAAGAATAGCTGTGCTTGAAAGGGTCGTGGCAGAACAATCAAGAGTAAATCTTATTCAGACTCATGCTATTCAGCGCCTAGTTGCGAAGAATCAGATTCAGTCGTCCCTCCTGATCGAGCATGGTAAAATAATTGATGCCTTGAAACAGTTCTTGGCATCTCAGGGGGAGACGAGCTGTAAGGGTGACGAGCTGAGGACAAAAAAGAGCAACAATCGAGACGATGATCCCAATGCATCGAAAGGTGCAGGAGGAGAGTTGCCAAGAACTGAACAAGCTCTTGGGACTTCCACATCTCAGGGGGAGTCAACGAGTGCAGCTGGCGGTTCAGGGGGTGATGATGTGGTGGTTGTGGATGCTGAGGAGGTGTTAGATGGTGATGATGATGTGTTACCATTGGAAGAGATTGAGAAGATAGGGGCTGAGATCGTGATTGATAGTGAAGTTGAATAAGGAGAGATTGTGGAGGACAACGTTGAACATGAAATTCCAGCAGTTGAAAAGTCAGATTTGGGTCAAGATACGGGATGTGATGAGACAGAATGGGAGGAGCAGCCAAGATGGAAAGAAGGCTACGCTCAGTGGTTCGTAAAGACTAAGAAACCGGCGGTCCCTACTATGTTCAAGAAAAGTTACAACATCAGGGGTTATGTTGAATCGAAAAAGGGGATTATATGCTGGTTATATGATGAGCAGTTGAGACTTTTTGTGATTAAACGGTATGATGGGGTTCAGTATTTCAAGAGGTTGTTGAGATCGTTGAATACGTTGCCTGAGTGTGAAGTGAAGGACTTAGCCAGGTTGGGGTTGATAAACAGGAGTGATGATAACATGGCTAGGATCATTGGGAAGATAGTCTGGAAGGAAAGCATAAAGGAGAAAAAGTTCGAGCTGTTGAAACCACAGAAAGGAAAGCTCGTTGAAGACAAAGACAGAGGAATGAGAGCAGATAGCAAGCCTTGGATGATAATGAAGTATAAGCCGACCCGGTGTCTAAAAGAAGTGCCGATGAAACAAATGCCCAATGATGTGCTCAAAGATCTGAAATGGTGGTACGTTGATTGTGAAACAGCTGAAGCAGTAATGGAAGATGAAGATGAACAAGAGCTGATGAGAGTATATGATCCTATGCATTTAGTGAATTTGTCTCAAGCTGATCTGCAGGTGCTGAACGAGAAAAAGATATTTTACATTCCTGCTTGGAAAGAAGAAGCAAAGAAATATCAAAGAGTAGTTTCAGTTTGTGTACGAGAAGGCGTTCATGCTTGAAGATGGAAGATACAAGATTTTTGGGATTACGAGACACGTGTTTGAAGATAGAGATATGAAGCTACTGCCAAGGGGGAGTCTGTTGGTACATGATGTCAATAGTTCAGTATCTAGTGTCTGTAATCGATTTATTATGTTTTATATTTAGAATTAAGCGAACTTGTCTCACAAGTTCGCCTGATATAGGCGAACTTGTCTCACAAGTTCGCCTGATATAGGCGAACTTGTGGAACAAGCGAAGTTAGTGACAACTTCGCCTAAACATGTTAGGCGAAGTTGTCGAATGTTATATAGGTTTAGGTTACGGCTTGTTTGTGGTAGTGGTTCAGTTTTTGTGTAATTGGTGATTGAGATATCACGTGTTATCAGTTGCAATACAACGTGTTCTTTGTTTATTGTAACGTTTGTTTGATTGTGTTTAACGTGTTTCGTCTTCTACGCTCGTATCGTCTTACGTAGGGATTCCGCACCTACGTAGAACGAGATATTCCGTGTAGATCCGGCTGGGAACCTACATGATGCAAGGCCAGCCCAACCATATCAAAAATTATGCAAACTGCCCAGTTTAGAATTCTTCGTAAATGGATACATTATTTAATTGTTTGACACGCTCTGAAAATTATCAAATTATATATGAGAATCATTCTATGTGATTCTTTATTTCTTGTGTCACCTCTATAACTTTGAATATAAGTTTGATGTTGTAGATGTTTGCAACATCATTGGGTTCAGGCTTTTTTCTGTCAATTCGGCTGTATTGTCTCATTTCTATATTAAAATCGAAAATGTATTGAATTCTTCGAAGTTTAAAAAGAAGCACTCTACACTTCACTTGAAAGACATCGTTAGTCTCGCAACGAGGCTTTGTATACGTGAAGGGACTCTAGCATTAACATAAATTGTTTTTTAAATGTTTAAATAAAGTTGAATGTCGTCGTATGTCTTACCTTATTTGTTGGTTGTGCTTTGTAGGATCGTAAAATGAACCTTGCCATAGGTATGGGCCAATACTATTCATTGTACCATAAAAAATTCTAACTGAACAAAGAAATCTTAATTAATGAATGTTGTTTTGAGTTATATTCATTGATTACTTTTTTTTTGCATCATTGGTTGCTTTTGAAACTTTTCGTGATGATTAACTTATTGCTTGGCAGTAGGTGACATGATTTGGGGTCGTATTACTAAATTGGACATAATGCTACCTTATCCGAGTATAGTATGACCATATGTGGTGCAATGTGAATATGTGATTCAATATCCGTCTTCAAATACTTTTAATATTAAGATAAACTTTTAGATAAATTTATTAAAAAAAAAGTATTCATTTAACTCATGAAGTGTCGACTTGTTTATTCCTAACTTGGTTAAAATCGGACACATCACACACGTAGACACTAACTGGATTTTCCACTTGTTTTAGCAACGAAGTTAAAGCATTAAAAATACATAAACTGAAACTCAATGTACCAAAATGGTACACAATATAAACTCTAAGGACTAAACTGAAACATAACTCCGGTAATACAGTCATATATATACGGTTGAAATTATATATATTTTAATATTTCCTTGTAATTATAAATTAACGATGTGACTGATTCACGTTTGCTAAGATAATTTTTTTTTGTGTGAATAGGAATATCTCGTGTGCAAAGAGATATGCCATATATGTATATAACAACCTCACACCCTTCTTCTTCTTCTTCTTCTTCTTCTGGTGGTTAAGTGATAAACTCTGTCGTACTTGACCGGAATCATTCACAATCATCATAATTCATAAACTTATTCCGGTGTCACTGGTTTAATTTGCTAGGTTCGTAGATCTAAATATATATATTTCATTCTCATTGGTTTCTGTTTTCTGATCCGATTTTATTGCTTACTTCTGTGTGTAATTGTGTGCTGTAATGATTATATTTATTGAGATTTGATTAAAGGTTATTGACTTTTGGTTATTCGGAACCAAATTGAACACATCCAAATCCAGAATACATAAACCGGTTACTCGCGCTGTTACAGACGCTCAATTCTCCGATGAGGATTTCACGAAGAAGATTAACGAATTAGCTCTCCGGTTTCAGGTTTCCGAAGAGGTAGAAGATAAGGAGAATTACGATGGTTTGGAGTGGCAGAGGGATATGATTCCTGCGAGTATTGAACGAAAGGCCAACAGCGTGGATTCGCTGCGAATAATTAAGAAGAAGAAGCAGTGGCGGGAAGGGATAAGAGAAGCAGGGGAGTCTGCGTATTGTTCGGTGAAGAAAGCGTTTTCTTCAATGGTGTTTATAATAAGAGAGCTTCAGAGTTACACGCTGCACATGAGGGAGTTTTTATATTATGAGGACCTGCAGCTGCAGGATATTGTTGTGAGAGTTCAAACAGAAATGAACGCCTCTTTCGTCTGGTTGTTCCAGCAGGTCTTTTCTCAAACCCCAACTTTAATGGTCTACGTCATGATTCTCTTAGCCAATTACAGCGTCCACTCCATGATGGCGTCTAACACCTTCGCTGTCACCACCGTCCGCTATGGACTCTGTTACACAACACCATACTGATATTCACACCAAATTCGACTCGTCGTCGATTAAATCGTTTTCCACGGGTGGGAAAACGACGTCGATTGGAGGAAACAACGGGGGCGGAGGGAATATCCGGCCTGTTGCGAGTGGAACTGATGGGGATGGAAGGTTTGATGGATCTGTGGCCTCGTCTTCAGCGATTGGGAAGCCGGCTAGGACAAGTGAGGAGTCGGTTTCGGGTCAGGCGAGTGAAGACGAGGAGTTGAAGTCGTGGAATTCGATTGTGGGTGAAGCTGATAGAATGCGGATTGTGACCGATGATGAAGGTTTGGATCATGAGACGATGAGGAATTTTGTTTCTCCGGTGACGGTGAAAATTGAGGAAGAAGATGCAGCGGACTACTTCAGGACGGAGCTTCTCTACCAAACGGGTCTTTCGCAAGAACAGGTTATGAACCCGATAACCCGTTACTACTGGCCAACTATGCACAGTTTCTGTATCTAGTTGCTCGTGATTACGATAGGTACTAAAATATTAAAACTTATATGTCGCAATAACGTGTCTATAATTTTGATTATTATTTCTATCTTTTGTACAAAAATATTTACATTGTGGTTTATTTAACAGGGCTGAGGACTACTTTAAACGGGCTTCTAAGGTCGAACCTAAGGACGCAGAAGCACTAAACAAATACGCGAGCTTTTTATGGCAAATTAGAAACGACTTGTGGGCTGCCGAAGAGACTTATTTGGAAGCAATATCCGCGGATCCTAGAAACTCGTTTTATGCTGCTAACTATGCGCATTTCCTATGGAGTACGGGTGGTGAAGACACCTGTTTCCCTCTTGATTCGCCCGACGATGTGTAAATTAACTGCGAGACTCGGGTTTTGGGTACATAGACGGGATAATAAACGGGTTTTGGGTGGGAAAGCTGGAGATCTCGTGATGGTGGAGGTTGAAATTGCATAATGGAAACTCATAGTTTTGTATAATTTTGATTATCCCGGCTAAAGGTGGTTTCGAGAGGGATGAAAGTTGTAATTAAAATTTGTTGATATGAAATTAAAAGTGAAAATGAAATTAGGCGGAAAGCAAGAACTTTGTTACACTTTTTTATTTTATTCTCGTGCGTATTAAATCAAATCAATGGTTTACTGATGATCAAAAGTTTTTGTTAAGTGATGCATGTTGCTGAAGTGTTTGGTGACAAGATCGGTGACTGATCATGATAAAAAAGGAATCCATGGTGACCAGAGTCTAGCACGAGAACAAACATACGTTTAAAGAGGGACGTGAACTCTATAATAGTAGTCAGTTAATACGTGTACACAATGGGCGCGTCCTTGCTTCAGCGGTGTTCCACCATTAATGTTTTTATTGGATCAGTAGCACGTGTTACGTCCCAAGATACGACGTCGTTAAGCATTCGATGGTTTGAATCTAATCCACGAGTCCGAAGTGTTATCTATGGTCACTATTCTATATAGGTGTTAGAGGTGTTGTCTTATAGTCAGAACGCATATTTTTCATGTTCTCTAAATAAAAGATATGGTTTTAAACGTTTTGTGAGCTTCTAAATATAACAAAAGGTATTTTGGCCATTTCCGCTAAAACTAAGAGAAAAATCTAACGAAATTTGCCAAAAGAATGCAAATAGATGAAAATTAGAAGCCTAGCTTTAGCATTACATTGTAATAAAATACGAGTTTGGTACACAACTAGTCATTCTATTTAAACGTCAACTACTAAAACCGAAATTAACTCTACAATAAAAAAAAAAGTTAAAATTTGTCAAAAAGTTTGAAATGAATTTTAAAAGGTTTTATGCCATAATTCTGATGTTTTGTTTCTTTTGCTATTATTAATTTTATTTTTTGTTTATACAAAAAAAGTCCTTACAAAAAAATCTAAGCTAGAAGATGTTAAGTGTTCTTGAAGAACCAGATGAAGTCAATTCAACTTCACGTGATCGGACAAAAGTTCATTGCAACTTGCAAGTTGTATTTTCAGAAAAGTAATTATCTCTCTTCACCATTTAAGCAATAAAGCATTTATCCAAATTAACATAATTATTTTTTTATATAAAGAAAAGCTACGACTTTATATTGTGTGATACTTTTGGTACTTGTAAAATTCGATATATTTTAGGATATGTCTAATGGAGGGTTATAAAATAAGGGGGTTTTTGATATGTGCGTCAAATCAGTAGAGGAGCGTTTTTCATTTTAGGGGTGTAGTGATGTTGCCCCCCCCCCCCAATTTAAGTACCAGTGACAAATTTATAGGAGGGGGGGGTATTGATTTGTCGCTGATGTGTGTTTGAAATCTATAATATATATAAACGAAAACATATAAATCATACGTGTCGCGATGTGGTCGCTCCCATTTTTCTTGGAGTCACCAGATTTGCTTGATTTTGAAATGACGGTTTCTCATGCATTTGATCTGAATTCATGGGTATGGGTCTCATCAACCCAGATATTTCTTAAACGGGTTATAACATCCCATTAAATTAAAAATTAATCTCACCCAATATTTGATATAAAAATCATATAAAGTAGGGATATACTAATTAATATCTGATTTATTTAAAAAGATATATATTATTTATAATTAGAAAACCAATTTTATAATAAAAAAAAATAAACGGGTCTTGTGTCTCATCAAATCCATATAGATTTTAAACCAGGTTATAACATCTCATTTATTTGTGAAACAATTTATCATCAAATTATAAGTATATTATTAACTTTATACAATAAAAATATTAAAATTCAAAAACTAATAAATATTAAAAACAAATAATATATAACAACAACCCATAAGTATATTATTAACTTTCATAGAATAAAAAATATTAAAATTCAAAAAATAAATAAATATTAAAAACAAATAATATAAAACAACCCCGTAATATGAGGGGGATAAAAGCTAGTACTATATATAAACGAAAACATTAAAATCCTACGTGTCGCGATGTGGTCGCTCCCCATTTTTTTGGAGTCACCAGATTTGCTTAATTTTTAAATGAAGGTTTCTCATGCATTTGACCCGAATTCACGGGTATGGGTCTTATCGAACCCAGATATTTCTTAAACGGGTTATAACATCTCATTAAATTAAAAACTAATTTCACCAAATATTTGATATAAAAATCCTATAAAGTAGGGATATACTAAAATTAATATATGATTTATTTAAATATATATATATATATATATATATATATATAATTTATAATTAAAAAACCGATTTTATAGTAAAAAAAATAAACGGGTATTGTGTCTCATCAAACCCATATAGCTTTTAAACCGGGTTATAACATCTCATTTATATGTGAAATAATTTATCACAAACCATAAGTATATTATTAACTTTCATACAATAAAAAAATAAAAATTCAAAAAATAAATAAATATTAAAAACAAATAATATAAAATAACCTCGTAATACGGAGGATAAAAACTAGTTAACAATAAAATTTAAAAAAATGGGCAACAACACCACTACACCCCTAAAATGAAAATTGTTCATCTGCTGATGTGACGTCACGTATCAAAATCCTCCCATTTTATAGCTCTTCACTATACATAGCCTTATCGCCTGAATATCACCTGAGAAAGGTGTTGTAGCCCCTTATCGCCCGTAAAACGACCAACTTATCGCTCACTACGCATACTCTTATAGGTTACCCGTTCAACATATCTCGTTTCTTTAATTTTTCAACTTAGAAGCTGCAACAGATTACAAAATTATATATTTTATTAGTAATCAAAAATATAATAAGGTTTCTTGATTTTTGTATTTAGATGCTTCTACGGAGAAAAAATTATATAAGTAACGTGAATTTTTATTTATAAAAAAAAATTAGCTACAAAATAAGTACCATCCGGACATTTGCTCCCTTTCGCATTTACCATTTTTCTATTTTGTTGAAAAGAAGGAAATTTGGTATGTGCTTCATGAAGGGTTTACATTACTCAAGCACGTATTAAAGCTAGAGCTAATGTGGTTCAACCCGTCAGGGACGGCTATGATAATTGAAAAAATAATTGGGTCGAAGATGAAAATATTTTGGGCTTAGAGTAAAAGAATATTTTGTGAGGTTTAAACAATTTAGTTTTTAAATTGGCTTTCTTTGTTATGATTTAGGTTGTGTAAAAAACTTTTGTATAAAAATAGTCTTAAACATGTATCAAATGAGACTAGAACCTACAACGTTTTTGTTGGAAGTCATACCCCTTTGCCGCAAGACCAATCTATTTATTTTGTAGTTGAGTTTAAACATTAAATATACATATCATTTTTCATATAAACACATATAATTTTTAATTTTTTTTAAGTTCGAGCCTAGCAGAGTGTCTGGCCGATGGTCGTCGACTACCCAGCCCCCTAGGGCTGGCCCTGCAACCCGTGTGTTGATGGCTAACGCCGCATGAATTTGGCCGGTAGCGAATAGCGATTCGTTTCATGACAATGCATAACATGAAAAAAAAACATTTGAAAATTTGCTAAAAGACATTTTGGTAAAATTTTACTTATACGAGGCGGAGCATGTGCAAAACTCTTGCTACCAAACCCGTGTTGAGAATTTGTGAGATATAATAACATGATAAGTCTGTGAAACTTATTTGAAAATTGAAATCATGAAACACTATTAAATCCAAATAAATTCAGTGGTTCACCGAATTCTTAATTGGATAAGACTTAGACTGTGGGTAATGGGGCGCGGAGGAGGGGGGTGATTCAGGTGGCTGCAAACGTGGCTCACGCACACCATTACCATCCTTGCGTGAGCGACGACGCGGTTGGCCGGGGCGAGCCGGACCACGGGGCGCAAGAACGAGGACGTAGAGAGAGAAAGTGAGATTGGGTTTTTGAGAGAGAGAAAGAGTGTGTGTGTATGTTTTTGGATTGGTGGTGGTGTGATCGGTGAAGATGAAGAAGAAGATCGGTGTTGATGGTGGTGGTGTGAACGGTGGTCCGGTGAGAGACGACGACGGTGGTCCGGTGATCGGTGTTGGTGGTGTGATCGGTGAAGGTGAAGAAGAAGATCGGTGTGGTGGTGTGATCGGTGGTCCGGGAAGGTGAAGAAGAAGATCGCCTGGTGGAGTTTTCTGTGAAGAAGAATATTAAATTTAATATTAATATTAAAATTAATATTTAAAATAAATAAATAACTGGATCAAGCCCCGGATCACCTGACCATTACACCCTTCGGGGCTTGGTTGAGGGGTTTGATCTAGTGCCATGTCATTGCCTACGTGTCGTGTTTTGCTTGGCTCACCTGAGGCTCAACCAAGCCCCATTACGCTTAGCCTTATATAAAAATAAGAACTTGGTATAATTTTTCTGTGAAACTTCAAGAACCAGAAGAAAAACAAGTGCATGACCAAAATGATGAAGAAAACGTATATGTTGGATTAAGGTTTAAAAACTGCCTTGGGCAATTATCATTTGAAAATTTCAAATTGCGTTGAAAATTGTCTTCAATTTTGAAGTCAAATTTCGGAAAATAAAATTCTAATACTAGCTTCTTTACAAACGTAATTAGTTACTACAAAACGATTACAATAAAAGTGGCAGGCAAACGGGCAGCAAACTGTACTGCCCCCCTCCCCCCCGAATAGCAAAGCCAATTCTACTAAGAACAAAGCATTGGGACCCAGGAGCTGAAGAGATTCCGTGAACGACATGTTGAACCCTACTCAAAAAATTCACAGCCTCTGGGGCTTAAAAACCAAGTGTATCAAAAACAAAAGGGAGAAAGACATGTTGATTCTTTAAACAAGTTTTCTTGTGTTTAACAACTTTGCCCGATTTAGCTTTCAACGCAGCCTGACCAACAACAAACCCACGGTCCCTGAGCCCAACAAAAGGAGACACTTGTAAAATCCACACAGGCGTGTTCCCCCCCTGCCCACCCGAACACAAGAATATCAGCTGGTCGTAAAGTAGACATCCCTTCAAGAGGATCCGTGAGAAAGTTAACAAGGGCTTCCTTTTTAGCAGAAATCCCTGTCCGTTTAAGAACATCACACAGAACATCCCTAACCAAATTATGTCTGTATTTAAAGTCAGACAATTCTTTGCAATGCACTGCATGGTCTCCAAAAGAATCCAAACAGGCCTTGCGACAAATTGGGCAAGGCTCATCAGTCGGGAACATAAGGATCATTAACCGGTACTTAAGGATAGCCCGATACTCTAAACCCGACATATGTTGGCCCAATCCTTCAATGGAGATGGCCGTTAGAAAATCCTAAGCCCGATAAGTCCGATGGCATTCAAATACCGCCCCTTGACCCTAATAAAACAACAATAGTCAAACTAAAATATTTCCAGTTATGGGCAATGCTCCTTGGCCCTGCTACTAGGGATGTTGCTACGCTTGGATCCTCCATTGCTAGGTTTCATCCCTAAAAACCAATGAGAATTTAATATCAAATATTATAATAAACTCAAAGAAAAATGGACTTTGTATCCTCGTATTTGAAAATATTATGATTTATCATGGTTAATAAGTCAAACAAATTACACTAATAAAATCTTAATTTTGGTATTACAAGATATTCAGATTATTATTATTTTTTTTAATATGGGAAGGGTGATTTTTATCTTAGTTACCTTAGAGCATCAATAGTCATGCCAAGTTATGTCGTTTTGGGGTGAAAACAGCGGGAGAACACCCCCCTCCCCCCGGGCTTTTTGGCTTGGCGTTTTGGGCCGAGCATTTCCCATAAAACGCGATCATGACACGAATTTTGATAAAATTGTGTGTGGGGAGGGGAGAGAGGTACTATATGTAATTATTGTAGGAGAATTGTGATATTTTGCACACTACATCACTTTTTGTAAAACTCTTCATTGCTGACGGGGATGCCATGTGACGCAAAATGCCCAATAGTTGGATATTTTGACTACACATGGTCTTAGAAAGAAAATAGGTTATATAATCATTGGGAACTCCAAAAAAAGTGGGAAACTATGGAACACTCTTTCCAACCCTTGATCTTTTCTCTACATCTTTATGGTACACCTTCAATCATCTACATCACATCATTTTTGTAAAGACAAAACATTCAAAAAATAATCAAAAAAATAATTAAAAAATGTATTTAAAAAACGAAAAAGTAAAAAAACCAAAATGTTTATCTAGCATCCCCCGTTCAAAAAAAAATCTCGGTTTAGCCTTCGAAAAATAATTAAAAAAATTATAAAACTAAAAAAACGAAAAAGATAAATACATGATAACCGCCTCGTTAAAACTCGTATCGTCTTGTACACGCGTAAAATCATGACTTGTTAATTACATGAACACTAAATTACGTGAGATAACCGTAGGTTGGTTTTTAATATATATATATATATATATATATATATATAAGATTATTGAATTTACATTAAATTTATAACAAAACATGTTGTTTTACATGTAAAATGTTAATGAGATTTGTTGTTTAAGTGTAAAATGTTAATGAAAATTGTTATCCCCCCTCCCCCCAAGCTAAAAAAAATCTAAACCCCATAAAAACTAAAGTAAAGCCAAAGGCAAAAACAAGGTTTTTTTTTTCTTTTGGAACGGAGAATGCTAGATAAATATTTCGTTTTACTTCAAATAAGAAATGCTTACCTATATATTAACAATTATACGCTTTTAGTAACTATTTGGTATTTTTTTAAGATTATAAATATTGTAATATATTCGGTACCGTTATAAGTAAAAGTGAACAGGTCTTGACTGGTTTCATGTAATCAATAAGCATCACTTAATTAGACTCGCAAAATCTTTTTTTAATTAATCTGATATCAAATACAAAGAATCTAACTATACTAATAAAAGAAAATAATGAAGATGATGTGGCAATCCCACATTCATTCTAGGCTTAATCTTTCTTCTCATTCATCCTACCTATCCATGGGTTATGGAGCAAAACCATATTGACAAATGGGTTATAATTTCCTTTCTAATTCTCTAATTTATCATCTCATTCATTTTAACTATCCATTGGTCATGAGCCAAAACAATTTTGGCAAATAAGTTATAATTTCATTTCTAATTCTCTAATTTCTCATCTTATTTATCTTACATATCCATGGGTCATGGGATAAAACAGTTTTGAGAAATGGGTTATAATTTCTCTTTTAATTTTCTAATTTCTCATCTCATTTATCATATCCACGGGTAATTGTTCAAAACAATTTTTGCAAATGCTGTACATTAAAAAATCAAATCTGTAAATTTGAGATTTTATACTTCTTATTATTTATACTATATATTTTATCTTCTTTTTACCTATAATTATGTTCATTTCTTTTAGATAATAGATCTTTTTATTTTTATTATTTGACAAATCACGTGTAATACATGGGTTCAAAAGCTAGTAATATTATATATGAGTGTGTGTTGGTTCAACGACATGGGTCATATATATAGATTAGCTTAGTTACCCGTATAGCACACAGGTTAGAATAAGTATTTTGTTTTAAATAATAACATAATGTAAAATACAAAAAAAAAGGTTTCACATATATAAAGATATATTATACGGTAAAAAAATTACATATTACGTAATTTGGAAATAAAAAGTTGTTAGAAAATTCATAAATCATAAATTATTTCTTTGTTATTTTCTATATCAAAACTTAGGTGTAAATGACTACTTTTTTAAACTAACTCGTGGACCAAAACTCATTTTAATCTTAAACTGTTTTGACATGAACAATCTTTGATACTTTAATCAGTTAAGAAACCCACCCGTTTCGTATTGGTTACTTATAAAAATCTAACATTAATAATTAAGGCAATGTATTTTATATTAAACAAATTAACATATTTATGATGGTATTAATTATTTTAAGTTAAGATGAAATTATTAAAAATTGAGAATTAAATATTAAAAGAGAAATGTATTTAATATGAGAGAGAAGAGGGAAAATTTTGTAACGATAAATATAGTGATAACATGTGTCATTTAGAAATCTTTGTTTATTAAAATAGTATAGATAAGAGTTGAATTTTGATGTCATAAAAACTTTATTTATTAAATAGTATACGAGTTGGATTTTGTTGTCATAAAAGTTTCTTTTTTGAATGTTCAAAGCCAATTATTTTGAAGTTTAAACATTAATGGTAATGTAGCTTGGTTGGTGTTGTCGTATATGTTTAGTCTTAAGACTTTGCTTTCAAATAGTGCGTTGGTTCGAAGCCCATGACAAGAAGGTAGGGTTTTTTTTAGATATTTCTGTGTTGGTTAGGATCCTTTTCTATTTGTTTTCTTTTCTTTCTTTCTTTTTATTGTAGTTTTTTTTTTTAAATTACCAAGTATTTTCTTCATTAAAAAAACTTAAATATTACATCAACATAGCAGGTAGGCGGGCAACAAGCTGCGTCGCCACCCCTTTCTGAATTGCAAACCCTAACCTGCTAAAGACATACCCCTGCTCCTTTGGAGTCGACACATTGCTATGCACAACCCGTTGGACCCTGGTTAGGAAACGGATAGCTTCCGGTGCCAAGGAGCCAAAGGTATCAAAAGCCAGAGGGACAAAAACATGTTGGTTCTCTTCGCATGCTTTAGCATGTTTCTCCACCTTCTTCGTTTCAGCCCTTTTCATTGCTTGCCCAGCTACAAACCCATTATCCCTCAAACCAGCTAAAGGAGATACCCCTGTGAGGTCAACACAAGCGTGTTTTCCCCAGGCCCAACCAAAGACGAGCAAATCTGCCGGTCGTAGAGTGGATCTCCCTTCCGTGGGGACTGTAAGGAAGTTTACGGGGGCTTCCTTTTTAGCTGATATCCCAGCTCGCCTTAAGATGTCCCACAGAATGTCCCGCACCCAATCATGTCGGTATTTGAACCCAGACATCTCCTTGCAATGAATCGCATGCTCTCCGAATTTATCCAGGCAAGCCTTACGGCAGATTGGACATGTTTCGTCTTCTGGGTACATTGGGACCATCAAACGGTACTTAAGAATGGTCCTATACTCGAACGCATACATGCTTTGGCCCAAGCCATCAATCGGGATAACGGTCAGAAAATCTTGGGCTTGAGGACCTTGTAAGCATTCAATAATCGCCTTCTGTCGGGGGGACAATCCAAAAACATCTCGCAGGCTCTGAGCGATTTTGCCAAAAAGGGCATTCGCCAAAGTTTTTTGAGGCTTTGGTGGGGCAGTGTTCTTATTAGAGAAACCGCCAATGTCAAAGTCTGGGAGAGCGCCATTTAGGCGTTCCAGGGCCTGCACGTAGTCTGAGTCCAGGTCGACAACTCCGCTATTCCTTAAAATGTGATTCTGTAGCTTCCAAGACTGAGCCCTCGACGCTACAAAAGCGTAAACCCCAACTTCATGAGCCGAAAGAAGGCCTAAACCCCCCAAGCGCATCGATAAAGATGCAAGTCGCCACTGAAGATCACCAAAGAACGGGCCTCCACATACAACTATGTCTTCGATGGCTTCTCGAAGCCCCTTATCAAAACAGGATACCGCATCATCCATCATATGGGGGTGGCATGTTCGTAACCCAAAAAGCAACTTAGCAACCCCCATGCAAGACCTAAGCAGGAGGAGTTCGATCTGGGGATCCCTAAGGCAAGGTAAGAGTTTCATAAGATCAACCGCACGAGATGCTCTCCGCCTCGCCAACTCCTTAATAAAGTAGGGATCTCGACTAACAGCCCCTCCAAGGAGCTTTACCCCTCTCTCTGGTCTTCCAATCCCACTACAAAAAAGCCCATCGTTGACTTTCACCCCATTACACGCTGGCCAAAAAACCTTGGTTTTCTTAATATTAAGTTGCAGCCCCAATGATGGCCCTTCCGAGCTGATAATGTCTAGGGCTTTAGCGACTTCGTTGGCACCACCAATAATAGTCCCATCATTCAAGTACCAAGCATGAAACGGGAGGTTACAATCATTTTGTACCCGGAGAACAAGAGGGTGTAATGCTAAGGCAAAGAGGAGGGGCCCAAGGGGGTATCCCTGCTGAACCCCAGTAGTAGCCCCTATACAGTCATCACCAACGTACAACCTAGACGGCTGGGCATAAAGGAACTGGACCCATAGATAGATAGACGGGCAATGATGATGAACCTCCCGGAGAAGGGCTGTGCGGTTGACCATATTGAAGGCGTTGGAGAAGTCCACGGTAAGCATAGCTAAAGAAATGTTCGCGTGAAAGGAGTTAAGAAACCGGTTCACGCTGTGAAGCACCGCCTCCACCCCATTAGAGGTCCCTACCCCAAACTGAAAGTCCCCTAAATACTGAGTCATTTCCTTCCCAACCATCTTCATAGCCGTTTTAGAAACCAACCTACGCCAGATAGCCCCCACAGCAATGGGCCAAATTCCATTATCCGGCTTTAATAAAGGGGTACGGGGGGCCGAAGCAATAAACTCAGCGAGCACCTTGGGGCACAGACCCCCTAGCCATAAGTTGAAGACTTCAGTGATGGCTGAGAGCAGACCCATGGAAGTCACTGATCCCTCACCACTAAGAGCGTCCAACAAGTGTTGCGCCCGCATCCCGTCTCTCCCGCATGAGGTCCCTTTAGGAAATGATCGGATACATCTAAGCACACAGTCCCCATCCACAGAGAGAGTAGGCAGGGCGACAGATGTCACACCCTCAAATTCCACCAACGGAGTTTTACCGTCATAGGGTGTGAACTAACAGGATCGGATTCATTAGTTATAATCAAACCATAAAACAAAGTTTCAAAACCATGAAAACGTTTACGAGTATTTAAATGCGGAAGCGTAAAAACCATAAAACAAAATGTTGCGTCACGCAGGACGACTTAAACCCAATGATAACAGTTTTAAATTAGTTTGCATAACAAAAGCGTTTTCAAGCAATGCATGATCCTATACCGCGCGCCCGCCTCGGCTACCTGAGAATAACATACTAAAAGTGTCAACACAAGGTTGGTGAGTTCACAAGTTTATATAAAGTAAAGCGTTTAGCGTTTGCGTTCAGCGTTTTGCGTTCAGCGTTTTGCGTTACCAGATAGTGTTAAATCAATTATATATCGATAGGTAGCTAGCCTATACAACAAGTATTACTAAGTGTTCGACACCGAACTGGCTGTTTATCAAGTGCCTTGTCACCAGGTCATCCAGACCATGGTACGTGTTAGCCAAAATTACACCCGCTCGACCTCCAGTCGAGTTTAGCGTTGGGTGGGGTTTGTCAAACCCAGTAGTACTACTCAACAGTGACTCGCTATTCCAAATATTAACCGGTTCGATGTGTAGGACTTCAAATGTTTCGTTTGCCACTTAGCCTTTACAAGTGATATATAATTTACTAACAAAATCTTAAATGCGTTTATCGGAGTATGTTATCTCCCCCAAGTGAAAAGCGTTTAAAACAGTTTAAAGGGGTAAGTGAAACTCACTGTTTGCGAAGAAATTCCCAAATTAAATCACCAAGTGATGCGCGTCACAGAAAACTCTCTCTAGCGTTCTAAAACAACAAGGAGATTTTCTAAGTATTGGAACTAATATCGAGTCTCTAGACCCGGCACATAATTCCTAATCACAAGATACGTTTCGTGTTTGTTTGTGAATCGTGTGTGACTTAACGAGTACATTTGTGATACGATACGTGTGTGAGCAATTATTTACGTGTCATGTATTAATAATGTACATCACTAGCAATTACTCCCCGTAAGGGCAATTTGGTCACACATAACAATTAACTAGCAATTATTCCCCGCAAGAGCAATTTGGTCAAATCATGACAATCAATTAGCAAGTATTCCCCGCAGGGGCAAATTGGTCAAAACATAACAATTAACTAGCAATTATCATGTTTCATGCATTTTCACAAAATTCAGCAGCTAGTTTCACCGAGACAGAAATTCTACTTGAAAATTGTACTATTCCACCGATCATAGCATCTCAATTAATTTACCAAAAATCATCACTAAAGCATGAATGTGTTAGATTTCCATAACATATTTTATTTTATTTTTATTCCACATAGATTTCTCATAATGATCAAAACACTACAGCAAGCTCATAACAGTCAAATTTATGCGCAACAGAATGTTATTTAAAATTCCCGTTAAATGAAAAATCCAACAAATGCAAGACCACTTGGGTTAGGTTCCTAACTCAATAAGTCAACTTCCAGAAGTGGAACCAACCCAATTGGTCTCGTAGTTCATGAGATATAACATTTACAAAACAACCTAACAGCAGGTCTAACAACTCAACTTTGCACAACGTTTTTGTAAAATCATAAAGGTTAACTTTTACACGTCAAAAAATTGCAAATTTATATTCTTTAGAAACTAGACTCAACCTAGTTAACTGTAGTATCAATAATCTCAACCAATTTTCACATTTACACCCTGATACAGTCAATTGAACATCAACAACACAATCTGTCCAGAAACTGTTTGCAACAAAACTCAACATATTAGCCATTTATAAACCATAATTCCTTCATATAACATCCTAGACACCATAATCACTATCCATGCACATCAATTACACATTACATCCATGGTTAGGGTTTTATTTGAATTCAAAATCAAGAACACAACGATTAACATGTAATAATACTAATTCTAGTTATCATATCACAATCAATCCATCATCAAATCAAGATAAAACATATGAACACATATACATATGAAAATCGGACCTAGGGTTTGTAATTATACCTTCAAAAACACCAATACAAGCAAGAGGAAGGTAGAAGATGGCTAGAAACAGATGTAGGATGCTTCAATTGTGAAAGACCAAGATCAAAACCAAGTGATATGTGTGTGTGTGTGTGCCGATCGCAAGGAGAGCAAGGGGGGGGGGGCTGGCCGTCGACTTATGTGAGGGAAAGAGGGAGGGGAGTTAGGGTTTTATAATATTATTAATAATAATCATGTTACATCTAGGTCTCTCCACTTTCAAATGTTATCTTTCTAGCTTAATTAACTAGTTCTAGCATATTGAGTTAACGTTTATAACAATGTTATCACATAACACATAAGTCTAACACATAATTATCACATAATTATTGTTTTGACGTTTTTCGTTTATTCCTCAATTGTTTGCGTCAACTCGTTTGCGTTTCGGTGCAATTCCCGAAAGACTACACATGTAGTAAGTGTTAAGCGTCATTTAAACCCTAGTTTAAATGCAATGAGGTGTGCGTTATAGATTCAATGATCTTAAGTTTGAATTGACGGAGTTGAGTTAACGGAGTTAACCTGAAATTGACGATTGTCACATCATTCCCATGTTAAAGAATTTTCGTCCCGAAAATCTGAGTCAAGTCGTGATGAGTGTTTGAAAAAGTAAGAAAAATTTTTCAGTTTGTCATAACAGAGCTAAAAGGCAAGGACGGAGGCGGCACCACCGGGTGTTTATCAATGAGGGCTTTCATGGTTGAATCTCCGAGAGGGGCAACCCCACTTGAGCATAATACCTTGACTGCAGCTGTGAAATGACCATCCCTGACTTTCCTGAGACATTGTTTAATATTGAGGTTGTTTTCAGAACCCTCCTCCCCTCCCATCTCTATTTTAGAAAAAGTGCTTCCCCCCACGTTATCAAAGGGAAAAAGTCCCCATTGTAGTTTTTAAAATGTTTTAACTTAAAAAATTTATTATTTGGGTTTATTTTTGGAGCCATAACGAAAATATTGATACCGGTCGAATTCACACCGACTCACCACTGCAATTCCCGGACTTTAACAATCGAGTAACCATCATTTTAGATATGTTATTTATATCAAAACTATACGAGTATCGGTATCATAACCAAGTTCGTCTCATTTGGAATATAAGTTGTATGTGTGTCGATACTATTTTGGACGTTTACATATTATTTTCTTTATTAGTGCAGGTGTTGTAACGAACTTAACTGATACCAACTGAATTCGTGTTGTTGCTCCGCCGCAACGCGGCTGGTTGTTTACCTAGTTTTCATTAATATACTTGTATAATGCCAGAGAAAACGTACAAATGAAACGCAAATAAAATAGTTATTTAAAACTGAATGAACACCATTTTGACCATTCTATAGAGTGGAGTTTTGCTATATTCTCGATCCAAAAGAATCTCAAGGCCTTGATTTCCCACATGTCATGTTTATTGATATCGGTTGGTTGTTGATAACTTTTCCACCATGAACCCGTAATATACGCTAACACCTAGTTATGTTAGTTGCATAGATCGCCTCTCTTTAAACTTTGAGTTCGTCACTTGCTCATTGATAAGTATTAATTCCGCTACCTAAATGGAGTTAGGTATTGATAATTTGCACACAGATTGTATGAAGGACCAAATGCACTTCACAACATCACCTAAAGTAGTAAATGTTTGATCGATTTGAGAGTCCTTTCACATAGTGGGCAAATGTTTGAATTACCATTTGAACAACCCCCCCTCCCCCCCCCCCCCCCCCCCCTCTTTCCAAGTGTTCCACCAATCTTGGTAACATGTCCAACATCTTCCACCTAGAAAAACTAACTTTTGAAGAAACTCATCTAGACCAACAATATGATGGTCTATCTTGAAAGTCCACTATACATCAATCGCAAACCTCGATGATTGTACCTAGAAAATGCCCGAGTCACATTTTGTCCATACTCAATTATCACCACAATTTAAGTGTACCATTCAATTAAGGAGAGAGAAACATTGTTGTCGTTCATATACCTTACTTTATTCTTTCAAGATAAGCCAGTTCTAGTTTATATTATTGAGCACTATTAAAAAAGACCCGCTTTGTTTGACTCGAACGCTAAAAGAGAAGGGAATCGATCCATAAGGGGTATTTGATCGGCCCGACTTCTTACCAAAAAGACATCTAGTTTTCCCGCCTCACCACCCCTTTAATATCATTGAGTACTTTGATAGGAACTACTACCTTATTCCATGCAAGAACCATTTCATTTCATATATTCATAGATGATAAAATATATACAATATCTTTTATACTTTTTTAATCGTTTCAGACTTTCAGTAACTTCCAAATGTGAAAATAAACTCTCTGGTCCCGTTTTATCACTAGTGGGGTCTCGGACATGTGTGGTTGGTAACAACTTGTAAGATTTATATTTCATAAACGACATTTCTTATTTTTGTATTTATTTATTTTTATTGTAATGATTGTGACATAAAAATACAAAGAAAGAAAAAAGAAGACAGGGAACGAACTGAATATATATTACCATCTATTTATTAGCAGACGAATTTAATATAGAAAATAGAAGAATGTGACATTATTTAATAATGAAAAGATACCATGTCCATATTTGTTTTGTCACTTACTATTTTTGACACAATGCACTATACTTGCAATAAAAAAATATGTCATGTTGATATTTATTTGTCACTTTCTTTTCTAACACAATGCCCTGGTTTTCTGTACAACTATTAAAATTTGATTTATTACATACTTTTAGATATTTGCTACAAATATATACACATGCATACATGATACAGATTTTTTGAGAACCCTATTGTGAAAACTAGGGAAACACTCTCTCTAAAAATAATACGGAAACGTCTAAAAATTATACGAAGTGTCTAAATTTAAATTTAGATAAAAATTGAAAAGGGAAACATCTAAAAATAGATATTTTTTAAAAGTGTCTAAAGTACATACGTTTTCTCTGAAAGTGCCATTGCCAAGTTCTAAAGTCCTCAAAGTTTTGTGATGTTTCTAACTCAGACACTTCCTATATTTATTTTGGCACTTAGTTGTGTGAGCTTGTTCATTTTGATAATTTTCCCTATATATGAACCCATTATTGTTTTTTTTATTCATGTGATTCTTTTCCTAATTAATCAAATAGTCGCATAAATGTTTCATGTAAGCTATTGTGTTTTTGATTTTTGTTTCAGTTCATTTAAGGTCTATAATTATTTATTTACTAAACATATATAATCTACACTATATATAAAGCATGAGTTAGGAACTCTTAAATTTTAAGAGGTACCAAACTCAATGCTTTATATACAACACATAATGCATAAAAAATATAGAATTTAAGGGTAATTAAGTCTTTACATCTTTCTTTCTTTTAACATATACTTACAACTTTAGTCATTCAACTTCGTTACTTTTTTTGTAAAATTTAATAATAGTTACACACATGCCCTCTAAACCAAAACCAACTACCCCATGACTTTTTAACGACCATAACTTTTTCACAGGTTAATGTTTTTTCAAAAAAAAATACATCATAAAAACGAGCATTTTATTCTCTTTGATTTGAGTATGATATTGTTATAGTTTTTTTTAGTTTTAAAACGTTAACATGTTACGCGCTTACGATTTAGAACCGAGTAACACGTTGAGTCGGGCGAGCTTAGGTCATTTGTAAAAGTACAATAGGGTCGGAATGAGTCAATACAAAAAAAAATGGTTAATTTGGTTCGGGTTCGCGTAGAAAATGGCCAGGTCAAAACGATGTCGAGTCAGAACAGGTTTGGGGCCAAAACGGATTGGTTTAAAAAAATGATGTATTTCAAATTAATGTATATTTAATGTTCGCCTTTTGATTTTCGTTACAAGTTACGAAGATACCGTAGTTTAAATATACCGGGGCCGATAAATACGTGTCTAGTCCCACGCAACACCCTACTCTGTTAATCGCCATGAATTACACGTGTGATGTTGGTTAAGCATGTTCCAATGTCGGTAACGTGCATTCCCCCCGGGTTACGCGTGTTCAATATTTGATAACACGCAACTGGCTTTGCACGAGTTACGCGGTCTAATTTTAGGCTACGTGTGCACTATCAACATGTGACGTATGTACCGACACGAACTATGCGTTCACTGTGGAGTTGCGCGCAGCCCCCCACTGCATCGTGCGGGCACCCAGCTAGTACATAAATTAACAATCACTTTTGCACTTGCCAGTTGCAGCATTATGATAGGAGGTACGTACCTGCTATGAATAAAAAGAGGCATGGTACAACATATGACGTTGAACGTGTATTCCCGTCAATATAAAGCGTACAAGTGTACCATCACTTTGTGTTTCAACCTCCTCTATAAATATCTCATTATTGTATGGGCATCGCATATATGTACATTTAATCCTGTTCCTACACGTTTCAAACCCATGGAGTTAATGGCCACGTGATTTTACACTTTTCTACCTTAACTAGAGCATGCACGTTTTAGATGTTTTTTTAATATATATTATTTTTTAGCTCAAGTTCAAATATGATTCCAATCGTGTTATATCATAGTGGGCTTTCGGACGATGAGTTATAAAAAGGCTAAAACAACCAAAAAAAATGGAATTACATGAAAATGAGAGAGTTTTGAAGCCACATTGTCCAAGATATTTTAGCATTTTATTTCTAGTTATAAAATCCAAAGAAACAAGAAATGTAAGATATTATCAAACATTAGCTCCGTCTCCAAAAAGTTGGTTTTAATAATCGCTTCATTTCTAACTTCTAAATCAAGTAGCAAAGAAAATCCCTTTCACAATTAGTTTCTTCTTCTTTTGATGATATGTATTTTTACTTAATAATATATACATAAAATATATAAGACAAATATTTATCCTCAATTCGCTGGTGTTAAAAAAAATTAGGGGAACCCATCTCACATGGAGGAGAGAGAGAGAACATGAGAGACATGAATAACTGCTGAAATCCTTTCGGGCAAGCCGACATGCTACCCATGGGTACTTACCGATGAGATGGAGCTAATAATTATATAGAAGTAAAATATATCTTAGTTGTGCCGATCAAATTCCTAGAAGTGGTTGAATTGGAAAATGGTATGGTCAGGTCAAATTGAGTTTGCAAAATAATTGATTTGGTAATTGAGGCCAAACACAAAATGACGCCCCAAACATGTGAATGGAGATGGTAACATTTACCTACTTGCCATTCTTGTTTCCTACGTCCTTAGATCTTTTGTGACATTTGCATGTGCAAATAGCATACCGAAATCACTTTTAACATCTATATATCATCAATAATTATTGGTTACAACAACCTCAATTATGTATAAAAAGTATTTCAATAGTTACTTAAATCATATCGATCAAGAAGTAAAAATAATGAATCCAATTTACTCGCCCATTTAAATTTTGCTATTTGTTACTCGATGTCGATATGGTAAGATGACAGGAACTAGTGGTCGGATTTGAACTTTGGACTCATCTTAAATATGTGTTAACAATTTTTCATAGTTAAAGTAACTTGCATCTCGAATAAGAATGATAGCCATATGAGGTTGATGGGTTTGTGGATTTTGAGTTGTCGGGTTAAATTAACGAGCCCGTCGTTAAGCTTAATTCAGAGAGACTTTGTAACCAAACATGAACTGTGTAATTTATTATCTAAACGAGTCAAACGAGTTATAAATGTGTTAACTTTCAATCAACTTATTAATGGGTTGTAGAGTTAAAAGAGTTGGTGGGCTGTAAACAAGCTGTACTGATTCGGTTAAATGGGTCGCACCCGAGTCGGCAGTTTAACTTTATAACTTATATATAAATTTAAAGTAGCTTGATATGTCAACCTCGTTAAATAAACATGTTAACCTTGTTACTTCATATTTCAAAAGGAGGGGGGGGGGTGTTCTTATTTTACCTCCTTATAACGTTTCCAAAAAGTTAGTAAGTCACAATATTGTGACTTATTAACTTATCAATATTGTGACTTATTAACTTATCATTTAACAACGTAAACAATCCACCCCCCCCCCCCCCCCCAAATTAACCAACACATGATTATTTCATATAAAGGAGTTGCCAATCCTAAACTTGTCGTAAGTTATATAATTGTGTACTATTTCACTCTAAAGTGTAGCGGGATAGCAACGACAAAGAATGAGATTCAAGTACTTGGACAATCATGTGTGAGACTTGATCCATCACAACTGTAATTGATCCGTACTTTCTATTCAACGTTTGAGAATATTGTGATTTCCATGGTCTCTAGAAAGTTTGAGAATTAGTTTTATATCAGGATCATAAGAGAACCTTATTAAAATTGAGAACTATGAGAACCATTTTGGACCACAAAAAATCTATAAATAAAAAAATCATAAAAAAAACACACAAAAATCAAAAAAGTAAAAAAAACCAAAATTCTTATTTTATCATCCCGGTTTCATAAAACAAAAAAAAACTCGGTTTATCTAAGTTATATACACAAATGTATAATATATACATATATGTACATTTACATGTTTTTTTGTACACATGTGTATAATTTTTTATAAATGATACTGTACATATGTGTATATTACGTAACTAAAGATTATATAAAATTATACACATGTGTATAATACAACGTTTTTTATTTTTTTTTAATTTTTTTATTTTTTTAATGAAACCGGAATGAAATATAAGAATTTTGGTTTTTTTACTTTTTTAAATTTTTTGTTATTTTTTGTTTTATGATTTTTTTAAATATTTTTTTCAAAGGTGTTTTTAGTGGTCCAAAATGGTTCTTAAAGTTCTCAATTTGCAAGGGGTTCTCAACCCCTTGCAAATTGAGAACTATGAGAACTATAGCTGTATCAATCACCCCTTGCAAATTGAGAACTTTAAGAACCATTTTGGACCACTAAAAACACCTTTGAAAAAAATATTTAAAAAAATCATAAAACAAAAAATAACAAAAAATTTAAAAAAGTAAAAAACCAAAATTCTTATATTTCTGTCCGGTTTCATTAAAAAAAATAAAAAAAACAAAAAAATAACGTTGTTGTTGGTGCAGTTTGTGACCGTCGCTATGCAATTCAGACCAGCGGAGACGCCAACGGCGAAGTTAGAACAACTTCGCCAACGGCGAAGTTGTAACAACTTCTGCCTTAGGCGAAGTTATAACAACTTCGCCATAGGCGAAGTTAAGAACAACTTCGCCTACTGGCCCAAGCCCAAGCCCGAGAAGATGTTTTGTCTATATATATGTGTGTCTTGTTTAGGTTTTGTATCCAGTAATTCAGAGAGTTGTGTGTTACAGTTTGAGTGTCGAGAGAGAACAAACAGAGAGAGAGAGTGTCGTTAGGGACGACCCGAGGTAGAGCTCACCTCGGGTCGGACGTGTTTCTGTTTATGTTACGGTATGTAACGTGTTTGTTTAATTATTATTATAATGAATCTGCAGATTTGTTTATCCCGTTCTTGTATTAGTTCGTGTACGTGTTCGTGTTCTTCATCTTAAACACCATTAACGAGTCTAGGAGGATTCCGCACTCCTAGACCTCGTGCGGATCTCGTATCGATCGGCGACGCCCCCGGGGGGGACCTACATGTGGTATCAGAGCCTTAGGCTCTTATGCTATGGTTCGAGATCTGCGTTTTGGTGTTTCTGGCACGTTTCTGTGCGTTTCTGGCCGAACAGCGCCGCAGGCGAAGTTATTGTTCATCAGGCGAAGTTTCCGTCACTGTTCGTAGGGTTTCAGCGAAGATATAAGGTCTAGCGAAGTTATGGACAGGCGAAGTTATAGCCAGGCGAAGTTATGAACAGGCGAAGTTGACATTAGGCGAAGTTGACTTCTCGGCGAAGTTAAAAAAAAAAAAGGGTATTTTGGTGTTTTCGTCTGTATGGCCAGGTGTACACGATTATTGTGAGACCGGAGATGTTGTTCCGTCAACGAGTGAAACTTGTTATCTCTGGGTCTTACATGTGAACAAATACGTGTTAACTCTGGATATGGAGTTGAGTTTGAGAATGGGATATTGATTGAAACTGGATATTGACACATATTTGGGTGTTTGTGGGCAATGAAATTGTTGTTGTTCGAGGTTGACCAACTGAAGAAAGTCAAATTGAACTGAAGGTTTTTGTCATTACTGGATTGCGGTCAGAGCATATTATTTATGTTATTTTCAAGGCGTTCGAGAATTGGATCCTGAAACGTGATGCTTATTTATTAGAGTGAAAATTCTGGAACAAGTTGGATTTAATCGGGAACTAAAGTGTTTATGTTCTTGATCGTTATCCCTGGTGATTGAAGATGCTTCGGATTAATTAATGGTCATGTGTTAGATTCTGTCAAGGTGGTTTTGTAATGAAATTGATCACTTGATGTTGAGTAGTTGAAGATTAAACCTTATCGTATGCCGACGAGTTGGTGAAGTTGTGGAGGAAGCCCAACTTCACGTGTTGGTGAAGTCAGATGGACTCACGTGATTGGTTGAGATGATCTATTGGCACGAGGATGCATGCATTTCAAAGACCTCAATCTATATTGTCGGAGAAGCTTACACTGAAGGGGAGATCTGATATGGAAGACGCTGGGTGATTGCTAGATTTGTGAAGCTACATGACAGATTCAGACACGGCTGGTTGACTGCAAACAGAAGATCATCAGTTAAGAGGGGGACTGTTGGTGCATGTCGTGTAACAGATGATCTTTTGTGATTGTTAGAATTGAGAGCAACGGTCAAAGGGGAGACTGTTGGTGCAGTTTGTGACCGTCGCTATGCAATTCAGACCAGCGGAGACGCCAACGGCGAAGTTAGAACAACTTCGCCTATAACAACTTCGCCATAGGCGAAGTTAAGAACAACTTCGCCTACTGGCCCAAGCCCAAGCCCGAGAAGATGTTTTGTCTATATATATGTGTGTCTTGTTTAGGTTTTGTATCCAGTAATTCAGAGAGTTGTGTGTTACAGTTTGAGTGTCGAGAGAGAACAAACAGAGAGAGAGTGTCGTTAGGGACGACCCGAGGTAGAGCTCACCTCGGGTCGGACGTGTTTCTGTTTATGTTCCAGTATGTAACATGTTTGTTTAATTATTATTATAATGAATCTGCAGATTTGTTTATCCCGTTCTTGTATTAGTTCGTGTATTTGTTCGTGTACGTGTTTGTGTTCTTCATCTTAAACACTATTAACGAGTCTAGGAGGATTCCGCACTCCTAGACCTCGTGCGGATCTCGTATCGATCGGCGACGCCCCCTGGGGGGGGACCTACAGTTGTATTATACACATATGTATAATTTTATTTAATCTTTAGTTACGTAATATACACATATGTACAGTATCATTTATCTTAAATTATACACATGTGTATAAAAAAATCATGTAAATGTACATATATGTATATATTATACATATGTGTATATAGTTTGCTAAACCGAGTTTTTTTAATGAAACCGGGATGTTAAAATAAGAATTTTGGTTTTTTTACTTTTTTCATTTTTATGTTTTTTTTTATTTTATGATTTTTTTTATTTTTGTGTTTTTTGTGGTCCAAAATGGTTCTCAAAGTTCTCAATTTCAAAAAAGTTCTCTCATGATCCTGATCCTATATAAATATATATATATATTGGGGCGAGTTAACGTACAATAATCTCTTATCGAACATTACATACGCGACTTCCTGCACCACCGATTCTAATTGAAATTAAAACTGCTTAGTGGCATAATTGTAATTAACCTAAAAATACTTAACGCGTACCCGTCAAAGTCCACCGTCGTGACCATCGTCTACTATCATGAGCACCACCATCGTCCTGTCACCACCATCGATTGTTGGTCACAGGTTAGTTAAGCAATTTCCAATTGAAATTAAAATTGAAATTGTTGATGAGCCTAATTGATCAATTAACCTTGAAATTGATCTAATTAATCATCAATTTGAAGCTTCCGTCCATCAATTTTGAGTTTTGAGTTCTGGGTTTTGACATTGAACGTATTAACATTAAGTTTACACATTCTGTTTATACGTTCTGTTTAAACGTATTATATGTTCTGTATAAACGTTCAGAACAAAATCAATTAAACTTTAAAAGTTCAGTACAAAAAGTTTATACGTTATGTTTATACGTTTTTAAATAATGTTGTTTATAAGTTCAGTACAAATATTATGTTTAAACGTTCTGAAACAAAACTGAATATCTTTAAACGTTCTGACCAGAAAAGAACATCTTTAAACGTTCTAATACATTCAAAGAAGATCTGGGTGTTCAAAAAAAAAATAAACATGTGTTAAACATTCTAATACGTTCTAAGAAGTTCAGGTTGTTAAAAAAAGTTAGTTCTAATAAAGTTTAGAAGTTCTAAGAAGTTCTGGGTGTTTAAAACTTCTAAAACTAACAAAAAAATAAATTAAACACCTGTAAACATGAAATTGAACACTGAAATCTCTTCATATAATCTCATAATCATCAAACAATCGTCAATCGACCATTAATTTGATAATTGATTCGGTCATATAAACAAAATATGGAGCGTCAACAAATGGGTTTCTGCAAAACTCAAAATTGATTAATTGAAACTTCAAATTGATGATTAATTGGACCAATTTCAAAGTTTAATTGATCAATTAGTTCAACAAATTTAATTTCAATTGGGCAATTTTATCAACGATTGATGGTTGTGTCGGAAGAAGATGGTGGTCGCGAGGGTGGATGGTGGACGGAATCGTTGAACGGCGATGGTGAAGGTGGACGAAATCGACGGGAGAAGAGGTTGACGGAGGCCGGCTCGCGTAATTGTGATTTTAGGATTAGGATGGTTATTGAAGATGGACGTTCCAGAATGTTGCGTACCTATTGTACGATAAAGGATTTTCGTATTCTATCCTTTATCTATCTATATATATATAAATGTTCAAATAAGAATAAGGAGTTTCCTAGAAATGGTAAGAACCAACAAAATTTTGACATTTGACATTACAAATGATGGTGAAAGAACAATTATAGGAAACTACGTCGGTTATAATGATGAAAGAGTAATTCTAGGAAACTATGTCGGTTAATGGTAATTTTAAATCTCAACCATTGATTAACATGATCCAATGGCTGTGATATGATTAAGTACTTATTTTTAAGATAACTCTCCCAAGGGATGGTTCAAGAGAGAAACGAAATTATTGCGAGAAATGCGAGAAATGAATATGGCCCACTAGTTTTATTTAAGGTTTTAAAAACTTCAAGATTAATTAAGAAATTATAAATGCATCTCTCTCTTCTATTAGTATATCTATTAAATTAATATAACTAATCAAATTACTATAATTGAAAAATATTAAGAATTCATTTATTTTCTATCCAAACTTTTATCCCACACAAGTACAATTTATCCTACACAAGTGCAATTAATTCATATGTTAAAATTATTTCTATCCAAATTTCTTCCAACTCAATATATAAATATCCATCAACACGTAGTTTACATTGTGATAAATAATATAAAAAACTATTTTACATGTGTTAGCATTAAAAATATATATAAAAAAAATACAACATACACAAATATATATAGCCTACACTTGTTCTGAGAATAAGAAAACATATAACATACACACAAAATTCATCATCAATAAAATACACATGCACACGAAAACATATAACCTATACATGAAAACTTTATCCTACACAAATACAATTTATTCGTACATTAAAAAAATTTTCTATTTAAAACCAATTTCTTCCAACTCAACTTATCAATATCCATCAACACGTAGTTATATTGTGATGAATAATACAAAAACCTATCTTACATATTTTTGCATTAAATGTGAAATATACAACCTACACAATAACATATAACCCACACTTGTTCTAAGAATAAGAAAACATAACCTACACACGAAAAACATATAACCTACACATGTGTAGGATATGTGTATATTTGTGTAGTTTATATAATTGTTGATGTCGAATTTAATATGTAAGTTATATGTTTTTTTTGTATGTTGTATGTTTTTATTGCTCAAAACAAGTGTAGGTTATATAATTTTGTGTAGGTTGTATATTTATTGTTTATATTTAATGGACACATTTGTATGACATTTTTTTTATTATTTATGAAAATTAAATTAGTGTATTTATCTTTTAAATTATTTTAGTTAAATTATGTAGATATATTAATTAGAGAGAGATTTATTATGGTTATATTAGTTGTATTAATTGTAGAGAGAATGTGCATTTATTGTTGCATTTATATCTTTTTCATTTATATTTAAACTTATAAAATCTAAAATAAAACTAGTGGCTCATATTCATTTATCGCATTTCTCGCAGTAATTTCATTTCTTTCTTGAACTTAAACCAACTCTCCCATATATATATATATATATATATATATATATAAGGGTTCAAATAAGAATAAGTAGTTTTCTAGGAATGGTAAGAACCAACAAATTTTTGACATTTGACATTACAAATGATAGTGAAAGAACAATTCTAGAAAACTATGTCGGTTATTGGTGATTTTAAATTTCAACCATTGATTAACATGATTCAATAGTTATGATTTATTCCTAGTCTTTCTAGGAAACTACTTATTTTTAGGATAACCCTCCCATATACATATATATATATATATATATATATATATATATATATATATATATATATATATATGATTAGGATAATGTGAGAACTATTTTGAAATTGAGAACTTTGAGAACCATTTCTAGACCACAAAAAACACTCTTCTTTACAAAATATAAAAAAAAAATTATAAAACAAAAAAAACTCGAAAATAAAAAAAGTAAAAAACCAATTTTTTTTTTTATTTTTCATCCCGGTTTATAAACAAAATAAAAAAAGTTGAAAAAAAAATATCGGTTTAACAAAATTATACATATATGTATAATACTTATTTTTTAAATTTTATATCCATTTTTTAATACACATTTGTACAATTTAAGGTAATAATAATGTGCATATGTGTACATTACGCAATTAGAGATTAAATGAAATTATACACATTTGTATAATATAAAGTGTTTTTTTGTGAAACCGGAATGACATATAAGAATTTTGTTTTTTTTACTTTTTTAGAATTTTTGTTTGTTTTCGTTTTATGATCTTTTTAAAAAAAACCTTTTTAGAGGTTTTTTTGTGACTCAAAATGGTTCTCAATTTGCAAAGGGTTCTCTTAGGATCCTTACCATATATATATATGGTAAGGATCCTAAGAGAACTATTTGAAAAGTGAGAATTTTGAGCACCATTTTGGACCACTAAAAAAATCTCTAAAAAATATTTAAAAAAATCATAAAACAAAAAATAACAAAAGTTTTAAAAAAATAAAAAAAACTAAAATTCTTATATTTCATTCCGGTTTCATAAAAAAATAAAAAAAAATAAAAAAACTTCGTATTATGCGCATGTGTATAATTTCATTTAGTCTCTAGTTACGTAATATACACATATGTACATTATCATATACCTTAAATTGTATATATGTGTTGGTGCATTTTGTGACCGTCGCTATGCAATTCTGACCAGCGGAGACGAAGTGGCGAAGTTAGAACAACTTCGCCATAGGCGAAGTTAGAACAACTTCGCCTACAGGCCCAAGCCTAAGTCCGCGAAGTTGGTTATCTATATATATGTGTGTCTTGTTTAGGGTTTTGTATTCAGAAAGTTAGAGTATTTTGTGTTCAGTTAAATTGTCTAGAGAGAAACAGAGAGAGAGAGTCGTGTGGGACGGCCCGAGGTAGAGCTCACCTCGGGTCGGCCGTGTCTTTGTTTTTGTTCTGTTTGTAACGTGGTTTGGTTAGTATATAAAGTATCTGCAGATTCGTTTATTCCATTCGTGTGTTTATTCGTGTGTTTGTTCGTGTGTTTGTTCGTGTGTTTGTTTATGTGTAATCGTGTTCGTCATCTTCTACACCATTAAGCGAGTCTAGGAGGATTCCGCACTCCTAGACCTCGTGCGGATCTCGTATCGATCAGCGACGCCCCGGGGGGACTTACAAGTGGTATCAGAGCCTTAGGCTCTTATGCTATGGTTCGAGATCTGCGTTTTGGTGTTTCTGGCACGTTTCTGATGTGTTTTTGGCCGAACAGCCGCCGTAGGCGAAGTTATTGGGTTCAGGCGAAGTTGTCGCTTAAATTTTAGGGTTTAGGCGAAGTTATAGCCAGACGAAGTTATAGCCAGGCGAAGTTAATGAGGGGCGAAGTTGACTTTTGGGCGAAGTTGACTTTTGGCGAAGTTAAAAAAAAAATTTGTTTGGAGTTTTCGTCCGAATGGCCAGGTGTACACGATTATTGTGAGACCGAAAGTGTTGTTCTGGCAACGAGTGAAACTTGGTATCTCTTGGTCTTACGTGTGAACAAATACGGGTCAACTCTGGATATGGAGTTGAAGTTGTGAATGGGATATTGATTGAAACTGGATATTGACACATATTTGGGTGTTTTTGGGCAAAGAAATAGTTGTTGTTCGAGGTTGACCAACTGAAGAAGTCAAATTTTGTTCGGGTTTTCGTCATTACTGGATTGCGGTCAGAGCATATTATTTATGTTATTTTCAAGGCGTTCGAGAATTGGATCCTGTTACGATTTTGGAACAAGTTGGATTTAATCGGGAATTAACTTGTTTATGTTCTTGATCGTTATCCCTGGTGATTGATGATGCTTCAGATTAATTAATGGTCATGTGTGTTAGATTCTGTCAAGGTGGTTTTGTGATGAAATTGATCTCACTTGATGTTGAGTAGTTGAAGATTGAACCTTATCTTATTATACAATTCCGACGTGTTGGTGAAGTTGTGGAGGGAGCACAACTTCACGTGTTGGTGAAGTTAGAAGAACTTCACATGATTGGTTGAGATGATCAATTAGGCAGGGGGATGCATGTCAAAGATCTCGATCGATATAGTCGGAGGAGCTTACACTGAAGGGGAGATCTGATATGGAAGACGCCGGGTGATTGGTAGATTTGTGGAGCTACAAGACAGTTTCAGACACGGCTGGTTGAAGACAGGATGGATGTTGCATGTATATGTGAAGTTCAAGTTTGAAGATCACAGTCCAAACGAGTCCTACAAGAAGAAGCAAACAGAAGATCATCAGTTAAGAGGGAGTCTGTTGGTGCATGTTTTGTAACAGATGATCTTTTGTGTTTGTTAGAATTGAGAGCAACGGTCAAAGGGGAGTCTGTTGGTGCATTTTGTGACCGTCGCTATGCAATTCTGACCAGCGGAGACGAAGTGGCGAAGTTAGAACAACTTCGCCTACAGGCCCAAGCCCAAGCCCGCGAAGTTGGTTATCTATATATATGTGTGTCTTGTTTAGGGTTTTGTATTCAAAAAGTTAGAGTATTTTGTGTTCAGTTAAATTGTCTAGAGAGAAACAGAGAGAGAGAGAGAGAGTCGTGTGGGACGGCCCGAGGTAGAGCTCACATCGGGTCGGCCATGTCTTTGTTTTTGTTCGGTTTGTAACGTGGTTTGGTTAGTATATAAAGTATCTGCAGATTCGTTTATTCCATTCGTGTGTTTATTCGTGTGTTTGTTTATTTGTAATCGTGTTCGTCATCTTCTACACCATTAAACGAGTCTAGGAGGATTTCGCACTCCTAGACCTCGTGCGGATCTCGTATCGATCAGCGACGCCCCGAGGGGACTTACAAGCGTTTATTCCATTCGTGTGTTTGTTCGTGTGTTTGTTTATGTGTAATCGTGTTCGTCATCTTCTACACCATTAAACGAGTCTAGGAGGATTCCGCACTCCTAGACCTCGTGCGGATCTCGTATCGATCAGCGACGCCCCAGGGGGACTTACAACATGTGTATAAAAAACATGTATAAAATTTAAAAAATAAGTATTATACATATGTGTATAATTTTGTTAAACCGATATTTTTTTTTCAATTTTTTTATTTTTTTTATAAAACCGGAATGAAAAATAAAAATTTTGGTTATTTACTTTTTTTATTTTCGGATTTTTTTGTTTTTTATATATATATTTTTATTTTTTTTGTTAAAAAGAAGGTTTTTTGTGGTTTAAAATGGTTCTCAAAATTCTCAATTTCAAATAGTTCTCACATGATCCTAATCCTATATATCTAACTATCTATATAATTGTTTACCATGAAATCCTATGTGCCGCTCTCAGGTTGTTCCCCCAATTCTCTAGAGCCACTAGATTGCTTGATTTCTAAATGGGGGATTCTCATGCATTTGACCCGAATTCACGGGTATGGGTCTTACCAAACCCGGATAGTCTTTAAATGAGTTATAACATCTTATATATTAATGAAACTATTTCATAATGAAACAATAATTTTTGCGGGCCATGGGTCTCACCAAACCCGGATAACTCCTAAACGGGTTATAACATCTCATTTATCTGTGAAATAACCCCTTGATCATCAAAGAATAATTTACACGAGTTATGGGTCTTACCAAACCCTAATAGCCCTCAAATGGGTTATAAGATCTCATTTATTGGTAAACACTATCATTAAAACTTAATTTAATTTATCTCCTTTACATGTTCTCTTTTGCTGGTCTATCATCTTCATCGCAGATTAACTTCCGATACTACCCACCATTGTCAACTAGATTAACATCCTCTTTTTCATTAAACAAATATTTGTGTTCATGTTTGTTCATTTAAAAAAATCAACATGCTCGTGTCCATTTATGTTTGTTCGTTAAAAATCTAAAAAACATACACATCTCAATTGAAAAAACTCAAATGCTAGAAAATATAATAACAAACTAATGTATATGTATTAAATTAAAACTAAACTACGCTAAAAAAATAAAATAAATTATCATAAAATAGCAAAACGATTAAAACAAAACTCGAATAAACCCCCGTAACACGGGAGGATCAAACTAGTATATACAGTGGCGGACATAAGGTTTGGGCAGGGGTAACCCGGGTTACCCCTCAACTTCCATTTCGTAGTGTAAAAAAAAATTTATTTTCGTCGTTTTATATATCGGGTTACCCCTAAACGAAAACTGGGTTACCCCTCAAAGATTTTGATAAGCCCACACATTAATTAAAAGCCCACACATTAGATAAAAACCCACACAACTTAAATAAAATAAAACCAAAAAAATAATATAATAAAGTTATAAAACAATTACCATCTGCGATCTGCTCCCATCCTCTCACCATATCCAGACGACCAGACCAAGCAATTACCAGCCACCACCGCCGGCCCCTTCTTCAGCCACCACCGCCGGCCCCTTCTTCAGCCACCACCGCCGTCCGCCGGCCCTTTCTCCAGTCACCACAGCTGTTCGCCACTTCTCCGACCCCTTCTTCAAAAGGTATTGTTCTTGTTTGTTTTCTATTTTATTTTAGGGTTTATATAGTTATATTTAAAGACATGAAATTGGACTTTAGATTAGGGTTTGGTTGTTAGTTTTAGTTATTGTCTTTGTTTATAATTAATATTTTAACTCTTACTTTCTTATATAATTACTTAATTAGGCCATTAGGGTATTTGGAACTTTGAAGATGAAACCACATCCTAAGCAAGCTCTTATTGGCAAATTTTTTAAAGAAAATTTCAAGAGTTTGATGATGTTGATGGAAGTCCAAATATTGGTAATGATGTGCAAGAATAAGATGATGATAATATTGGTCTAAACATTCCTTCGACTTCAAGTCCTTCAATTCCACATACAATTGATTTGAATGATCTTCATTCGGATCCCTTTGATAGGCCACCTATTGCTAGTTATCACCCTAATCAAAGAGATGACATAAGACGACATTATCTTGTTAAAAAGGCTTTTCAACCACAAAATCATAACTTTCCATTCAAAGCCTATAATGGTAAGCCGAGACGTTTTAATGTAGAATGGTTTGATAAATATCCGTGGTTAGAGTATAGCATAAAAGTAGATAAAGCATATTGCTTATGTTGCTACTTGTTTAAAGAAACTGTTGGTAATCAAGGTGGAAGAGATACTTTTTCAACTGAAGGCTTTTGTCATTGGAGTAAACCAGGTGCTTTAAAAGAACATGTTGGGAAGGTTGACAGCTATCATAATAAGGCGATGCAAAAATCTGACAATCTCTTGAACCAAAAACAATCCATTAATGAGAAATTCAACAAGCAAAGTAAAGAAGAAAGGATTGGAAATCGGTTTCGATTAATGGGTTCGGTTCGTACTACCAAATTCTTGTTAGAAAATTCTTTATCATTCCGTGGTCATGATGAATCGGAGGACTCTTTTTCTAAAGGTCTTTTTTTTGCAGTTTTAAAGTTGATTAGTGAAAATAACCCGGATATTGGTAAGTACACATTAGGAAATGCAAAAAAGAATAACAAGTTGACATCTCCATCGATACAAAAAGAGATTATCGAATGCTTTGCAAAAGAAGTAACCAAGATGATTTGTGAAGAAATTAAAGACAATGTTTTTGGGTTGTTAGTAGATGAGTCTAGTGACGTATCTTTAAAGGAACAAATGGCTGTAGTCGTGAGGTATGTTGATAAACTTGGAATTGTTAAAGAGAGTTTTATTGGAGTTGCTCATGTGAAAGACACATGTTCCTTAACTCTTAAACAAGCCATTGTTTCTTTATTAGCTAGTAACCAATTGAGCATGGATCAAGTAAGTAATAAGTTTCATACTTTAATTACAAAAACTTTAACAAAGATTATTTGATTTATCTTATAGTTTCTTTTTGTTAAAACAGGTTAAAGGTCAAGGTTATGATTGTGCAAGCAATATGCGTGGAGAGTTTAATGGGCTAAAAGCTTTGATTTTGAAAGATAACCCGTCAGCACATTATATACATTGCTTTGCTCATCAACTTCAGTTGGTGATTGTGGCTGTTGCAAAAAAACATACCGGTGTTAAAACTTTTTATTAATACATTGCCATGATTGTTAACACGATTTCTGCTTCTTGCAAACGAAAAGATATGATACGCGAGGCAAAAAAAGAAAGAGTAGAAAAAGAAATTCAAAAAGGTGAAATTAAGACCGGAAAAGGATTAAACCAAGAGGTTTCCCTTGTACGAGCTGGAGATACACGATGGGATTCTCATCATAGAACAATCATAAGTTTGCTTAAATTATTTCCGGAAATTGTTGACGTGCTTCGTAATATTCAAAAAGGAGATGCCACTGAACAACGAACCCATGCAAAAGGTATTTTATCATATTTCAAAAAACTTGACTTTGTTTTTTATGCGCACTTGATGGAAAATGTTTTAGGCCACACAAATGTACTTTCAAAACATCTTCAAAAAAAAGTCAAGATTTATTAGAAGTGGCTGAGTTAATAAATGGAACAAAACGAGCATTGAATGATTTAAGGCAAAACGGGTTTGCTTCAATGTTGGAAAAAGTAACATCTTTTTGTGTAATAAACAACATCAAGATGTTAGATATGACGGAAACGTATGGTAAGGCTAGAAACCAAAAGAATGTCATTACTAATCGACATCATTTTGAAGTTGACATTTTTAATACGGTTTTGGATATGCAAATTCATGAATTTGGAAATTGATTCAATGAGGTAACAACTACTTTGCTAGAAAACATGTCAGGTTTAAATCCTTGTGACCGGGTTTCTAAGTTTGACACGTCTAAGATAATTGCATTTTCTGAGATGTATGAGAAAGATTTTACTACAAAAGAAAGAGGGTGTCTTTTGGGTGAGCTTAATGTCTTCTATCACTCTGTAAAAGAAGATGAAAGATTTGCAAAACTGGATGGAATAAGTGATCTTGCTCGTTTAATGGTGGAAACCGGATAACATCTTTCTTTTCCTTTGGTATATCGGATATTGAAGCTAGCGTTGGTTTTACCGGTTGTAACCGCAACCGTTGAAAGATGTTTTTCTAAATTGAAGCTTATCAAGACGGATTTACGCAATCGAATGGCTGACGATTATTTGAACAATGCTCTAATTTGTTCGGTCGAAAGAGAAACATTTAATAAAGTAACGGAAGACGATGTAATGGCCTGATTTCAAGCTATTAAATGCCGAAGAGGAGAGATCATCTATTAGGTAGGTGTGTTAACTTTATTTGTTATCGTCTTTTTTTTTTACATGAATGTATGATGAAAACAAAAATTTTTAGGTTACCCCTGGAATTTAGTTCTAGATCCGCCAATGAGTGTATATATATATATATGTGTGTGTTTTTTTTTCCTTTCAAAACATCTTACTATAAACTGCTAACATCTTCTTATAGTAACTTCAGCATAATGTTTATGTCTGCATGTGTATTTATGTGACAAATGAGGTACCATTATAAAAGGATTTTAGTTAAGGTTTATAAAACCTAATTCATACATCATATACGGGTGCCGTTTACTAGTTTATTTATTGGCTTTAGTGTTTGTATCGTAACGAAGTTATAAGTTGTATACGTGTGTCGATACTATTCTCGACGTTTACTAACTTATTTTTCGGGTTTAGTGTCGTTACCGTAACAAACCTAACCTTGATTTAGTGCCTTTGCTGTAATGATCCTAAGTGTTACGACCATCGCGTCGGGTGGGTTTGTTACCACGTTAGATATAATTCCACACTATATTACTTACTACACGTATACTTAACTTATTTGCATAAAGCAACCTCTTAATACTACCCCTGCCCAGTCCCCAGCTAACTCATTGTAATTGGGCTAATTATTTTTTATTACATTTTATCCATGAAAAAGCCTAATCTCATTTGTACTAATAGACTCGGGCTAAATATGAATTTGTATCTTTAGGTCAAGCAATAACATGTGAGGCTTTTTAGCCCAGCTATTCTATTTCTGATTTAAAAGCCCATTTGATTTGAATATATATAATATATTGATTTTGTCGACCCAACATAACTATTTAGATTAGGGATTTTATTTATGACGATCTTGAATCTAACAGGATAAAAATATCCTTCATCCTCAATAATAGGATCAGATTTTGTGGTGAAAATAGATTCACTCACCTCAAAGACTGTAATCACAATTTCATTTGTAAAATAGATCCAACAACCTCATGGGATAGTGAAAGGTTGATACATGGTATAATTCTAGAAAATCTAAGGATTACTCTTTAAAAAATAAAATATCACTTGGTCTAGCTATATCTCAATTTATCCTGCATTCAGTTATGTCAATTCGGGATCGTTCTCGTCTCTCTAATGTAGCCTCTACACGCTTCTTTACTTCGACTAACATTTTCACTTGGTCTAGCTATATCTCAATTTGATAACCGTTGACCTTAAATGAGAACGTAACCCACTTAGATGAGTATGGAAGGCTCTGATACCATAATCTTTTCTATAATGACGGCTTTTTTGTATTAGGCTATCACACTCACCGAATTTAGAGAGTCCTGTTGCTTTACTATGGCCAGACTATGTTGTCTTAACCGGCCCACGTTGTCTTTCAGAGTTTGGCTTGGGCGTTTTCCCGGGAAACCATACCGCCAGCTACCACTTGACAGTTGTTGAGCCATCAAAAGAGCAGAACTCTCTGTCATAACACAAGATGGGATGAACACCCGGGTGGGATCGGTGTTCAAACTGACAACCTTTGCACCAAACCTAGCTCAAATCCTTCATTACCAATATACACCCAAAGTGACACAAGTGAAAATCGAACCTGAGTATCCATTAGAAAACCCAAGCCTTTACCGCTAGGCCACAAATAGGGATATTAATCGGCAGAATTGGTAAATTAATAAGTTTTGGGAGAGGGAACTTGTTCGTATCATTATCAAAATTTAACTGACCCTAAGGCAATGAGGTATACTCTAACGCCCGACATAAATTAAGATGACATGACACTTTTAAGATGGATTAAACCACTCCCCCACCTATGTTAAATTTGTTAAAAAATGTCATGGATTATGCTTTTCACGGGTTAAAAGGAAAAGAACAATATATTAAATTAACAATTAATAAAGTGAGATAGAGTTAAATGGATTAAACCATTTCCTTTATGTGAGATAGAGTGAAAGAGAGAAAATGAGTGATGTGACGTTTATGTGGAGTTAATAGGAGTTAGAGTATACCCTGGACCTAGGGACCTAACTGAGTCATTCGCTAATATTGCAATTATACCCATCCTACTTACAACAGTTGAAATGGAACCCTTATTCTATATTCGTTTTTACCAAATAATCAAGCCCTTATTGTATTTATATAAAAACAAGTATTATCGTAATAAATGATGATTAGATTGTGACAAAAAGAGAGTAGTATGCTTATGTTATGGTGATTGCTAAAATGGTTTAAAGATTATGATTGATGCTTACTTTATAGGTCTCCTAAATGTTAGTAAACTAGAGTGGGATTAACATGTGTTATGTAGATCCCTTTAACCAATAATGTGATAAGGTGATATTTAGGAGCGTATAAAAAAATAAATTAAATACAAGAATATTAAAAAGTGAGTCAAAACTCAAAAGGAAATCTTAGAAATAAATTGAAGTTTAACATGCGACCAAGACCAAAAGTTAAAGCAAATTAGTAAAAGTAATAATAAATTAAGTAGTAAAAGTGATTATCAAATTCGTAAATAGCATCAGGAATGATATCCTCAATTTTAATAAAACAATACGATGATTTATGTAATTTCTATAATCTCTAATACTAAAATAGTCAGCATAATAATAACAATTATTGTTATCTTAAATAATAACACAAGATATATAATTAACATAAAATGGATTTTTAACATATTAACATAAAATGGATTTTTAGATAATAACACAAGATATATAAAGTTTCAGCTAATTAAGCAATGAAAATGTAATACATCTTTGTCTTTACAAAAGTGACGTCGATTCAAATTCCTTAGGACATCCGTAATGGGCGACAAAAAAGACCACAAAAAACGATTTTTTTTGGTGAACACCATCCCCCAGTCAATAAATGGGGCGATAATATCATGACAAATACAATAAATAAATAATGGTGGCAAATATTTCATAACATTTAAATTTAAATGTTTAAAACCTAGTCAAGATTGTTGTAGAGTGGTATGGAAACTCCTAATATATCTCTTGTAATTGAGTTGTACTCTCCTATATATTATGCATGTAAATCTCAAGATAATTATTTAAAGCCAATTACATTCAAACCTATTATGGTAATCAGAGCCCTTCCACACTCTAACGAGTAAACTCACAATCCAATATATTATTTCCCCATATCGCTTTTTTTTTCTTGTCATCTTTCTCCCTACCATCCTAGTTTCAAACCAAGAAACTGTAATTCATCTTACAGCCGCAAACCCATTTCCCAACTAAGCTTTCAACCACGAACTTCCCGGTATGGCGTACACTAGTTCAGTCCACTCTCACTGGACTCGACCTCGATGATTCATCACCTGAAATATTGCCCCTCCACCAAAAACCCTAACCAACGAAGGTATCACCAAACCAAAACCAGATTATGTAGTCTGGTATAACCAAGATCAAATCGTGTTTTGTAACATCCCGTTTTTCAGGTTCCGGTTAACAAATGAAATATGAGTTATTACGAGTCGGGCTAGTGTTGGGTTAAATGGATATGGGTTATGGACTTGGGTTAAGAAGGAAAAGGGGAAAGACCATGGGATTAAGCCCATGCCCATGATCCATAAATATAAACCATTAATCACCCATTTAATTCATTTTACACATATTCCATATACCACCAAAACACACACTTAAGCTCTCTCTCTCTCTCTCTCTAATTTTCTCTAGCCGAAACATAGAAGAAAAACCAATCCTGACCTAAGGTATGATAGTATGATGTTATATGAGCTTAAACCGTTAGATATAGTCACGAAACGACGAGCCGACACCGTTAAACCGTTTAAGTCATGAGATCCGGGTGGATTCGGGTATAAACCGAACCTAAGATGAGCTTAGGATCACCCTAGCTCAGATCTGGATCGAACGGGGCGAAAAACGGTGAAAAAAACTCGTTATTCTGGCGAAACCGCGTTTTTCTGGCGACAGCGCCGGAAAGGCGGCGCTGGAAAAGGGGTACGAGGTAAGGATGTCAGGGAATGTTCCCTGACATTCTGACCTAACCCTAGTTCGTTAGCGGGTGTAATGAATTAGCAGGTAATTCGTGTGTTGATTCGTTAAGGGAGGAATAACGAACTAAGTCTCATTCACTAAGCGGTTTGTTATAATGCCAGTTCGTTATAAAGAGTCCAATTCGTTATGATGACCAGTTCGTTAAAAAGTCTAATTCGTTATGAGGACTCGTTCGTTATAAGAGTTCAATTCGTCATAAGGTTCAATTCGTTAACCAGACCAAACGAATGAGGTCTGATTCGTTATAAAGTAACGAATGGGTTCATTCGTTATGAACCCCATTCGTTAAAGGACTGGGACAAACTAGAAGTTTAATAAAATGGCAGAATGGTCCCTGGACTTAGAAAGGAATGGATTAATTACAAAGAAGTCCTTGAACTTTTAAGTTGGCTACGAGAAGTACAATTTCTAGGTCACGTGATTAATCCAGAAGGGATTCAGTGGACCCAACCAAGATTGAGGCGATAACAAGTTGGAAGACTCCGCAGAATCCGACTGACATACGAAGCTTCTTAGGGTTGCTGGCTACTATAGGAGATTCATCGAAGGTTACTCCAAGATAGCCGCACCGTTGACCGGTTTGACCCGAAAGTCGATAGTATTCAGTTGGGGTAGGTTTCAAGAAGAGGCCTTTCAGGAGTTTAAGAGACTCACGCAAGCTCCTATCCTTGCCTTACCCGACGGAGACGAGGATTTGGTTGTTTGTACTTATGCTTCGCATCGTGGGTTAGGTTGCGTGTTGATGCAATGAGGAAAGGTGATAGCTTACGCGTCTAGACAGTTGAAAGTCCATGAGAGTACTTATCCGACGCATGATTTAGAGCTAGCAGCGGTAGTGCATGCTCTTAAGATATGGAGGCATTATCTGTATGGTACTAAGTGTACCATTTATACGGATCATAAGAGTTTAAAGTACTTCTTCGAGCAGAAGGAAATGAACATGAGGCAGAGAATGGTTAGAATTGATAAAGGATTACGACTGCGATATTAAGTACTATCCTGGTAAAGCTAATATGGTAGCCGATGCGCTAAGCCGTAAGAATGAGGAAGTCATTGCAACAGTGAAGTCATACCAGTTGATTATGAACTCAAGTCTATTTGAAGAAATCGTCAAAGTGCAATCAGAGGTGCTGGTAGATGAAGGGCCAGTGAAGAAAGAAAGGATTTTCGGTTAGCAAGACGAGTTGATGGAAAACACGCATGGTGTTAAGACTAGGTTTGACCGTATGTGGATTCCACGCCATGGAGATCTGAGAGGTCGAATCTTAGATGAAGCTCATAAGTCAAGGTATTCGATTCATCCAGGAACTACGAAGATGTACCAAGATTTGAAAAGAGACTATTGGTGGCCAGGAATGAAGAATGACGTAGTAGATTATGTCAGCAGGTGCTTAACTTGTTTAGAAGTCAAGGCAGATCATCAGAAGCCTTATGGTAAGATACAACCTTTGGAGATACTAGAATGGAAATGGGAACACATCACCATGGATTTCATAACTAAGCTACCCCGTACAGCTAAGCATCATGATACCATCTGGGTGATTGTAGACCGTTTGACCAAGAGTGCTCACTTTCTGCATATACGAGAGGCTATCTCGTCAGAGACGTTAGAAAGCTTGTTCATTAAAGAGGTTGTATCTAAGCATGGAGTACCATTATCGATCGTGTCTGATAGAGATACTCGTTTTAGTTCGAGGTTTTGGAAGAAGTTCCATGAAGCTATGGGAACAAGATTGAACATCAGTACAACGTATCATCCTTAAACAGATGGACAGTCTGAAAGGACAATCCAAACCCTTGAGGACATGCTACGTGCTTGTGTTTTAGACTTTGGTGGAAGTTGGGATGATCATCTGCATCTAGCATAATTCTCCTACAACAATAGCTACCATTCAAGTATTGGTATGCCACCATTCGAGATGTTATATGGGAGACGTTGTAGAACTCCGGTTTGTTGGGGAGAGATTGGTCAAAAGGAGATGGGAAGTTTGGAAGTTGTTCAAGAAACTTCTTCAAAGTTTGATCTGATTAAGGCGAGAATGAAATCTGCTCAAGACAGACAGAAGTCGTATGCCGATAAGCGGCAACGACCGATTGAGTTTAACACTGGTGACAATGTGATGCTCAAGGTCTCGCCTTGGAAAAGAATTATTCATTTTAGGAAGAGAGGAAAGTTGAGTCCGAGGTACATTGGAACGTTTAAGATTATTGATCGTGTAGGAGTAGTAACCTACAAACTGGAATTGCCTGAAGATCTAGAAGGAATTCACTCAACCTTCCATGTTTCTCATATGAGAAAATGTCTGGCTGATGACACGTCGCATGTGCCATTAATGGACATTGAGGTTGATTAACAGCTGAACTACATTGAGCAACCAATCAAGATAGTTGATCGCAAGGAGAAACAGCTTCGTCGTAAAGTTATCCCATTAGTGAAAGTGATATGGAAACATCGCAAAGGATCGGATGCCACTTGGGAAGTTGAAGAAGAGATGCGCAAGTTTTACCCATATTTGTTTTAGTAATAGTTAGGTTTCGGGGACGAAACCTCTTTAAGGAGGGAAGACTTGTAACATCCCATTTTTCGGGTTCCGGTTAACAAATGAAATATGAGTTATTATGAGTCGGGCTAGTGTTGGGTTAAATGGATATGGGTTATGGACTTGGGTTAATAAGGAAAAGGGGAAAGACCATGGGCTTAAGCCCATGATCCATAAATATATAAACCTTTAATCACCCATTTAAATCATTTTACACATATTCCATACACCACCATAACACATACTTAAGCTCTCTCTCTCTCTCTAATTCTCTCTAGCCGAAACAAAGAAGAAGAACCGATCCTGACCTAAGGTAATGATAGTATGATGTTATATGAGCTTAAACCGTTAGATATAGTCACGAAACGACGAGCCGACACCGTTAAACCGTTTAAGTCACGAGATCCGGGTGGATTCGGGTATAAACCGAACCTAAGATGAGCTTAGGGATCACCCTAGCTCAGATCGGGATCGAACGGGGCGAAAAACGGTGAAAAAAGAGTCAAAACTCGTTTTTCTGGCGAAACCGCGTTTTTCCAGCGACGGCGCCGGAAAGGCGGCACCGGAAAAGGGGTACGAGGTAAGGATATCAGGGAATGTTCCCTAACATTCTGACCTAACCCTAGTTCGTTAGCGGGTGTAACAAATTAGCAGGTAATTCGTGTGTTGATTCGTTAAGGGAGGAAAAGCGAACTAAGTCTCATTCGCTAAGCGGTTCGTTATAATGACAGTTCGTTATAAAAAGTCCAATTCGTTATGATAACCAGTTCGTTAAAAAGTCTAATTCGTTATGAGGACTGGTTCGTTATAAGAGTTCAATTCGTCATAAGGTTCAATTCGTTAACCAGACCAAACGAATGAGGCCTGATTCGTTAGAAAGTAACAAATGGGTTCATTCGTTATGAACCCCATTCGTTAAAGGACTTGGACGAACTAGAAGTTTAATAAATTGGCAGAATGGTCCCTGGACTTAGAAAGAAATGGATTAATTACAAAGAAGTCCTCGAACTTTTAAGTTGGCAAATTTAATAATGATTCAAATCCTAATGGAAAATGGATAAGACATTTAATAGAAATAAATTTTTTCCAAGCTGACCTGGCAGCTCGACCCCAGCCAGGGGCTCTACCCCTTGGACCCTGCAAGGGGCTGCCGCCCCTAGACCCCACTGCCAGGGGCGCTGCCCCCGAACCCCCGTTCGTTGAGGGTTACAATTGAGCTAGAATATACGATATGGGTAGTGATAGTAATTAATACGCGTAATTGTTATACAGTTAGTCGCGCACAGCTAAAGAGGGGAATAACCGTAAACGGTGAACGCAACCGCATTGAGGTGAGTTTCTAGCCCCACTTCCTTGTTATGTTTTCGGGGTTGTGTGCATACTCGATGTGATAGTTAATACACTTACCTTAAGTGGTAAGTTTATGCCTTGTATGATTTATGTATGATGATTTCTTGATGGTGCGTGAACGATCTTCGGATATTGCATGTACCGTCAAGTGGTAATTAATGATATGATTGATATGTATGATGTATGAATGATGTATGTATGAATATATATATATGATGTATGAATAAGGTATGTATGACATTTTGAAGGTACGTGAACGCTTTTCGGAGATTGCACGTATTACCAAGGAAATCATGTACCACAGGTATGGTACAATGTACTAAATGTAGGGGACCGACCCTAATAATGTTGGCGAATGTAGGGAACCGACCCTAATAATGTCGGCGAATGTAGGAAACCGACCCTAATAATGTCGGCGAATGTAGGGAACCGACCCTAATAATATCGGCGAAGATTATAGGGAGAAATGCTCTTTAAAACGTATGTGTATGAATGAAAGTATGTATGTAAGTATGAAAGAAAGAATGAAAGTACGTACGTATGTAAGTAAATATGAAGGTATGCACCTTCGGGTGCATATGTAAGTATGTGGATGTATTGTATGTCGTCTAATTAACTAGAACTCACTCAGCGTAGCTGATTTTAGTATGCACGCAGGTTAACAGATTGAGACAGCTGGTTTGAACGGGACACATGGCAAGATTGAAGAGGCTGACATATGAAGATTTGTCATGATGTTTCGATACTATGTTTTATTTATGCTTTAAAAAGACAAGTTATAAATATTTGTAATGATTGGTTGACTATTAATATTATTCCGCAAAAGTTTTAATTAACTCTGATATTCAGAACTGTGTTTATGAGTAAATCCAACGTTAAAGTGAGGCACCGGTAACGGGGCCTTACATGTTTAGTGCTATTCTTAGTTCTTGCATCGACACCATTCAGTCGACTATCGCCTCAGCATCCACCGCAAAGGAGGCATGGGCCCGTCTCATGTCTAGCTATGCTAGTAAGCCCCGATCAAGGATCATATCCTTGAAATCAAAACTTGCAAGAAACCTACAAGGAAGCAGATCCATCTCTGATTTTCTAAACGTAACACGCTCCATAGCCGATGAGCTCGCGCTTGTTCAGAATCCGGTTGACGACGAAGATCTCATGGTTCATATCCTTAGCGAACTTGGTGATGAATATACTCCGATCACCTCAACCGTCAAGGTTCGGGAAAACCCAATTACATACACCAAGCTTTTTGATAAGCTAGTTGACTTTGAACGGTCTCTCAAAGAAGCTGAAGTTACTACCCAAATAGTGACCGCCAATTTTTCCCAAAGGCAGTCCGGTTGTTCGCATCCCGATCCTTCTCGAACTCTTCTAACAACAACTCTCGGTTTCAAGGAAGCTCTCAATCAAAGGGAAACAACTCCTCCAACTATCCAGCGGGCCCCTCCACTTACAACAACAACTCCAATTTGTTGTGTCAGTTATGCTCTAATTCGTGCCACGACACGAGCGAATGTATTAAACTGGCAAAGTTTCTAAAAGACAACAACATAACTCTCAGTCCAGCCCCTACAGGTCGTGTTGCCAACTCGGTCTCATCCGAACCCCACATCCAAACCATGGATGTTTGATAGCGGTACCTCCCATCACTTAACGTCGTCTCCATCGTCCGTCTATTCGCTCTCGAAATATGGAGGACCCGATAAATTCCTTCTTGGTGATGGTACAAATCTCTCTATTTCTCATACTAGTTCTGCTAATATTCATACTTCCATTCGTATATTAGCTTTACCTGACATTCTTTGCGTTCTTAAACTACGCAAAAATGTTATTTTTGTTGCAAAACTATGTGCCTCTCATTGGGGGGGGGGGGGGGGGCATTAATGGTGTGTACTACATCAATAGTTTGGCTCCTTACCCTCAAGTCAACTTCACTATCTCAACTTCTCCTATCCAATGGCTTCACAAACTTGGACATCCGTGTTTACGTATTTTTAAGCATATCTGTAAACACTTAGGTCTTCATTTCAAATGTTCTCTAGTTCTAATTTGCATTGTCAATCGTGTGCTATTAATAAAAGTCACAAGTTGCCATTTGGTGAGAATACTTTTACCGCTTCCAAAACCATTACAACTTCTTTAGTCTGATGTGTGGGGACCGTTTCAGAAATCTATTGATGGTTTTTTATATTATGTGGTGTTTGTTAACTATTATTCAAAATACATTTGGTTATTTCCGATTAAATATAGGTCAGATGTTGCAAATTTTGTTTCTCAATTCAAGCTTCTTGTGGAAAAATATTTTCAAACACCCATAATTTCCATTTTCACTGATAATGGTGGTGAGTACCAAGGACTATCTCCATTTCTTCAATCCAATGGTATCTCGCATTACACCACACACTGCATACGCCCGAACAAAATGGTATTGCCGAACGTCGACATCGGCACATAGTTGAGACCGACATTGCCGTATTACACTATGCGGGCCTCCCGCTTACCTTTTGGTCTCACGCCTTTCAAACTGCCATATACCTTATCAACCGATTACCGACTCCCACCCTTGCATCCAAAAACACATTTCTCCAACTTTATGGTACTTCACCAAATTAATCTAAACTTAAGTATTTTGAATGACTTTGATATCCATATCTTCGACCCTACACCACATCTAAACTTCAACCAAAGTCTCAACCGTGCATTTTTCTTGGTTATTCTTCGTCCAAATCTGCATATAAATGTTTTGATCTACACACGCATTGTCTTTATCACTCTAGACATGTGGTATTTGTTGAAGATCAATTTCCCTCTAAAAGTCCATCTAGTATTCCCTACACACTGCCTATAGTGGATGATTTTTTTATCATATTTTAAAACCACTCCTCCCATGCAAATGGGACCCATTACCAACTCACAAACTCAACCCATGCAATCTGCTTTCCCACAACCAACACCATCCATATCCATGCACCATATTCCAACTTCAACATCAATCACCTCACCCACCATTTCAAAACAGTCTCCACACTCTACATCTACGCACCCACATATGTGACATTCGTCAAATTTCGGTTAATGTTATGTCCGTTTTATTACCCGTTTGTTATCGGATCTTTATATTTAATAAGACGTCCAACTATTAATTATGTCTTTTGGTTTTGTCTTTATTATACTTACACATATTCTTAATTGTTTAAAGTATCTATTATGTGCACTTTTAGCCCCTACACAATACTATTTACAACAATTGATCGTCAAACCAAACATAAGGGACCTTGTATCAATATAACAACACTTTTTCCCTCCCACTTTTCCCTTTCTCCCCGTCACCAATGAACCCTCCATCCCCTTCCATATCTTGTTTCTAATTAACCCATAAAATCCGGAATTTGATTTAATTCGCTGATCCTTACCCTTCACGCCAACCATGTATGTGGAAATAACTCGGAATTGACAGCGAATCCATATCGAATTGAATCAATTTTCATTAACATAAACCGCGGCTAACCAAGACCTTTTAACCCTATAAATATGTGAATATACTGCAATTAAACGAACCTACACCAGCCTGGCTTCATCGGGAAACCAAACCCTAATATAATTGCAGCCAAGTAACAGTTCTTGACCTCGTTTGATTTTCGTCCATTGCCGAACAACCCTAACTCGTCAACTCTTGCAATTCGTAATCAATTAAGGTAATTGTGTCATGAATTCTTATTGGTTTTCATAGGGGAACAAAAGCCTTATGTCAATTTTTATTGAAAGAGGGTAAACAATAATTAATTGAATTTGAATGGATTAGGGTTTTTTTTGAATTGGGGATTAATTTGAGTTTATTGTTATATATATTTTCGTTTCATGATCTTAATGAGTTAGCCACTGGCCCAGTTGGCCAGTGCACTTCATGTTAAAACCCAAGACCCGGCCAGGGGCGCGAGGTCGAACCCCCTAGTCCGGTTTTTGTGATACTTTTTATTTCTTTTATTTCTATAATCTTTTTTAATCAAGTGTATTATTTTACTTAAAACCTTAATTATATTAAAACCTAATGTTGTTTACACTTGTTTAACGAACCAAACACTATTAAACTTTCAATAATAAATTCTCGTTAAACGTTTTCAGGTGTGTGTGTCTATACACACACACACTTACTTATAATCAATTAAAAATATAACATTTTTACTATAATATATATATATATATATATATATATATATATATATATATATATATATAAACACACTTATAATCAATTTAAAATATATGCATTTTAACTATAATAATAATAACAATAATAATACATTTTTACTATAATAATAATAATAATAATAATAATAATAACAACAATAATAATACATTTCTCAAAACCATGTATTTCAAATGTTTTGTAACCCACACAATGGACGAATTATGTGGACCATCCGACGACCTAAGTAATTACGGGTCAACACGTCATTACCCATGTCCTCACATGGAAATCATAATACGAACAGTTGTGTGTCATAATATAAAATCGAAAGTAGTTTAGATAACAGTACAAATGTAAAGATGATAAGGAAATGGTGGATACGCCGCTGGTACATCCTATATGTAAGTGTCCTTATCGGATTTTCATTTGGAGCGTTGCTTCAACTATCAAACTTCTGTATTATTATTAGTTTTAAATTATATTTAAAATTTTTTCCTTTCCTCAAAATTTAATGGTTTTGTTATAATATTTTTTAATTTCGGGATGAAATTCCCAAAAGTAGGGGTTATTGTAACAACTCGGCCTTTTCAAATTAATATTTTTATCATTTACCCGACCCGTTTCGATGTTCGCGAAATTTTACCGATAGAATATCGCGTTTATCAAATTATTATTATTTTTTATTATATTTATTTAATATATATAAAACAACTTTATTATATATACAATTTTAACCCTAACCAATACTTTACACCATTCTTGTTTCCATCTTCATATTTACAAAATTTGTATTATTAATATATTAAACCAATCTACCCAATAACCCAAACCCACGATCTGGATCCAACCCGCATACCCACGACCCGTTTAGCTTGCTTGAACCTTAATTCTCGTCTTAATCAAGGAATTGAATCATGTATATTGTTAATCTTACCAAATCGGCCTCACCGACGCATGTAATTAGGAAACTATGATCTGTTTGTATCGTATTGACCAAAATACCAAACAGAATTAACCCTTTTATGATTATACCATCTAACAATCATCATAACTCAATTAATTATACCTGCACGATCCTTACAAGCTCGCAATCAAAACCTCTATACCTAATTACGTTATATCAACTGCCTGATTTGTTTTCGTGATCTATTGTTGGCCGACGACATATTATATCAATTAACCATCGTTTAAGCTTCGTTTAGGGTGATTTAAATACGTATCGAGTTCATTTGTGATGTCAGGATCATTAAACCCAACTCTAATTGAACGAACATCAATCAGATTAACCGATTGATTTCGTTGGGGTTCTTATATTATCCTGGTGCGCGCCTGTGTGTTAAATAATAGTCGTTTCAAGTTATAACCAGTTAACACCATAGCCCAGATGGCTAGGGTGGTTTCGCTAAGACTCGTTGAGGCTCGGGGCATGGGTTCGAGCCACCCCCATCTCGTTTTCACCCTTTATTTTGGACAATTTGTTTAAATGTTATATTCAAACCTTTAAATAATTAGATAATATTATAAATATCATAAAATTCATAACTAATTGATATTTTATTAACACCAACACCTTAACTAATCGTTTTCCGAATCATGGTTAAAACCATATATGTGTGTGTGTGTATAATAGTTATTAAAATTGATAATTTTTTTAACATTAAAGATTAAAAAAAGGGATTTAAGTTATAATATATATTTAAAATTTATCACGTTAATTAACATATTAAAATATAGTTATATGTATTTTATAAAAAAATTGATTTTATATAAGTGTTATTATTTATTATTTACAATGCTAATTTAAAAGAAATTTTTTATTAATAATAAAAATATATTCAAATACATTAAACGTATTTTTAGTTTAAAAATATACATTTAAAAATAAATCTCTTTATATAATCTATCAAAAGTTATAAATATTTATTTATTTAAGTATTTTAGTTATAATTATATTTTTATATAATTAAAAACATGTTATTTACTATAAACTTGATAAATAAAAGTAATGATCCAAAATAATAAAGTAATAATAAATTTAAGTAATACTTAACTTTCGCATGAACATGCTTGATCATCAAATTCCCAAATTTCTATCTAGTTTTAGATCCGTTATTCAATTTATATTTATTTCCACAATTATTGTTACTCAAGATTTCTTGTCGGTAATTCCCGAAGAGCGTGATCTACCCCTTTTCTTATCAAATCATTATCACTTTGTCTATTAGATAAGGTGAGTATTTACTTCCCTTTTTACTTATTTTTTACTGTTTTGGGGACATATGCGTATCGTATTATAATTACCTATTATTTAATATTCACACTTGTAAACTATTTAATCCTTGTGTGCATATCAAATAATTTCCTAACTTGCTATATATCTATTTGCTTAATTGCCCGCATTCGGAGAGGTCCATCATAATCACATTAATAGTATGATCATACGACTGTCGTAGTGGCCGGCGTCCGATTGCATGAAAATGGTCTCAGCGACACTCATTTATGGTAAACAACGCCTGATTCAATTTATTATTTGTTTACAACTTTCTTAGATAGTTATTTAATTAATGTTTATTATTATATTGTCATTCACACACACAACTCCGAGGCTATGCCTCAACTTAAAAGATAATTTTTTCTTGAATAATTTAAATAAAGTAGATTGCTGTTGTTTTACTCTTACACCTTAAGGCTAGGTTGTGTGACAAGTCTTGTAGTAACTAGAACGGGGAGAGAACTGTGAGTCGGGCCTTGGCAAACCGGTTCAGAGAACCCAAGGTAAGACGATATTCCTTACCTGGAGGATAACCTGACCACAGTACTCGAGCTTATAGGCCAAAGCAGGACACACCTGTCACATGCCGACACCCTAGGTTGTCAAACGTAATCGCATTAGCGGTTGCAATTATACTTAAACCGAATTCACGGTTATTCGTGGCTAAATTCGGTCCTTTCCGATTATTGTGTTTTGTTATTTAAATGGTTAGTTGGGTAAAAAAATCCATGGAACCCATGGGTACTCCTACTATTCTTCAACTTATTTTTATTTTAAGCATTATATTTTTGTTGGAGTTAATCATACATGGTGATTCACGGGATACTCCAACTACTCATTTTTATCTCGTTAGTTCGTTTATTTAGTTGGTACAGTTAAAATGCCATGTAACATTCATGGGCCGTCCAACTCTCTTGCATTGGTAATTCATTAATTAGTTGGTACAGTTAAATGCCATGTAACGCTCATGGGACGTCCAACTCAGTTGTTTTTATCTGTTAGTTCGTTGGGCCATTCAAACTGCTATGGAAAGCTCATGGGAGGCCAACACACAAACCTTGTTTTGTTAGTTGTTTGATAAGTTGACTCAATCAAATAAAGTTTAACTTTAAACTGACCTCATCTCCTCATCTATTTATCATGCATTAATCGTATTTACTACATCACCTCATAAGTATTTACGCAATGGACCCCCCTTATATTACAATCTTTTACCTTTATTCCTCATAGAATTTATTCACTAAGAAACCACCGTCGTAACCAACGTTCATCTGGTTCTCACGATCGCCGCCTAGCTGCTAGAATTACCAAAGAGTTTGTTGCTACTATGCCCACAATCATAACCCAAATCCAGAGCTTCAACTCTAATGGATCTGCTACTTCAGCTATACCGGAAAACTATGATTTTAAGAACTTCCTGAGCACCAAACCTACCTTGTTTCATAGTGAAGAAAATGCCACCAAACTTCTACAATGGTTCGAGAAGACGGAGAACGTGTTTATCCGTCGTGAATGCCCGGACGTCAAACGGTCTAAGTTTGCCTAGTGCGTTTTCGAGGATCGAGCTATCATTTGGTGGGATGCTTTCAAAGCGACCAAGGAACTGAGTTGGCTGTGGCCATGCCTTGGGATGATCTCAAGAAGGCCATGAAGAAAGAGTTTTGCCCCGAACATGAACTGCTAATGCTTGAATATTTATTGCATTACGAACGTTGAATCGTGCATTATATATGTATACACACACACACACACACACAAAATCTTACGAAAACTCACCAACTTAATTGCTAACAAATATATTATTTTTAACGTGCTACAGGTTGAATCGACGGTGTGCTAAGGATGAAGATCATTAGTATACCTTAGGTTATTTGAATAAAGAACTTATTTATTGTTTCGATGAAGTGTTTTTTTAGTTTTTCTTTTTATTTATGATTAAATTACTTGTTACGTTATGAAATGAAATAAATATAACTATTGCCGCTTTAATAGTGTTACGAGCTATGAGTGATTTGTACGTTACACTCGGGCGTATTCCACTTAAAGCCAGGGTGTTACAGATTGTTATCAGAGCCGTAACTATAAGATAGGTTGTTAGATGTATCGTCGTAGTATAGTTATAGTTTATTTTAGGGCCCTGAATTGCATGTATACCATATGTTTTATGTGCCCGCACTTTTATTAAAAGTTCATTCATATGCTCGAATTTATTATCTTTATAACGTCTCCTGTCACATATTCACACACAAACTCCAAGACTTATGCCTAAACAAATTTTTTTCTTTCTTTTGGATTTTGTTTTACGATTTTTCAAACCCCTTAAAGGTGGTTCTACGTGACGGGTATGTCATAACTGGAAGGGTGACAAACTGTTTTTCGAACCCTTGACACCAAGGTTTTTAAACCTAAACTGAGTATGATAGTAAATTGGACCATGAGATGTAAGGAAAACATTAACTTTATGGTAAAAGAATTATTGGGTGCGAACCGGGATGAAAGGGTGACGTTCGGACCGAGTAAAAGCAAGAAAATGAAGTTGTTAGGACACATAACTCGTTATATTGGTAAAAAGAATCGTATGGGGATGAAAGAAAATGATTAAAATAGAAAGTGCATGAATAACCAGTTTTGTGTAACATCCTAAAATTTTCATATTTAATAAAGAAAGTTACGTTTAGTGTTTTCGCGTTAATAATTAATAGAGAAAAGATCATGGGCTTAGATTAATCAAGATGGGATTATGGATAAGATGGGCTTAGGGTCCATGGGCCTTAGGAGTATAAATACTCCCTTAAACCACCCTTAAACCCTAAACCCTCATTTCTTTCCATCCTATTCTCTACACACTCAAAGACACACACATACACCTACACTATACATGGCCGAGAGAGAGGGTGAGATCCAAGGCCAAGCAAACGTGATTCTTGATAGATCCTTCATTACACAAGATAAATACAAGATCTAAATTCCGTAACTAAGCCAAACATGAAAAGGTATGTTTTGATATTAAAGTTTACGTTTTCTTAACGTTTAGTCTTGAAACGTAGAACGAGATTAGATCGGGTGTAAATGAAACGTAAAGTTGCAAACTTGACGTTAAAACGAACTTAACAAACCCAAGGCCAGGCACGGCTCGTTTAAGATAAACCGTAGTTATGTTATTGAACGTTTTAAGCTTAAAGGTCCAAACTTTATGCTTTTCCGAGCCTAGTTCTACCCGAGAAAGACCATGGGAATGATCACGGGTTCGGCTAACATCATATCCAGGAACAACTTCTCCTGCACGCAAGTTCGCCAGCCAAGTTCGCCCACTGACATGTTCGCTTAATGTATAAGTTCGCTGCTAGCCAAGTTCGCCACACTAAGTTCGCTGAACACTAAGTTCGCCAGACACTAAGCTGTGTGTGTACAAGTTCGCCTATGGTTAACTTCGTTGCATACGAGTTCGCTTAATGATAAGTTCGCTTAAAATGAATTAAAATGAATTAAAATCCTAATGGAAAATGTGTTAAGACAGTTAACCCCAACCAGGGGCTCTGCCCCTTGGACCCCGCTACGGGCTGCCGCCCCTAGAACCCCGCTGCCAGGGGCGCTGCCCCCGTACCCCCGTTCGTGGAGGGAAATAATTAACTAGAAACACGTTATGGGTAGTGATAGTTAAATTGATACGTGTAATTGTTATACAGTTAGTCGTGCACAGTTAAAGAGATGGATTTCGATAAACGGAGAACGAAGCAGGATTCAGGTGAGTTTCTAGCCCCATTTCTGTGTTATGTTTTCGGGGCTGTGTGCATACTCGATGTGAAGTGTGAATACACTTACCTTCAGTGGTAAGTGTATGCTATAAATGATATACGAGGTAGCTATTATATGATTGCTTGTCGGTACGTGAACGATCTTCGGATATTGCACGTGTCGGCAAGGGAAACGATCTCTAAGTGGTTATAAGTGTGTAAATTTTATGGTGTGACTTGCTTATTATGTAAATGGTGTAATTATATCTAGTGTGTTGTAGACAAGTAAAGGTAGAGCGTGTTAGAAGTGGCAAGAGTCTAGTAAGTGTGTTAGTGGCATGACGATAGTACATGGTAGGGTAAGCTTATACGTGACTTCGTTATTAAAGTGGCAAAGTGGCATAACGTTATACGTTATTAAAGTGGCAAAGTGGCAAAGTGGTAGGGGTAAATAAGAGGTTAAGTGGTAAGGTGAGGAGGTTAGATAGTGGACTACGTGTCTTCGGATACGTATATCATGCATGTAGTGGTTGTATGATAGGATGTTTGATTAACTAGAACTCACTCAGCGTAGCTGACTTTTAGTATGCACGCAGGTGAGTAGACTGAGGAGCTAGCATGAGGATGACACATGGCATGGATTGAGCGGCTGGCATCTGAAGATAGAAGAAATGATGTTTTAAATATGTGGTTTTACATTATGTTTTAAAAGGAAAAATTGAATGTTTCGTAATAAATGATTGTTGTTTTATATTCTGCGAAAGTTTTAAATAAACTCTGATTTGTAGAACTGTGTTTATGAGTAAATCCGACGCTAAAGTAGGGCTACCGGGAACCGGGCCTTACATTTTGAATCGAATTCTTGGAATTCGATGTTTGGAAGAAAGTCAATTCGATTCGTTTGCTAAACTCGATTCGATCCGTTTGGCCTATTCGATTCGTTTGGTATATTTGATTTAATTTGTTTGGCCTTAGGACAGAGTAACTTGATGGCCTGAGTAATAAGGCTTAGATAGAGAGCAGTTGATAATACCTAGATCTGTCAAACAATTAGCCGTTCTCAGTTTAAGAGAGGTGTTACCATCCATTCCAAAAGAAGTAGGACCTAGGTGAGTTTCTAGCCCCTTTCCTTGTTATGTTTTTCGAGGCTGTGTGCATACTCCTATATGCTTAGTTATTACACTTTACCTTAAGTGGTAAGTATATGTTATATGAATGTCTATGAATGATATTGAAATAATGAATGAATGTAGAAAGAACTAGAAGTTTACAAGTAAACATATATGAACATATGTAAATTTATTGTATAGTTGTATGGTTATCCGATGCATAAGGGAACCAGACCCTAATAATATCTGAGGCAGATGTATGGTTGCATGGTTATCCAATGCATAACGAAACCAGACCCTAATAATATCCGAGGAAGAAGGGAACATGGCCCTAATAATATATGAGGCAGAAGGAACCGGGCCTTAATAATAACTGAGGCTGAAGGGAACCAGACCCAAATAATATCCGAGGCATAAGGGAACCGGGCCCTAATAATACTCGAGAAAGTAGGGCGAGATGCTCTTTAAAACGTAGAGATAATTATGTATGTATTAGTAAATATTAAAGCAAGGAAGTAAGAAAGTATGAAATATGAAAGTAATAAAGTATGAATATGAAAGTATGCAAGTATAAAAGTGTAAATGTATGTATGAATGAAAGGTAAATAGGTTAAGTATGTAATATGTGTCTTCGGACATATATATGTGAATCTAATGCATGTTGTCTGATTAATTAGAACTCACTCAGCGTAGCTGACTTTTAGTATGCACACAGGCAAATAGGTTAAAGCAACTAGCTTGAGGGATACATATGGCATTGGACTGAATAGGTTGGCATCTGAAGAGAAGAAATGTTATGACATGTAAAGACAATATTTGAATGTTTTGTAATAAATGGTGAACTTTGTTATATTCCGCGAAATGTTTTTAATTCACTCTGATATTTAGAACTGTATTTATGAGTAAATCCAAAGATAATATAGGGAACCGACCTCGGGGCCTTACAAGACCACATACTTCTCGTGGTTCGACACCCTACTTACCCTAGCTTGCTTAAGGTGATTAGAACTAGATTATAATTGTTTTTGACTAGATAGCGAGTAGTGATAGTCTAACATCAAAATTGAGTCGTTGTCGGGGAGTTAGCTCGCTTAGTGTTTTCGTGTTATTTGATTTTCTTGTTTATTTTAGTTTTAAGTCAGTTTTAATTTCTAGTTTTTAGTTTTAATTTTATTTTCCCATTTTACGCGACGTGTTGTTTGTGTAGGTTGCATGTTTATGCACACCCGCCCCTCGGTCAACCAATTACAGCTTATTTTCGAGCCCGTGATTGAGAGATTATCCCGGCACAACCGAGTTCAGAACAAAGGGTCAGAAATGGAAGGCCAACCTCATAATCAGAATCAAAACCAGAACAAAAACTAGAATCAGTACCAAGACCAAAACCCACTTCCAGAAAATAATGTTTTCAACCCAAACAACATTTACCCACCCGCAAATAACCAATTTCCACCAATAAACATCAACCAACAGCAAAACCCAAATAACTCAACCCGGAACTCCATAAATCAAAATATTGACCAACCCAGACCATCGGTTCCACGCAACACCCGCAACCGCATAATTCTAGTAAATCATGATGAAGACTATGTTAGTGTCCACACTGAAGATGAAGAAGAGGGGGAGTGGAACAGTGCAAATCAGGGTAATGATGGAAGTAATGGGGCAGACTGGCTAGTTAGAGATAATGACGGGTTTGAACCAATAATTGACGGAACGAGCCCTGGTGCGGAAGCGTGTGTCATTAACGGGCATGCGTAAACGAGCTCGTTTTCGGGATCGAATCGCAACTAGTATTCACTCTTGAATGATAATAGTGGACGGATGTGGAAAGTTCGACTTGATTAACAATCAATAATAGGATGAACAGTTGTAATCAAAACACAAAAGATAGATGTAGTAGCATGATGTCATTAACCGAATGATTCTCATTAAGAACCCTCATACATACATACATACATACATACATACATACATACATACATACATACATACATACATACATACATACATACATACATACTGATATACGTCTATTTATACATCTCGAATCCCGTGTAAAGTTTTGTTTATTTAATGTTTCGCGTTCGTTTTAGTTCGCGTTTTGGTTTTTCTTTTATTAAATTAGGTTTTGAGTCAAGTGTTTTATAGTTATTGTGTTTTATATTGTTTGGTGTCTTGCACGTTAAATCTAATTCTTTCTATCATTTCATAAAGAAGTTTAAGTTCGTTTTGTTCGTTAATGGTTACATGATTATTCCACCTAATGTTTTGTTATGTTTTCATATATATGATGGCGTGGAAAAGCAAGAGTAAGATGATCTAGAAGGTTCCATGTGTTACTTGGAGATCAAGGGAGATATTTATCAAGTTTATGTAAAGAATAATTAATAAAAAATTAGAAAATCCGTTGCCTCCCTTTTGAGTGCGCCGCGCCACGCTAAGGCAAAAGGCGATATGCCTTCGCGCGGCGCTAAGGCCTTCTGGTCAGCCAATTTTGCAAGCCCAAGCCCGGTTATCACTTATATAAACATCTCTTGCAAAACCCAGCCGATCTAGACATGATTGGAGCTGATTTTCCAAGGGTTTGTGAAGGTTTTGAGGCTAGGAATCAAGGAGGATCATCAATCTTTCATCCGGGTGTTCAAGGATCAATCGCAAAGGGTTTTATCGCTCTAATTTTTGTTCCTTGTTCATTATTTATCATGTCTTTCTTCTTTGTTTTTAATACTTGTTTAAGATTGTTTTCAATAATGATTCTAGGCTAGACTTCATGTCTACCTAGGTTTGATGAACATGTTTGATGCATGATTCTTTCTTTGGACAATTGTTTGATTATGGTTTCGTTATATTAATAGTAAGGACTTGATTTTGCTTTCATGATGCATATGAATGTTTGTTATCTTGATTGATTATTAATCATTGCTTCACATAGATCTTTTATCTCTTGATTGTGTTCTTTAGATCTAGGGTTTATGTTTAATCATTACTTGGTGTTTTGATTATTGTGATTGAATGGGCCCATTAGATCATAGAAGCTAGTTGATAGTTGGTTAGGGTTTTGAATGTTTTGCTAAATTCGAATAGCTGTAAGGTGAGGAGTTGTTCATGTGTCTTAGTCAATTGCATGCTAGGATAGTAGTGACAATATTCTTGCTTAGTGTGTTGATCCTTGTTCATGATGTCGTGATAAGATTATCAAGTTATCTATGGTTTAGTGTTTCGTAAGATTGCTTGCTTTAGATATTATTAATTAACCCTATTTGATAACCGTGAGGAAATCAATGTAACTGATTGCTTAATAATCTAATAATCATTCTTTGGGATGTCGTTTGATTCAGTCAAGGGTCCTTTAGGTTTTGTTAGATGAATACGTTTAGAAATCAGTTTCCATAATCATGTTATTTGTCCATTGTTTGATGATTGTTGATGCATGGGATTCTTACCTAGGTAGATTCCTTCTCTGATTGGTTTGGATCTTGTCTTTTATTGCTTATTTCTAGTTTACTCGTTTATTTAATTTCTTAGTTTAATATTAGTTTAAAAACCCCCCTTAAAAAATTTAATAATAAAAAGTCGTGTCGTAAGTCGAGTCTAATTAGCTAGTTAACGTAATTATAGAGTCCTGTGGGTTCGATATTCCGGACTTACTTAGCTTTAGTACAATTGACCGGTTCACTTGCCGGTGTTTTGTGTAGTTGAGTCTTAAGTCTAGCTTTTATTACTTGTTTAGTTTAGTTAATATTTAATTGACTGTTTCCACCACATCAAGTTTTTGGTGCCGTTGCCGGGGATTTTTGGCAATTGCGTTATTGTTAATTGGAATTATTTGCTACATTCGTGCTATTTGTTTATTTTTGTTTGAGTCGTAGGAGTCTAATTTATGTTTTAGTTTATTTTTATTTATTTTTAAGTTTTCGAGTCTATTCACTTGGTCTTTTGCGTTTTCAGGTTTATGCCACATCTTCGTTCGTAAGGACCACCGTCAGAAGCTAGTTTGTCACAAAAGTCATCACCACCCAGTTCACCACCAGAAAGCCCAAGAAGTCAGCCAGACGTTCAAATGGCGGACGACAGAACAATTGCTGCTCAAGCCTTCGATGGCTTAACCGGAAACCAGCCATGCATCGTCGTTCCCGCAATCAACAATCCCAACTCGTGGCAAATTCCGTCATACGTCATGAACAACATCGTTCAAACTAATCAGTTCACGGGGCATGATGACGAAGATGCACCGGCTCACATTAACCGACTTTACCGCGTTCTTAAAACTTTTAATTTACAAGGTGCTACCGAGATGCTATTTTCTTACATCTTTTTCCATTTTCACTTGCAGGAAAAGCAGCTACTTGGCTTGACACGTAGCCACCTGGCACGTTCACCACTTGGGAAGCACTACATTCTGCATTTATCAAGATATACTTCCCACCGGCTAAAGTGGCTATTCTTTGCGATCAGATTCACTCATTTCACATGGAACCAGGGGAGCAATATTGTCATGCTTGGGAGCGTTTTCAAAGCTTGCTGGCTCGTTGCTCACAGAACGGTCTCACACCATGGGCTCTCGTGGAAAAATTTTACAATGGGTTGAACTACGAAACCCAGGTTCGGTTCGACACGGCCGCGGGAGGAAGTTTACTGGATAGGAAGAATGTTGTCAAATGTAATGAGATGTTTGAGAGTTTCGCTCAATCGGACCTTGCCAAAGAGCCACATCGCGGGAATTCCACTCCCGTCAGCAGTACATCCTCATCCGCTCGAGGTGTACACCAGGTTAATTTGGATACTAGTGTGGTTGCTGCTTTGGAATCACTAACTCGAGGGGTTAAGGAGCTAAAGGACAAAGTGGATAGATGTGAGTTTTGTAAGGGTGGACATTGTACGGTGGAGTGCCCGGTGATGAATCAACAGGTCGATTTTGTTGCTGGTCAGAACAGGTTTCCCAACAATTACAACAACAATAGTCAGAATTGGAACACCTATAAGAACCCGAATTAGAATAATGCTAATTGGCGTCCGTCGGGTGCACCACCCGGATTTCAAAATTCTTATGCTCCAGGAAAATTATAATAATAATAACACCGATGGTACAAATATTCAAAATAATGTGCAGGATTCGAACGGTGGACTTGGGCGTTTGGAAGAGATGATGAAGCTAATCTTGGAGAGAGATCAAGTTACACAGAAAAAGTTAGCCGAACACAATTTTCTCTTCAAGAATCAACAATCTTCCATTCTCGATATTCAAAGGACTGTTGGTGATATTGCTCGTCGTTAGAAGAAAGGCCCCCAGGTCAGTTTTCGGGTATCCCTCAAACTAATCCGGCTGCTCAATTGAAAGCCATCTCCACTCGTAGTGGTAGGGTTTTTGGTCCGGAGGTAGTTAGTAGAGAAATTAGGGAAGATAAGGACGATGAGTTGATAGATGATGAGATAGAGGAAGAGGCTCCAGGTAGGTCACATAGTACAACACCAATCATAGAGCCGCAAGTTAAGAAAAACACCGATAAGAAGCCGGTTGGAGCTCGGCTACCACCACACACCATTGACCTAGCCTATGTCCCGTATCCTGCTCGTCTAAAGAATCAAAAGTATATGAAAGATTACGGGCATTTTCTTAATATTTTTAGCCAATTGAATGTTAACATCTCGTTCGTCGAAGTCCTTCAGCATATGCCTAAGTACGCCAAGTTTTTGAAAGATCTTCTTAAAAGAAAGGATAAGTTGGAGGAGCTGTCAACTGTGCCCCTAAATGGAGTGTGTTCCGCATTAGTGCTCAATAAAGTTCCGGAGAAATTACCGGACCCGGTGTTTTTACCATCCCATGCCTTTTCGGAAGTGATACGACATGTCAAGCATTAGCCGATCTAGGAGCTAGTATAAACCTTATGCCATATTCTTTGTATGAAAGGCTAGACCTAGGAGAGCTCACCCCTACTCGTACGACGTTGTCTTTAGCCGATCGTTCCGTTAAGTATCCGAGGGGTGTCGTAGAGAATTTGCTAGTTAAGGTAGATAATTTGGTATTCCCCGCAGATTTTGTTGTTTTAGATATGGAGGCCGACGAGAGAGTTCCTATCATTTTAGGTCGTCCGTTTTTACGTACTGCTAGGGCAATTATTGATGTGTTTGAAGGTAAGATCACTCTTAGAGCCGGTGATGATAGTGCCACCTATTTGGCTAAGTCCATGAGACATCCAAGTGGTCAAGACGGTCTCATTGATCCATGTCACCTATTTTACTCGAAAGAATCATTTAGCTCGGTCATGGGCCCTAGTCTTGATTCCCGTAATGGTAAGTTTAAGTGTGGGGAAGGAACGAGCGGTTTCGAGCTCTCGCGAAATGGTGAAGCATGTGGGAGAAAAAGGTGGTGGTAAGCGTAAGTTTGAGAAGGTTCGTGGAGTTAGAAAGAAGAAGACCAAGGTTGACGAATGGTCGGATCGTGATTTGGTATCTTTAAGGGCATTGGAGTTCTACCGAGGTGGAGGAAGCTCCACTCGGTCCTCCACGTGATTAGCATAGCATGGGTTTTTGAGTGAAAACTTAAGTGTAGAGTTTGTATATTTCCTTTTATTTTATTTTTAAATTTTCTTTGAGTCACTAACGTAGTTTTTTGTATTTCGACTTTGTTTTATGTTTTTGAGTTTTGCGAGTTTGAAGGCTATATGAGCTAGAGAGAAGATCCCCAAGGAAGAATTTAATGAAAAAGACAATTGTGGGGATGGAGGAGCCGAGCCGTATACTTTTTATTTATTTATTTGCTGCTAATTATTCATGTGTTATCTGTCGGTTGATTGAAACACTTTAATTGCTTAATATCTATCGTTACGATATGATACATTTTTAGATATGTTTGTTTTGTTTTGCCACTTACGTTCGTGAGAAAAGGAGTTACCATTTGCTGAGCACGTTCGTAGTTGGAGGGCATTCATGGAAGAAGACTTTGGCATCATGTTTCATTCGCATATTACCAGCTAAGTCTTTTCCATTATCTAGCTTATTAACTTTTTATTTTGTTTTTGTTTTTAATTTTTAGATTTTTAGTTTTTTGTAGTCCAACTTTATTTAATTTTGTTTTTATTTTAGTCGTCCTTATCCTTGCATTGAGGACAATGCAAAATTTAAGTGTGGGGATAGGATATTTGAGTCATAGTTTAAATCGAGTTTAAATTTAAAAAATTAAAAAAAACCAAAAAAATTGAAAAATGTTTTAAAAATGTCCCTTGAATATAGTGTTTTGCGTTAAAGTGGGAGATGTGATATTTATCGGAAATCGGTTTTTCAACCTACTAATAATATGAGATAAATAAAATAAAACGCACTTAACTTGGGATGTGTCGGTAGGCTCAGCCTTGAAAATGAAAGGGCAATTTGATAAAATGGTTAAAACGGAAATCTTTTGTGGGTAAAGCGTTTTGTCCGTGGAAAATAAGTAATAAAAGGTCAACCATACTCAAGCCTCAATTATTGGTATGAAATGTGGAAATATTATAAGTTTTAAAATCTGAATACGTTATCATATGATGCTTGGGTAGGTTTAACGTTAGAGTATGCCTGGTAGCCTGTGATATAAATCTTAAACTTCTTAGTTTTAGTGTTTTACCCTTGTATTGATGGGATGCTTCGGGTCCGGAGACCATGGGTCTGTATGCAATCTATTCATCTGGGTATTCACAATTCCTAAGTGGGGTTGTGGATATTTAAAATAAAGCCAAAAAGAGCAAACCCTTATAAGTCGATAAACATGATCACAAGAGTACAAAAGTACAAATTCACTACAGACTTGATCATCCACGCTGTTAGCCATGTGGGGTCCCCTTGCTCGCGTCTCATTACCATTAAGAAACGGACCACAAGGGACACGCTACATGTAAGCCCTACAGATGAAATTTTGCATGCTCACCTATGGTGATGGGTTCGGGGTGTTGCTTGATAACGGGGGTATGTCATGTTGTGGAACACTAGCTATTAATTAATTGTACCTTAATCGTATCTAATGGCTGCTTGGTAGACTTTGATGCTTAAGCTTAGGTGGGGATAAAAAATATCCTTGATCGTCTTAACTATTCATGAAAAAATAAAGCAAAAAAAAAGTTTTAAATATGCTAATTTTGAGGTATAAGTCAAGTTGGGTGGTCTGGTCCGGTAAAAGCTGAAAATAAGCGGGTCTTAATTGTGTAAACCACTGAGTACTATAATTATCGGATCATATTTGTCCCGGTAAAAATTAAGGCATGGGTTTAAGTGGACAACAATATCGGTGATCGCGGTTTTTGCGTTTTTCTAAGCTTTAAAAAATTAACTTATATGTTTGTTAGACTGTAATTTTCCGATTCTGATCCAACTTCATTAGACTTTTTCAGGGACGAAAAAAGAGTAAGTGTGGGGATATTTATACATCTCGAATCCCGTGTAAAGTTTTGTTTATTTAATGTTTCGAGTTCGTTTTAGTTCGTGTTTTGATTTTTCTTTTATTAAATTAGGTTTTGAGTCAAGTGTTTTATAGTTATTGTGTTTTATATTATTTGGTGTCTTGCACGTTAAATCTAATTCTTTCTATCATTTCATAAAGAAGTTTAAGTTCGTTTTGTTTGTTAATGGTTACATGATTATTCCACGTAATGTTTTGTTATGTTTTCATATATATGATGGCGTGAAAAAGCAAGAGTAAGATGATCTAGAAGGTTCCATGTGTTACTTGGAGATCAAGGGAGATATTTATCAAGTTTATGTAAAGAATAATCTAGAAAAAATAAGAAAATCCGTTGCCTCCCTTTTGAGTGCGCCGCGCCGCGCTAAGGCAAAAGGCGATATGCCTTCGCGCGGCGCTAAGGCCTTCTGGTCAGCCAATTTTGCAAGCCCAAGCCCGGTTATCGCTTATATAAACATCTCTTGCAAAACCCAGCCGATCTAGACACGATTGAAGCTGATTTTCCAAGGGTTTGTGAAGGTTTTGAGGCTAGGATCAAGGAGGATCATCAATCTTTCATCCGGGTGTTCAAGGATCAATCGCAAAGGGTTTTATCGCTCTAATTTTTGTTCCTTGTTCATTATTTATCATGTCTTTCTTCTTTGTTTTTAATACTTGTTTAAGATTGTTTTCAATAATGATTCTAGGCTAGACTTCATGTCTACCTAGGTTTGATGAACATGTTTGATGCATGATTCTTTATTTGGACAATTGTTTGATTATGGTTTCGTTATATTAATAGTAAGGACTTGATTTTGCTTTCATGATGCATATGAATGTTTGTTATCTTGATTGATTATTAATCATTGCTTCACATAGATCTTTTATCTCTTGATTGTGTTCTTTAGATCTAGGGTTTATGTTTAATCATTACTTGGTGTTTTGATTATTGTGATTGAATGGGCCCATTAGATCATAGAAGCTAGTTGATAGTTGGTTAGGGTTTTGAATGTTCTGCTAAATTCTAATAGATGTAAGGTGAGGAGCTGTTCATGTGTCTTGGTCAATTGCTTGCTAGCATAGTAGTGACAATATTCTTGCTTAGTGTGTTGATCCTTGTTCATGATGTCGTGATAAGATTATCAAGTTATCTAGGGTTTAATGTTTCGTAAGATTGCTTGCTTTAGATACTATTAATTAACCCTATTGGATAACCATGAGGAAATCAATATAACTGATTGCTTAATAATCTAATAATCATTCTTTGGGATGTCGTTTGATTCAGTCAAGTGTCCTTTGGGGCTTGTTAGATGAATACGTTTAGAAATCAGTTTCTAAAGGGTTTCCAAGGGTTTGTGAAGGTTTTGAGGCTAGGATCAAGGAGGATCATCAATCTTTCATCCGGGTGTTCAAGGATCAATCGCAAAGGGTTTTATCGCTCTAATTTTTGTTCCTTGTTCATTATTTATCATGTCTTTCTTCTTTGTTTTTAATACTTGTTTAAGATTGTTTTCAATAATGATTCTAGGCTAGACTTCATGTCTACCTAGGTTTGATGAACATGTTTGATGCATGATTCTTTATTTGGACAATTGTTTGATTATGGTTTCGTTATATTAATAGTAAGGACTTGATTTTGCTTTCATGATGCATATGAATGTTTGTTATCTTGATTGATTATTAATCATTGCTTCACATAGATCTTTTATCTCTTGATTGTGTTCTTTAGATCTAGGGTTTATGTTTAATCATTACTTGGTGTTTTGATTATTGTGATTGAATGGGCCCATTAGATCATAGAAGCTAGTTGATAGTTGGTTAGGGTTTTGAATGTTCTGCTAAATTCTAATAGATGTAAGGTGAGGAGCTGTTCATGTGTCTTGGTCAATTGCTTGCTAGCATAGTAGTGACAATATTCTTGCTTAGTGTGTTGATCCTTGTTCATGATGTCGTGATAAGATTATCAAGTTATCTAGGGTTTAATGTTTCGTAAGATTGCTTGCTTTAGATACTATTAATTAACCCTATTGGATAACCATGAGGAAATCAATATAACTGATTGCTTAATAATCTAATAATCATTCTTTGGGATGTCGTTTGATTCAGTCAAGTGTCCTTTGGGGCTTGTTAGATGAATACGTTTAGAAATCAGTTTCCATAATCATGTTATTTGTCCATTGCTTGATGATTGTTGATGCATGGGATTCTTACCTAGGTAGATTCCTTCTCTGATTGGTTTCGATCTTGTCTTTTATTGCTTATTTCTAGTTTACTCGTTTATTTAATTTCTTAGTTTAATATTAGTTTAAAAACCCCCTTAAAACATTAATAATAAATAGTCGTGTCGTAAGTCGAGTCTAATTAGTTAATTAACGTAATTTATAGAGTCCTGTGGGTTCGATATTCCGGACTTACTTAGCTTTAGTACAATTGACCGGTTCACTTGTCGGTGTTTTGTATAGTTGAGTCTTAAGTCTAGTTTTGATTACTTGTTTAGTTTAGTTAATATTTAATTGACTGTTTCCACCACATCACATCACATACATACATACATACATACATGCATGCATGCATGCATGCATGCATGCATACATACATACATACATACTCATAAAGGAACAGCCACCCGGGGAGAGCTCTTCCCCGGGGGCAAACTCTCAATACAATGAAAATCTTACAATGCACACATGACCTAAATCATCTATTTATACTAGTCTTGTGTCTTGGTCTTTACTCCACCGCAACTTGGATAAGACCAAAGGAATATAATATAATATAATATAATATAATATTCCACCCGACAAATGCTTCAATTACTTGTCATTATATCTTGTTGTCTTTCTTTAATTTCTTATTATAAACGAGTAACGATTCGATGCGTCAGTCTAAAATATAATACCCAACAATCTCCTCTTTAGACCGATGCCTTCGAATCACTTTCACGATCACCTCATAACCTGATGCCTTTCATAGAAATTCTTCCCCTCACAATAAGCGTCTCCCATTTTTCATTAAAATCATCTTCTCTTTATCTCTTTTGGATATAGTTGTATAGGCATAAGATTGTGGATTCAAACTTCAATAATCAACTACGAGTTAATCCAGAACCACAAAAGTAAATAAACTCAAAATTTTCCTTAAAATGAGTCTTTCACTTGATTCGACCAAAATTTGCAATGAAATTCCATATAATTTTTCTCCCACAATTTCGTTGCGATGTCATAAATGAATGTGTCTTTAAATAAAGTGCGGGTAAACATCTTCAATTCAAATAATCTTGACCATCCCTATTAAGAATTGTTGATAAAATTCGAAATAAACAAACTAAATAAAATACCTTTTGTGGTTAAAAGTTTACATTTGACATGGTAAACTCTTGAAATTATCCGGATAAATCAACCATCTTGTTCTTGTAAGCACCTTGTTGAAGTTGTGAAATTTTCGTGATTTTTGCCCAATTTTTGCTCAAAAATCTTCTAAAATGACCAAAATACCCCTCGTTGACCCGATGCAGTCAATGCCTGAGTTGACCAGAAAAGTCACTTCCAAATGCTCACTCATACTTGGGCAAATATTTTTCATTAAGAACACACAGTCAAAAAGTCAACGGATAATCAAGTATACATCATTTTGTACATCTTGGCCCGTTTGACTTTTGAAAGTCAACTAGACATGCTCTCGAGCAAAGGAAATTTTCTCGAGCAAAGGACATGCTCGTGAATATTTCTTAACATTTTTTTTAAAAACCTTCACAATACATGCTCGAGAATTTACACATGTGCTTGAGTAAAAGAGAGTTGCGCTTGAGTATGAATGGTGCTCGGGTTAAAGGTACGTTCAGGAAAATTGTGCTAGGGGATCTTCACATGTACTCGAGACAAATATTATGTGCTCGATATTAGACATGATATGCTCGAGAAAAAGATTATATGCTCGTGGCTACAAATAATGACGTGCTTGGGGCCAAATTTATGAGCTCGAATCATCAAAATACTCAAACCTTTTTGGACAAAATCGAACACCAAACACATGCAATATTCTGCATTAAAGGCTTGTATCGGTTGCAATATCACTGAAATAATCCTGCTGCAAAATTATAAATACTATTCTGCCAAAAAAAATTGCAGCAACAAAATTTGCGATACCAACAGCAATCTACCCATTTCACCCCTGCATAGATCGCATTTACAACTTGTGTAATCAGCATATCAGCAGCTACAACAAACTTGTGGTAGATAATGGTGAGAACTCAAAGGTTGTAGAGAGAAAAGGACAAGTTGTGAAAAGTGAGAAAGTGACTATGGTAGTTACTGAGAAGATGAAAAGGACTTCAGTACATCAAGTGAAAAGGAAAAATACTCACAACAAACCTGAAGTTGTAATTAAAAAGAATACACAACCAATCAGGATTGTTCCAAGAAATTATTCCAGGTCAGTGAATTCCGATGATTATGAGAAATCACCAAGAAATGGAAAGAAAAGTGTTGGTGCATAGATGTCAGTAGTTCATATGTCTAAAGTCTGTAATCGAGTCTGTAATATTGTTTATGTAATTGTTTGTTTAGAAGCGAAGTTGTTGACAAGTTCGCTTAGGCGAACTTGTTAACTAAGCGAAGTTGTTGACAAGTTCGCCTAGGCGAACTTGTTCAACGAGCGAAGTTATAGACAACTTCGCCTGAGGCGAAGTTGTCGTGTATTTATATTGTTAACTGTTTACGGTTTTAGGAATAATCATTTAATCAGTTGTTAGTAAGTTCAGTTTACGTGAGTCTATTGACGTGAGTCTGTAAGTAACACGGTTCGGGTTATCAATATAACGTGAGTTTTGTTCGTATCGTGTGTACGTGTGTTTGTGTGATTATCTTCTACGTCCGTAACGATCTACACAGGGATTCCGCACCTGTGTATATCGGGATATCTCGTGTGATCCGTCCAGGGAACCTACAATTGGTATCAGAGCATTTGCTCGATTGTGAGGTTCAGGATATTCACGCGGGTGTAGAATTCGTCTCATTTCGGGTATTACCGGGACGAGTTTGTGGTGTTTTTGCTCATTCTAGCTTCCTACCGGTGTGTTTAAGCATTCAAACTGTCAAAATCGTCGTTAAAATCCGTTTTTCAGATCTGCAGAAAGTTTCAGTTCGTCAGGCGAAGTTGCTGTTCATCAGGCGAAGTTGCCGTCAGGATTCGTAGGGTTTCAGCGAAGATATAAGGAGAAGCGAAGTTATTCACAACTTCGCCTACCTCCTCAACTTCGCCTAACTCAGCGAAGTTCTTCTCAAGTTCGCCTAGTTCAGCGAAGTTCTCTTCAAGTTCGCTTACTTTCTAAGTTCGCTTATCCTAAGCGAAGTTATTCTCAACTTCGCCCATTTACGCGAATTTACGAAGGATCCAGCGAAGTTATTACTTAAGCGAAGTTATCCTTAACTTCGCCTACAGTACTGTTTCGAAGAAATTTTTCTAACTTCGCCCTTTTCAGAATTTTTCGGGTTTCTTAGTCTTCAAGAAGTATGTCGTCAATCAACATTTCAGAGCTTGTCAAGATGGAAGTTGAAGCGGGGTTGGCTACAAAGGCCCCAAGATTGCTGAAGGGAACCGACTTTGTTGCGTGGAAGGATCGGTTCATACAGTATGTTAAGTACCAGGATGCGAAGATGTGGGTATGCATCCAAGATGGATATATTCCACCGATCATGGAGTATGAGGGTCGAGACCAAATCAAGAAGTACAGTAAAATGGAAGAAGAGGAGAAGAAGATGTATGAAGCCGAAAGCAAGGCTCATGCTGCAATCACAATGGCTCTTCCACAGGAGATCCTACATACTTTCAGAAAGTATACATCAGCTAGAGAGCTTTGGGAAGCTCTTGAGAGCAGATTCGAAGGAAATGTAGGCATTCGGGCCTCAAAGATAAAGCTACTTAAAACTCAATTTTCAGTCTTTAAGTACTTAAAGAACGAATCCCTTGATGATATTATCACTCGATATTATCATCTAATGACTGAATTGAGTAACTACTCCATTTCCTACCGAGAAGAAGAGATTGTGGAAAAACTTCTCGATGCTCTCCCACCAAAATGGGAGATGTATACTGTACTGATGAGGGAAGACAAGGACTTCCCTACTTATGATCTTGAAACCGCTGTGAACAAGCTCAGAACTTTTGAGCTTAATATGGTAAGAAAAGAAACATCTATGGATCAGGTTCAAGATCCAGGCATGTACGGTACGAAAGTAAACTCCAATACAAGTTCAAAGACTGATTCTGCCGCCTACTACTCGAAGGGTGAGTCGGGTGTTAATTCTTCACAGGAGGGGCAAGTGTCAGTAAACTCGAATGGGGATGTTTGCTTTGTTGCGGGTGGATCAAGTGGTACTCAACAGTCAGCAAGCAAGATTAGTGGATCTTCAAGTTCCTCAAGCAATAATTACTCAAAGATGCCAATGAGCGTCAAATCTGCTGAAGAGCAGTTTGGCCTCTATGCTTCATTTATTGCTTCTTATGAAAATTATATTCAAGGAAAGGTGGTTGATCCGGCGATGCTAGATGAAGACTACGACCAGATCGATGCTGATGATATGGAGGAGATGGATTTACAATGGCAGATGGCCATGATAGTGAGGAGAGTGAAGAAGTTCATGAGAAAGACGGGGAGAAAGTTTGTTGGAGGCAGGCCAGGGTTTGACAAGTCTAAGATGAGGTGCTATAACTGTCAACAAAACGGGCACTTTGCCAAAGATTGCAGAAACGAGAGAGTTGAACGTGGTCAAGGCCGGCCTGCTCAGCACACTGGAAGTACTAAAGATGTCAATGCCATGCTGTCTAGAGAAGCAGGTGAATACAACTGGAACCTGCATTTGAATGAAAATAATGAACAGGCAAATATGGCTAAGGTTGAGAGTGAAGAATGTGAGAAGACTACCGGAGAAGAGAAAGCTGCTGGTAAAGAAAAAGCTTTCATGGCAGATAACGAGGATCAACGCTCCGAGGTAAGTTCTAAATCTATTTGTACTAAATGTGAGAATTTGTCTGAGCAACTTGCTACCATAACTGATCAGTATGTTCGTTTAGATGCTGAATTTAAAACTCTTAAAGAAGATCATCACTTCACAAAAGCAAGAGAAAACAGTTACAAAGTTAAAATTAAAGCATGTGAAAAAGATGTTAAAAGCTTAAAAACTAAACTTGCTGAAAAAATTGAAGTAATTGATCTAAGTTATGAGGTTTTAGAAGAAAAAACTAAACTGATTGCTGAACGCGAAAAGCAGATTGCTGACCACCAGGTGAAAGTGGTGGAACTGAACCGAAAACTAGAACAGTTCAGAAATTCCTCAGCTATTCTTGATCACCTTGTTAGTGATCAAGGTACCTCTACAAAGAGAGGAGGAATTGGTTATCACGAGGTTCCACCACCGTATAACCACAATTACACTTTTAACCCTAGTGTACAGAAATCTGCTGATTTTGAAGTTCCTCAGACAATTCCAATCAAGGTTACAAGTAAAGAATCAAGTGTTAGTAGTGGCGAAACGAGTTCGCTTGTTTCAAGTGTAAATATTTCTGTTACGAGCCCAGTCTCATCGGATTCGGATAAGTTGTCCGAATCGGGTAAGACAAAAGAGAAGGTAGTGTTACCCACTGGTGGAGATAAAGATAAAACTTCTAAAAAGAGTACTCCACTCAACCCGTACGTCCCACCGTATGTGAGACGAACGGCCGGTAACACTGCCTCGACATCCAAAACAACCTTCGAAAAGAAAATGGAGTATAGGTGTTGTTTTAGATGTAATAAGGTAGGACATCTTGTTGCAGATTGTCCTCTGACGCCTAAATTCAGAGGCGTGAGACCTATTAAAACTGAGCATAAGTCTACTGGTAATTTTAATACTGTTAAAAATGAAAACCCTTTAAAGTTTCAAAATGTAACTAATTCAGGTTTTCAAAGAAACAAACCTCAGTTTTACAAAGCTGATCACCAAACCGTAAGATATAATACTTTCAATACACATAGGTTTGGTAGGCCTCACACTCAATTTCCAAGGAGATTTTCTACTAGGACTGACAGGAATTATTCAAATGCTAACTTCGGAAAGCAGAAGTACGGGATGTATAGATCCAAGACCAATTGGTCTTGGGTCCCTAGATTCTAATCATTTGCTTTATTGTGCAGGAACAGTTGAATAGGGCTGCCCACAGTCTTTGGATTGTAGATAGCGGCTGTTCCCGGCACATGACGGGCAACAAATACTTGTTGCACGACTTAAAACCTGTTCAGAGAGCCAGAGTTAGTTTTGCTGGTGAAAGTGGAGGAAGAATTACTGGTAAAGGAACGGTGTCCAATAGGAAGATGACACTTGAGAATGTGAATTTTGTGGAAGAGCTGAAGCACAATCTGCTGAGTGTGTCGCAGATTTGTGATAAGGAGTATACTGTTCACTTCACGAAGAATGAGGCGATCGTGTTGAAGCCTGGTTTTCAGATACCAGACGAGTGGATAGTGATGACAGCTCCACGTGATACAAATACATATGTGATTGATATGAGGTCTACTGAAATGGCCTTGGGAGAATCATGCTTAATGACGAAGGCAAGCGAATCAGAATCTGAACTATGGCACAGAAGGATGGGGCACATTCATCTTCGAAAGATGAACCACATTGTCAAAAATGGGCTTGTGATGGGCGTTCCCTTGAAAAGTTTTAACTTTGAAGACAAATGTATAGCATGCAAGAAGGGAAAGCAACACAAGAAATCCCATCTCACCAAGAAGGTCAACTCAATTGCCAGTACTCTAGAACTGCTTCACATGGATCTCTTCGGTCCAGTGAATATACAAAGTCTAGGAGGTACTTCTTACTGCTTGGTGATCACTGATGACTACTCGCGATATTCGTGGGTATATTTTCTGAAATCGAAAGATGAGACGGCTCAAATGGTGAAGAATTTGATTACTAAAGTTGAGAACGTCATGAGTAAAACAGTTAAGTTCATCAGAAGTGACAATGGGACGGAGTTCAAGAACTTTGAAATGGAGATCTTCTGTCTTCAGAAAGGAATTGAACATCAATACAGCGCTCCGTATACTCCGCAACAGAATGGAGTGGCTGAAAGGAAGAACCGAACTTTAATTGAAGGAGCCAGGACTATGCTGGCAGATTCAAAGCTTCCTGTGATGTTCTGGGCTGAAGCGGTTGCTACAGCCTGCTATGTTCTGAATAGGGTATTAACCGTTAAGAGACTTGGTAAAACTTGCTACGAGCTTATGCATGGAAGGAAGCCCAACTTGAGTGGTCTTGAACCATTCGGGTCCCCTTGTTCGATCTTGAAGAAAAATTCTAAATTTGGGGAAGTAGCCGATGAAGGAATATTAGTCGGTTATGTTGTTGGTACTCCCAACAGACGGGTCTTCAATACTTCGACTTGCAAGGTGGAGGTGGTGTGTAACACTGACATCACAAGTTACCAACCGCCAAAACCTAGCAATGGACCTGCTGAGCTTTTCGACTATGTTAAGCTTTTTAAGTCGTTTAAAGTACCGGATTTGGAGATTTCTGAAGAAGAAGAAAGAGCTGCGACGAAGATGATACTCGATGAGGAAGAAAATCTATTACAAAGACAACTGATTGATAAATGTCAACCTTCCTCAACAAACACTATCGATACCCCTGCTGCCTCAACTGAAAAAGAATTTATCAATCCTTTTCACTCTCAGCATGAAACAACCATTGATGAGATCTCTTCTAATTTGGAAGATAATTTGCATGTCGGTTCTGTTCCGACCACGAGAATCCATAAAGATCACCCTCTGGATAATGTGATTGGTGATGTGTCCTCAGGTGTACAAACGAGAAGTAGCTTGAATGAACATACCTGTGTTTATACAAGCATTAAGGAGACAGGAATAATCGATGAATGCCTGTATACCTGCTTTATAAGCCAGATTGAACCGAAGAATTATCAAATGGCTTTAAAGGACAGCTCGTGGGTCGAGGCCATGCAAGAAGAGTTGGCTCAATTCGAGAAGATGGAAGTTTGGACTTTGGTTGAAAAACCAAAGAATGTGCATGCGATAGGCACAAAATGGGTGTTCAAGTGCAAGAGAGATGATAAGGGGATCATTATAAGAAACAAGGCGAGGCTAGTAGTCAAAGGTTTTAATCAACAAGAGGGGATTGATTATAACGAAGTATTTGCTCCTGTCGCCAGGTTGGAAGCCATAAGATTGTTTTTGGCATTTGCAGCTCATGAAAAGATGAAGGTGTTTCAGCTAGATGTGAAGAGTGCGTTCTTGAACGGGAAAGTTGATGAGGTTGTGTATGTTGAGCAACCTCCGGGTTTTCCTGACCCAGACTATCCAGATCACGTGTACAAGTTGAGCAAGGCACTGTATGGATTACATCAGGCACCTCGTGCCTGGTATGCAACTTTATCGGATTACTTGCTCGAGAATGGTTTTGAAAGAGGGAAAATTGATAGCACGTTGTTCTTCAAAAGAGATGGAAGCGACATCCTGCTGGTTCAAGTCTACGTGGATGACATTATATTTGCTGCATCAAAAGTCTCCATGTGTTAGGAGTTTGAAGCCGTCATGAAGAAAAGGTTTGAAATGAGTGCTATGGGTGAACTAACTATCTTTCTAGGATTGCAGGTTGATCAGAGGAAGGACGGGATGTTCATTCATCAGACGAAGTATGTTCATGATGTGCTCAAGCGCTTCAAGATGGAGGACAATTCTCCATATGATACTCCAATCTGCGTCAATCACAAATTGGGTGCTGAAGTAGACGGTGATGCAGATGTGGACCCAACTCAATATCGGGCGATAATAGGTTCTTTAATATACTTAACTGCATCTAGGCCTGATGTAATGTTTGCTGTTTGTCTTTGTGCACGTTTTCAGGCAAATCCAAAAGAATCTCATTTGAAAGGTGCAAAGAGGATACTGCGGTATCTCAAGGGCAAGCCGAAGCTGGGGTTGTGGTACCAGAGAGGAGGAGACTTGGAGCTGGTCGCTTACACAGACTCTGATTATGGAGGCTGCAATCAGAGTCGGAAGTCAACAACTGGAGGTTGTTAGTTTCTTGGTGGCAGATTGGTGTCATGGCAATGCAAGAAGCAGACTTCAGTCGCAATCTCAACATGTGAGGCAGAATACATGGCTGCATCCAACTGCTGCTCTCAGGTTCTTTGGATACAACAACAGCTGCGCGACTATGGTCTGAATTTCTTACTTACTCCTATTTGCATTGATAACACAGCTGCTATCTCAGTAACTAACAATCCCGTGAAACATAGTAAAACTAAACACATTGACATACGTCATCATTTCATACGGGTTTGTGCTGAGAAGAAACTGATAATTCTTGAAAAGGTGGATACACTTGATAATTTCGCTGATTTATACACTAAAGCGTTTGACAAATCCAGATTTCAAAACCTTATTGAATTGAATGGGATGATCAATCCCGAGTAACCATGCTTTTCTTGTGTTATTTAAAAAAAAAAAAAAAAAAAAAAACGTCACTAATCGCTTAAAATTATGTCGGTTACATTAGTTTGAAGGACTTGTCTTCGGATATGTTTTGGTCCTCATTCTCTACTTGTAGATTTTGAGGATAGCCATTAACCAGATTACTAATAGTGACCGGGGCGGTTTATGATGAGTTTTTCGTTCTTTCGCTTAAAATGAGTGGATCATACTTAGTTAGAAGGACCCATACTAGTATGTGGTCGGTCCAGCTGATCCATTGGATCTTCGGGATAGCCGTTTACCTGAAGACCTTGTTTTGGTCGGGGCAATTTTTGCTAAAATTTTGAAAAACAAAATTGGGAAATGAAATTATTTTTCAAGTCTGTTACTTCGTAAGAAGTTCGTTAGCTATGTTAAACGGAAAATTGATCCGACCTTGGAAAATGATAGGCATACTAATTCTGTGTGCTTAGCTAGTGAAGTTATTAGGATTAAAAGGCTTTAGGACAATCATTGTATGTCATGGTAACTTTTCATGGTGCGTAAAAGTAGATGTGATACAAACTAATTTTACTTGATTTTATGTGGAAACTCCTTAAGAGTTTTGCGTGTCTTCATGTATATCTTTCCGAATGATAGGCAGAAAAGCGATTACCCAGTCATACACGAACCCATGTGTGTTCTGATTCCCGTGAAGATAGCGTTTCAAGATACTGCAGTGATCCAGATTCGGGACTTGCAGTTAATTTCTACTTTGAAGTCTATGTTTATTTAAAAAAAAAAAAAAAAAAACAACAACTTATATTTGGAGTTATTGAAACATATTAGTGATGACGAAATATAAAGACTTCACAATCATTGAGTAAGAGAGAAGAACGGGAAGCAGATCAAGAATATTTACAGTTTAATCAGACACTATGGGTCGAAGTCAAGTCGGGGTGACTCGGGGAAAGCCAAATACGCTTTGAGGATAGATAGGAGGCATCAATATTTCTGAGTTGTTGCCCACTTAAATTTTAAGGATTAATTGAACCTAACTCGTATCACAGAAACGATGAAAACCATCTTAAGTATATTACCTGCTTACAACTTGTCTCTATATGTCATAATACAGCTAAACACGGATCTATGTGACAGTCACGTAGTTAGTATGATTCCTGTTCGGATCTTTTCTAAAATGTAGCAGTCCCTATCGAGACTGAAATTTGATCCCTTATACTTTAAATTTTTAAGTTTTTTTTGTACTTAGATAATTTTATGATTTTTCAACTGGTTACTTGGATTTGATCATGTTATTTATTTCTTCTTGGAAAGTTTTATAACTTAATTGGAAAATTGTTAACATTATAAGGTTTGATTTTGTAAATATATAGGCGATGTTGTTGAACAGGCGAAGTTGTGGATAACTTCGCTTAGGCAAAGTTATCTGTAACTTCGCCTATACAACAGATCCCCTATATAAGGGATACTTAAGGTCAAAACTGTTCATCAGTTTATTATTATCAGCGAACTTATCCACTGTCACTTTATTCTCCGGCGAACTTGATTTTATCTCGTTTACGTGTTATTTATTCTGACTTTTACACCGATCAAAGGTTCGGATGTTGTTTTAACATATATTATAAGGTCGATCATGCTAATCAAGGGTCGTTTCGATCCGGTTATTAACCTCGAACCAATCGGTTTTGAAACCGATTCTCTTAACTTGTGTTTTTACGTGTTAATCACCATACCGATCGTCAACATGTCCTTAAAAAGCTTGTTTTAAGGGTTCTTAATCGTCTAAACTAGCCGAAAACATCAACTGCACGTTGTTCCATGAATCTCACTGTCGCCGATTCAGATTCAGGCGAAGTTAGGGTTTAGGCCGAAGCTTAAGTTCGCCTGAAGCTTAAGTTCGCCCGAAGCTTAAGTTCGCCTGAGGCGAAGTTATCCGTAACTTCGCCCAGAACTTAAATTCGCCCGAGGCGATGTTGTGATGAGGCGAAGTTAACTTTAACTTCGCCTAGATCATTTTTACTTATATTAATTAGACGAACTTAAAGCTGAAGCGAAGTTGTTCCCAACTTCGCCTCAACTTTAACTTCGCCTATACAGAGTTTATCACAACTTCGCTCATGGTAACAAAGCGAACTTGTGCTATGTCTTTTTGTCGTTCTAACTTGGTTAGTTTGTTGCAGATATGGCTGCGATAGCGGGTGCTGGAGGTGCAGGAGGCGATGACGGTGACAATCAAAGACAGTTTTTCCCGGGTCATAATATGTACATCACTCTTGACCCGGAGGCGAGCGGTGTGGACGACTACCGCGAGATTATCTCGTTCCTCCTGCGCTCGAGGATCTTTCATGCGATCACAAACACGCTGCCGATATCTCTGCCGAATATTGAAGACTTCTGGCAGTCGGTAGAATATGATTGCCGTGTGGAGCCCCCGGTGATGAGAGCAACGGTGAACAATCAAGTAGTTCAGTTCAATTCTGAACAGATCCGGGTGGCACTACGGTTTGGAGAGGAGACTCGAGACGATCCAACTGAGTTCGTAGCTCCCTTTCGTGATGGAGCGTTTCTTCGAATGGGCTACTCTGGTCCATTAGGAGATACCCAGAGGAGGAAGGGTTTCCTTCTTGATCAGTGACGCTTCCTCATGCACGTCATGATCGTGTGCATGTCGGGGAGGAAGGCGGGCACAGAAGGAATGGGTGCGACTATGCAGTCTGCCATGACTGCACTGACCTATAACAAGCGTTATAGTTTCAGTCAAATGGTCTTTTACGAGCTTGATAGACAAAGACGGGCGATGTCTCGGGAGCGGTTCATCATGTACCCACGCTTTCTACAGATGATATTGAACCATGTGGCTCTGAGTCTACCTCAGAGACGCCCGATCAGATACGTAGAATCAGTGAGCAAACGTATCTTTGCTCAATGCCGCACGTCAAGTGCGAGGAGCAATCCTGAACGTCGTCCCAGGCATACTCCTCTATTTGGGTTTTTAATCAACCCAGAGTATGTTCCTGCTGGCGGGGACGAGTTCAGAGATCCTCAACCGCAGCAGGCAAGAGCAACTCAAGCTGTTTCTGCTCCTGCTGTGCCTGTTGCATCAACTGCTGAGGATATAGACCTTGACGCTGCTTTTGGAGGTCAAGGCTATTTTGACATGGATCTAGTTGAAGAGGTGCAAGTCTCAGCTGCACAGAGTTCGGGTGTAAGTGTTACTAGAGCAGCAACTTCGATGGCTGACTCATACTTGGATGAGATTATGGATGAGGGGAGACGGTTGATGGTGTCTAGAGAGAGAACGATTGGAAAGAGGAAGAGAACAGAGGATGATGATGAGTCGGAAGAAGAAGAGGACATTCATAAGCTGATTAGAAGATCAAGACGGGAGAGGACAGGTGCTGGCATGGGAGCTGGAGAGACTTCAAGGACTGTACGATTTGCTCCGGCCGCATTGTCTGGTATGTCCATTGTTCCTTCTTCTGTACAGGTGACGAGTACAAGCGCTGCGGATGTTTCCGTGGTGGCTACATCAACGACTGGCACTCCATCCATCATTGCTACCCAGACGTCGACTCCGGAGATCGTGTCTCTACCACCGCCAACGCTTACTCAATCGGTGGTGGCTGCTCGCTTTGTGGAGTCAACGGTCGTCACAGCTGCAGGGTTATCAGGTATGGTACCACCTGCGGTTACGCTTGCTTCTGGAGTCTCGCCTTCGCCAATGTCAGACACAGAAAGGATAGCTTCACTAGAGCGGATCGTGGCAGAACAGTCGAAGACTATTCAAAGCCTAGTGGAAGCAAATCAACTACAGGCATCCCTCCTGGTTGAGCACGGGAAAATCATAGATGCCTTGAAGGAGTTCTTGGCATCTCAGGGGGAGATGAGCTGTAAGGGCGACGAGCTCAGAACGAAGAAGACGAATGACCGTGACGATGATCCCAATGCATCGAAAGATGCAGGTGGTGAGCTGCCAAGAACTTCTGAAGCTCTTGGTACTTCCACAGCTGAGGGGGAGTCTACCGACGCAGCTGGTGGTTCTGGTGATGATGTGGTGTTAGTTGAAGATGATGTGATAGATGCGCTGAAAGAGCTGGACGATGACATGTTCAGTGACGATGTTCTGTTTGATGAAGATGTGCTGCCGAATGATATGATTGAGAAGATCGGTGAGCAGATTGAGATTGAAGATGGAATAGAAGCAGGGAGATAGTAGAAGAAAACGTTGAACACGAGATCCCTGAGGTTGAGAAAGCCGATGTGAGGGTTGAGATGGATGAGACTACTGAGTGGGAGGAGCAGCCTAGGTGGAAGGAAGGTTGTGCTCATTGGTTTATCAAGACCAAGAAGCCTGCTGTTCCAGCCATGTTCAAGAAGACTTATAACATCAAAGGCTATGCTGAGGCGAAGAAGGGAATCATCTGTTGGATTTATGATGAACAGATCAAGTTGTTTGTGGTGAAGCGTTATGATGGCATTCAATACTTCAAGAGAATGTTGAGATCTCTCAATACGTTGCCGGAATGCGAGGTGAAAGATTTGGGCAGGTTGGGCCTGATAAACAGAAGTGACAACAATATGGCGAGAATGATTGAGAAGATTGTGTGGAAAGAAGGCGTAAAAGAAAAGAAGTTTGAGCTATTAAAGCCACAGAAGGGAAAGCTCGTGGAGGATACAGAGAGGGGATTGAGAGCAGATGGCAAGCCATGGATGGTGATGAAGTACAAGCCGATCCGATGCATCAAGGAGGTTCCAATGAAGAATATGCCTCAAGATGTGTTGAAGAATCTGAAATGGTGGTACGTTGATTGTCAGACTGCTGAAGCCATGATGGAAGACGAAGATGAACAAGAAGTGCTGAGGGTGTATGACCCGATGCATCTTGTTAACTTATCGAAAGCTGATTTGCAAGCGTGAACGAAAAGAAGATATTCTACATTCCTGCTTGGAAGGATGAAGCAAGGAAATATCAGCGAGTAGTCACGGTGTGTGTGAGAGAAGGAGTGCACGCATGAAGATACAGGATTACGAGACAAGAGCTGAAAGATCAAGATATGAAGCTACTGCCAAGGGGGAGTCTGTTGGTGCATAGATGTCAGTAGTTCATATGTCTAAAGTCTGTAATCGAGTCTGTAATATTGTTTATGTAATTGTTTGTTTAGAAGCGAAGTTGTTGACAAGTTCGCTTAGGCGAACTTGTTAACCAAGCGAAGTTGTTGACAAGTTCGCCTAGGCGAACTTGTTCAACGAGCGAAGTTATAGACAACTTCGCCTGAGGCGAAGTTGTCGTGTATTTATATTGTTAACTGTTTACGGTTTTAGGAATAATCGTTTAATCAGTTGTTAGTAAGTTCAGTTTACGTGAGTCTATTGACGTGAGTCTGTAAGTAACACGGTTCGGGTTATCAATATAACGTGAGTTTTGTTCGTATCGTGTGTACGTGTGTTTGTGTGATTATCTTCTACGTCCGTAACGATCTACACAGGGATTCCGCACCTGTGTATATCGGGATATCTCGTGTGATCCGTCCAGGGAACCTACAAAAAGTAACAAAGGTGTGTTATCAAGAAGGAAGTCAAGAGAGCTCAATGGTGATGAAAGGTTTCAGCTGAAACATGGATAGGAACCCCATGGTTTTCTATGTAAGCCAAGGAGTGAGGTTCAAGTTTTAAAAGACACAGATGTGAGAAATGAAACAATTGGAAGGGATTATGTAGTTCAAGAGTGCAATATAATTCCATATGTGAAAAGCCCAATTGACAGTGGTTATGAATCAGATGAGTCTGATAGTTGTGAAGTTGTTTATGAAGTTCCTAAGCCTATTCCCAATCCTAATGCAACACTTGTCCATGTCACTAATGATTGATAAGTTGATTCAGCTTGCATTTCACTACCTAACTGATCATTTTCTTTGATATGTGCAGGGACAGTCAACACCAGTCAATGAAGTATGGTATATGGATAGTGGGTGTTCCAGGAACATGACATGTGAAAAGAGGTCACTAGTGAATTATGAAGAAAGGTTTGAAGGCCCAGTTGCATTTGGGAGTGATGAGAATGGAGGAAAGATTGTAGGCTAAGGAATATTGACTAATGGAAAAGTCACTTTTGATAATGTATTTTATGTGGAAGGATTGCAATATAACCTTTTGAGCATCTCACAAATGTGTGATAAAGGTTGTAAGGTTGGGTTTGATGTCACTCATTTCTTTATTCTCAAACCTGACATTGTGATTCCTCCAGATATGATTATGATGATGGCTCGAAGAAATGGGAACTTGTATGAACTAAATATGAAAGATGCTATTTCAAGGGGAGGTACATGTTTTGTATCCAAGGAAACTGAAAATGAAACCAAATTGTGGCATAGAAAGCTTTGTCATGTCAATCTAAAGAACATGAACAGACTTGTGAAGGGTGAGCATGTAATTGGTTTACCCACGAGAGAGTTCAAACTTGATGACAAATGCATTTCTTGTCAAAGGGTAAGCAACACAAGTCATCTCACAAAACAAAGCTCATAAACACAATTGATCACGTGCTTAAAATGCTTCATATGGATCTTTTTGGTCCTGTGAGTGTACCAAGTATTGGCAAAAATAGATATTGTTTGGTGATCATATATGATTTTTTAAGATTTACTTGGGTTTATTTCCTATGTACCAAAGATGAAGCTGTTGAGTTGATTAAAAGCTGTGCAACAAGGGTTGAGAACCAGTTAGATGCAAGGGTGAAGATAATGAGAAGTGATAATGGGACTGAGTTCAAGAATGGGGTAATGGAAGAGTTTTGCAATGAAAATGAATTATTTAACAATTCTCTGCTCCTAGAACTCCTGAACAGAATGGGGTTGCAGAAAGAAGAAATAAGACACGCATTGAAGCTGCAAAGACCATGTTAGCAGATGCTTTCTTGCTTTTTACCTTTTGGGCAGAAGCTATCAATACTGCTTGCTATGTTCATAACAGGGTTCTTCTCAACAAAATTCAAGACAAGACTCCATATGAGATTTTGTTTAAAAGAAAGCCTTACATCAAGTTTCTCAAGCCTTTTGGTTGCAAATGTTCACTGTTGAACATCAAGGATTATCTTACCAAGTTTTAGTCAAAATCCTTGGATTGCTTCTTTGTTGGATATTCAACACACTCTAAAGATTACAGAGTATATGTGAAAGACCATTTGAGTGTAACTGAATCATCTGATATTGTATTCAATGAGAATCAGTTCAATACTGTTGATGGATCAGCATGGCTGTTTGATCTTGATAAGCTGATAAAGTCTGTCAAGATTTATCCTGAGGATTTTGATGATACTTTTTACAAAACCAGTGCGCATATGGAAGAATCTTCAAAGAAAATTGATTCGGACAAGTTGTGGTCCAAGGTTGCTGGTAAGAGACATGAACACAGATTCATAAAGGATCCCTCATCTGCTAAAAATGAACAAGTTCAAGATCAAGACAAATGTCATAATCCAGGACCAGATCAAGTTCAAGGTAATCAAGACAATCAAGAGGATCAAGATGATCATGTCTTGAATAAGGAAGATCCTAGCAACCAACATGAAATTCAAAGACAAGCTGAAAGAGAAGAAAGATTTAAACAGTTGTTTCAAAGCTTAAATATTGGAAACAATGATGCTTTTACTTCACAACAGAATAATGAAGAAGCACCTGAATTTCATGATGCAACAACTGATTTGATCTTTGATGAACCTGATCTCAATGACACAAATCTTGAATCAACTATGTCTACTGATGTGATTGTTCAATCCCTTTTATGTTGAAAGAAATCATCCACCTGAGATGATTATTGGGAACATAAATGAAAGAGTAACAAGAAGTGCTTCTGAATCTGCAACCATTTGTTTGTACTCCTGCTTTCTATCCCAAATAGAACCCAAGAACATTGTTCAAGCATTAAAAGACAATAGTTGGGTAGAAGCCATGTAAGAGGAGTTGGCTCAATTCAAAGATCTGCAAGTGTGGGAACTTGTAGATAAGCCAAGAAACAGATATGCCATTGCAACCAAATGGGTTTTCAGGAACAAAAGGGATCAAAGGGGGATTGTGATTAAGAACAAAGCAAGACTTGTTGCTTTGGGATGCTTACAAGAAGAATGGATTGATTTTGAGGAAGTCTTTGCACCAGTTGCAAGACTTGAAGCAATAAGAATTTTCTTAGCTTATTCTGCCTCAAAGAACATAAGAGTATTCCAATTGGATGTCAAATCTTCATTTTTTAATTGAAAAATAGAAGAGGAGGTGTATGTGACTCAACCACCAGGATTTGAGGACCCTGATGATCCTAACAGATTGTGTAAGTTAAACAAAGCTTTGTATGGACTACATCAAGCTCCAAGAGCTTGGTATGATGAGATATCAAATCATCTGCTTGCTAATGGTTTCCAAAGGGGAGCTATTGACAAGACCCTCTTCTACAAGAAAAGAGGAAAATATTTGCTGCTTTTTCACTATGTTGATGATATTATTTTTGGTTCAACCAGTGAACAAATGTGTCTGGAGTTTGAAGAAGTGATGAAGTCCAAGTACATCATGAGCTCTATGGGAGAAATGAACTTTTTTCTTTGACTACAAGTTCAACAAAAGGCTGATGGCGTTTTCATATGCCAGTCCAAGTATGTGCAGGACATATTGAATAAGTTTAAGTGTCAAGACCTCAAAACTGCTTCAACTCTAATGGACACAAGTGAAAAGATGATTGCAGATGAAAAGGGGGAGCCAGTAGATGAACATGAATATAGAGCAAAGATTGGGTCTCTGATGTATCTAACTGCTTCAAGGCCAGACATCATGCTTGCTGTATGTGTTTGTGCAAGATTTCAATCAAGGCCAAAGGTCTCTCACATGACCGCTGTCAAGAGGATCTTTAGATATTTTAAAGGAAAACCTGATTTGGGGATATGGTACCCAAAGAACCATCCTTTGATCTAATTGCTTATACTGACAGTGACTATGATGGTTGTAATATGAGTAGAAAGTTCACTTCTGGAGGTTGTCAATTTTTAGGAGACAGGTTGGTGCCATGGCAGTGCAAGAAACAGACTACAATGTCCATCTCAACTGCTGAAGCTGTGTGTATTGCCGCCTCTGCCTGCTGTGCACCAAATGCTGGATTATGGTTTGAATTTTCTAAACACCCATATTTTCATTGATAATACTGCTGCATCATTTATTGTTAAGAATCCTGTACGACTTTCCAAGACCAAGCACATTGAAATCAGACATCATTTTATTAGGGATTGTAGTGAAAAAGGTCTGATTGAAGTAAAAAGAGTTGACACAAGTGACAATTTGGCTGACCCATTCACCAAGCCACTTGATAGAACCAGATCCAACTTTCTTCTGAAAGCCCTGGGAATGATCAACTCTAATGAGGTCTGATTGATGATGTGTTCTTCATGTGCAAATTGACTATATTTTCAAAGTCTTGATGAATGTTTGTTTGCTGATATGTGATTTGAATGACTATTTGTGCACCTTAAGTGTCTTTGATACTTAAGATAATGATCAGTGAATGTGTGATATCAGGATAAGTATTTGATTTGATCTATATGTATGTGCTTATCTGATATCTTGATTATGTGAATTATCTGATATGATGGTGATATTAGGATATGTTAGCCTATGCATCTTAAGAAGTCTGCTTGTTTTGATGATGTCATTTGTATTGATATATGAATATGTGTTTTGAATATGCTTCAAATGTTTGTGTCAAAATGTGTTTTTGTGACAAAATAGGCTACTCAAGTGAACATTTTTTTAAGAAAATTTTTAATCAAAACATTTTTGACAAAACAGAGCAAATTTAATGGTGTAGAGACATGATAAGATTATTCAATTCAAGCTTTGTCGAAGCTTAAAATGTTGTAAGTGAAAATTGATCCAACCTAATTGGGAAATGATAGTACATTAATTATTTATGCTAATCTTATGGATTTAATAGGCTAAAAAAGGAAAGTTAGTACAATCACTATCAAGTATGGTTGGTTTCCATGATGTGTAAAATCTGAGGTGATATAAACATAATGACAAATTCTAATATTTATGTAGAGAAACATTGTTGTCTTTGTTTGTCTCAATATACATCTCTCCGAATGATAGGCAGAAAAGTGATTACCCAGTCATACACAAGCCCATTGGTATTTGGTCTACAAAATGATTTATGTTATACATATGACAAAGAACAAATGTGAACTGTTTATTTTTTATTTTTATTCAACCAAAAGTTGAAATGTTCACAAATTTTTATGAAAATGCAAACATGAGGGCTAATTCTAGAACTACAGGGGTGGAGGCAATCATATAAGCCCTTTAAACATTCTGAATGAAAGGCATGTAAGTCCGACTTGTGTGGCCTGTAAGTCCAACGTTCAACCTCACATATGTTTGAAAATTTTGAAAAGTAAACATCTAAATTATATAACTGTTCTGTCATAAAAAGATTTTCACCAAATGTCAAGGGGTTTAAGTCAAGTTGGGGTGATCTGGGGAAAGCCAAATAAGCTTTGAGAAGAGATATGAGGCATCATAGCACAGTGTTGTCCATTTCTGTATTATGCTACTTAAATGAACCTTAATGCATATCACCAATAAGAAATAAAAAATCATGCTAAGTCTAGACATGCTGGTAACCTGTCTGATAAATCATAATGATGCTGTGAATGAAGTAATGAGAGGCAACTTAACCAATATGATCCTATGTTGAGATCTTTTCAAAAGAAAAAGGAAAGAAAATAACTAAAATTTTATCTCTTAATGCACCATTTGTTCTTAAACATTGATTTTGAATGATAAATTTGTAGGTTCCCAGCCGGATCTACACAGGAGTATCTCGTAACACGAGGGTGCGGAATCCCACGTAATACGATACGAGTGTAAGATATACAATACGTTGAGACGATACACAAACACACGTTACAATACTAATAAACACGTTGTATTGCAAAACTTCAACACGTGATCTCAAATCACAAAAACACGTTCTGCACAAAACTCACTTTCTAAACAAGCCGAAGTTAGGCATATATAGGCCTCGACAACTTCGCCTAACAGACTAGGTGAAGTTGTCTTAACTTCGCTTGTCTACAAGTTCGCTTACATCAGGCGAACTTGTGTGACACCATATCTAAAACCAAAACAACCAATCTAACACGATTACAGACACATACAAAACACTAGATACTGAACTACTGACATTATGCACCAACAGACTCCCCCTTGGCAGTAGCTTCATATCTCTATCTTCATTCTCGTGTCTAGTAATCCCAAAAATCTCGTGTCACCCGTCTTCAAGCATGAACGCCCTGTGTGACACACACAGAGACCACTCTCTGGTACTTCTTGGCTTCATCTTTCCATGCAGGAATATAGAATATCTTCTTATTGTTTAGCACCTGCAAGTCAGCTTGAGACAAATTTACCTGCCGTACCTGTTGACTCCCCCTGAGATGTGGAAGTTGTTGGACTCGGTCTGCCCAAGAGACATATTAAATTGATGTGGCTAGTACGTTATGATCCAAGTCGGGTCATACCCAATAACAAGCTAGACAAACACCGATAATATTCGTTCATATATGATGTGATCATAACAAATGAATATTAACACTTGAGTTATTTGGAAAGGGTTTCTAAATAAAATGTACTTGTGTAATAAACAAATCATATGGATGATTTATGTTTTATGAAATAACATTACATAGTGTTATTTAAGTTGGTTAAATAACAATATGTGAATAATAATAACCAAGCATGTCTCTTAACATATAATAGGTTTTATAAGTTATAAGTTATCAACTTATAAAAGTATATATGTATGGATATATATATATATGTTTAAAGTTTTATAAAAGAAAAAGATAATAACTCGTTCAAATGTAATATTATTATATGTTTGAGTGGAGACATGCAAGGTGAGTGGAGACATGCAATGGTTATTATTGGTGGAGAGAAAGATGCCTTTAAATAAAACCAAGTCTTTCTCTTTCATTCTTTCATAACACACATAATTTCCAAGTAAACTTTTCTCTCTTCCTCTCTTGGGTATTTTCATCCAACATAAGAAAAGAAGAAGAAAATTTCAAGTGCAAATCCTAGCTAGAAGTGGTGTGTTGTTGAAGCTTGGGGTATGCTAGCTTGAGGAGCTTCCATATTCAAGTTCTTACCTTTCAATCATCATCTCTTTCACCCGGTTTTGTCATATTGAAAGGTAGTAGTAACATGCATGGACTTATAGTGACATGCATGTATTTGATAGTGTGTAATTCGTATTTGGATCCGGGTTTGGGTTTTGCATGTTTAAAATTGGTTTTATACATATCATATTAACAAGATTTAAAACTTTTATATCCACTGCGTTTTTGGTAAAATAGGGATTTTATCACTTTGATAATCTTGTTAAAACCCAACAATGGCATCAAGAGCCACTTATACGAATGCATGGGGCGTATGACATGATAACCCAACTTAAGGAAATGTTCCTTACTCAAGCTCGGGTTGAGCGATTCGAAACAGTTCGAGCGCTTCATGCATGTCATATGGAAGAAACCCAATCTGTTTCATCTTATGTACTTAAGATGAAGAGCCACATTGATCGGCTTGAACGGCTTAACTGTCCCGTCTCAAAAGAGTTAGCCACGGATTTAATCCTAAATGGCTTAACTAAAAGGTTTGAGACATTCGTCATGAACTACAACATGAATGGATGGGACAAAAGCATTGGTAAGCTTCACGCAATGCTTAAGACAGCCGAGGCCGGCATGGGTAAAAAGGTTTTACCCGTTCTTGCGATCAATAAGGGTGGCTCAAAGAAAAGGCATCACCCGGAACCAAAAGCAAAGGTTGCCATTGGTAAGGGGCAAGTCAAGAAGGGGTTCAAGGGAAAGGCAAAGGCGGAGCCAAAGCCAAAGAAGCTAAAGGTTAGCGCTGAGGATCCGTGCTTTGGTTGTGGTGAGATAGGTCATTGGATGAGAAACTGTCTGACCTATCTCAAGGAGTTGAAAGCTAAGAGGGATGCGGGGCAAACCTCAGGTACAACTTTCATGATTCACATTGATCTTAATATTATTTCTTCTTACACATGGGTATTGGATACCGAATGTGGAACTCACATATGCAATTCATTGCAGGGGTTCAAAAGAAGAAATGAGGTGAAGAAAGGAGATATAAGTCTCTTCATGGGCAATGGAGCAGAGGTTGACGTCCAAGCCCGAGGAGATTATGTTTTAAAGCTTCCAAATGGTTTGGAAATTGTTTTGAAAAACATTTTATATTCCCCTAGTTTGACTAGGAATATTATCTCTGTTTCTGTATTAAGACAATCTGGTTATGACTTTAAGTTTGTTGATAATGGTATTTATGTTTTCATGGATAATGTCTTTTATTTTAAAGTGATGCCGTTTTATGGCATTTATGAATTAATTCATGATGACTCATACATTGATAACTCGTTGTACCAAGCTAACACCAAAAGACTCAAAATGTATTTGAGTAATACTTTTCTTTGGCATTGTCGTCTTGGTCACATAAACAAGAATCGTATTCATACACTTCGAAAGAATGGTCTTTTGAAATCAAATGTTGATTCATTTGATGAATGTGAATCTTGTTTATTGGGAAAGATGACCAAAGAACCCTTTAATGGAACAAATGAAAGGACGAAAGACTTATGAGGTATCATACATTCGGATGTATGTGGACCTTTTAGGACATTGACAAGAAATGGTGAAAGATACTTCATTACCTTTACCGACGATTATAGTCGCTATGGGTATGTGTTCTTGTTAAGACACAAAAATGAGGCCTTTGAAATGTTCAAAGTCTTCCAAAATGAAGTACAAAATCAACTCAACAAAACAATCAAAGTACTACGTTCCGATAGAGGAGGTGAATACCTCAATGATGCGTTTCTAGAACATCTTAGGAGTTGTGGGATTGTCTCACAACTTACTCCACCTGGAACACCACAACATAATGGTGTGTCCGAAAGGCGGAATCGAACTTTATTGGACATGGTTCGATCCATGATGGCTAGAAGCTCATTACCTCTATCATTTTGGGGTTTCGTTGTGATCTTTGCTGCCCGTATTTTAAATATGGCACCAACCAAGAAAGTGGATAGGACACCTTTTGAAATATGGCATGGAAAGGCTCCAAAATTTTCATATTTAAAGGTATGGGGTTGTGAGGCTTATGTTAAGATCTACACCCCTGACAAACTTGAATGTCGATCCACTAAGTATATATTTGTAGGATATCCCACGGATTCGATGGGATATTATTTCTACAATCCAAGCGAGCATAAAGTGTTTATAGCTCGAAAGGCTAAGTTCTTGGAAAGAAGGTTCCTTATGGAAGGAACTGATAGAACTATAGAACTCAAAGAGGATCGAGAACTACAAGCCGATACACGTTTGGTTGACACTAGCAATCAACAAGAGGTTGTTGAGGATGATCAAATGGTTGATCAAAACACACAAAACATTCGCAAATCTGGTAGAGTTAGCACCCCACCTGAGAGATATGGATTTTTCATGGATGGATGCTACGTGGTTAATTCGGATGAACCCACCACATACCGAGATGCAATGTCGCAATCTGATTGTGACAAATGGCTAGAAGCCATGAATGTTGAGATGCAATCCATGCATGACAATCAAGTATGGGACTTGGTTGCTCCACCTCTAAATTCCAAGCTGGTTGGAAGTAAGTGGGTTTTCAAGAAGAAAACTGATATGCATGGAAACTTGGATACTTATAAAGCTAGACTTGTAGCAAAGGGTTTCACTCAAACTCAAGGGGTTGATTATGATGAAACTTTCTCGCTCGTGGCGATGCTAAAGTCTATAAGGATATTGTTTGCCATAGCCGCATATTATGACTATGAGATATGGCAAATGGATATCAAAACTGCTTTTCTAAATGGGCATCTTAATAAAGATGTTTATATGGTTCAGCCTGAAGGTTTTGTCGATCCACAACATCCTAACAAAGTATGCAAGTTGAAGAAATCAATCTATGGATTGAAACAAGCATCCAGAAGTTGGAATCACCGTTTTGATGATGAAGTTAAGAAATTTGGATTCATTAAAAACGCTGATGAAGCTTGTGTGTATAAGAAAGCTAGTGGGAGCATCATAACCTTTTTGGTATTATATGTCGATGACATATTACTGTTTGGAATGACATTCCAACCTTGGAAGGTGTGAAAGCCTGGCTTGGAAGCTGTTTTTCCATAAAGGATCTTGGTGAAGCTATATTCTGGGAATAAGAATCTATAGGGATAGATCAAGGCGGTTGATAGGTTTGAATCAAAGTGCATACATTGACAAGATCTTGAAAAGGTTCAAGATGGAAAACTCTAAGAAAGGTTTGGTACCTATTCAAAGAGGAACGATGTTGAGTGCTTCTCAATGTCCAAGCTCAAAGGATAAGCAAGACAAAATGAGTGGTATCCCATATGCATCTGCTATAGGATCCATCATGTATGCCATGATTTGCACTAGACCGGATGTGTCATGCGCCTTGAGCATGACAAGTCGATACCAACAAAATCCGGGAACTAGCCATTGGATGGCTGTTAAGAGCATATTGAAATACCTTAGAAGAACTAAGGATATGTTTCTAATATATGGCTCTGGTGAGGAGGAACTCGTTGTAAAGGGTTACACTGATGCGAGTTTCCAAACTGATCGAGATGATTCTCGATCACAATTGGGATACGTTTTCGTTCTCAATGGTGGTGCTGTCTCATGGAAGAGTGCAAAACAAGACGTGGTAGCTTTATCCACCACTGAATCTGAATACATCGCCGCGTCCCTGGCAGCTCAAGAAGCTGCATGGATTAGAAAGTTCATTGCCGATCTAGGAGTGGTTCGTACCATTCAGGACCCTCTAGAGATCTTTTGTGACAACGAGGGTGCGATTGCTCAAATCAAGGAACCCCGCGCACATCAAAAGACTAGGCACATTGAACGGAGATTCAACTACATAAGGGATGAAGTTGAAAAGGGAAAGATATGTATTCGCAAAGTTCACACTGATCAAAACATTGCGGACCCACTCACGAAACTCCTTGAAAGGCCGAAGCATGAGAGTCATATTTGCGCCTTAGGACTTCGATATTCTAGTGATTGGATTTGATTAAAATTTGTATTTGGATATTGGAACAATTTTATTTTAACTCAATCATATGGTTTTGGTTATGGTCATGTTCTTGAGTTATGTTCCATTTTAGTATGTTTAAATCCGTGAATAATTTGAATTATTCTAAACGTCCGTAGTCGTTCATATTTGTGGGAACAAATGTGAAAGTAAGACTATTATGAACTTGGATTGGTAGATATTCATGAGTTATGAATATAGCAAAGGGTTGCTGCCAAGGTTCATAGATATTTATGGGATAAAGATTGGACTGACCCGCTCTCAATTTTATTGCATGGAATCCTTGGGATTTGTGATCATAAGTAAATTTGAGTAAAGGCGAACTTCATAGTATCCTCCGACCTGAGATACATATTGGGTCTTGATATTCATCGACTATTATGCTTTGACTTAGTTCTTCGCTGCTCTGAAATATGTCAGTACATAAGGCTAAGCTCAAGTATAGTACAAGGTGATAGTGAGAGACGTATGTAGTCAATATGGGATTTGTCCCTCTTATTCGTTGAGAGTTAAATGTCTAAGGCATGACAAGTTAAATCAACAGAGAATGACCACTCTGTGTCTCTGGATTTAACATGACATTTGTGGCAAAAGGATAAATTATAGTTTCACCTAAATCATTTTCAAGTATGGGACTTGAAAGGGATGATGTTATTGAATGGCACTTCGTCATACGTATTAGGGGTAGTAAACCGTAGTTAGGCGGTATTTGCTACTTGCATCAATCTTCTATGTATCTTGTGCAAATGGGAGATTGTTGGACTCAGTCTGCCCAAGAGACATATTAAATTGATGTGGCTAGTACGTTATGATCCAAGTCGGGTCATACCCAATAACAAGCTAGACAAACACCGATAATATTCGTTCATATATGATGTGATCATAACAAATGAATATTAACACTTGAGTTATTTGGAAGGGGGTTTCTAAATAAAATGTACTTGTGTAATAAACAAATCATATGGATGATTTATGTTTTATGAAATAATATTACATAGTGTTATTTAAGTTGGTTAAATAACAATATGTGAATAATAATAACCAAGCATGTCTCTTAACATAAATAGGTTTTATAAGTTATAAGTTATCAACTTATAAAAGTATATATGTATGGATATATATGTATATGTTTAAATTTTTATAAAAGAAAAAGATAATAACTCTTTTAAATGTAATATTATTATATGTTTGAGTGGAGACATGCAATGGTTATTATTGGTGGAGAGAAAGATGCCTTTAAATAAAACCAAGTCTTTCTCTTTCATTCTTTCATAACACACATAATTTCCAAGTAAACTTTTCTCTCTTCCTCTCTTGGGTATTTTCATCCAACATAAGAAAAGAAGAAGAAAATTTCAAGTGCAAATCCTAGCTAGAAGTGGTGTGTTGTTGAAGCTTGGGGTATGCTAGCTTGAGGAGCTTCCATATTCAAGTTCTTACCTTTCAATCATCATCTCTTTCACCCGGTTTTGTCATATTGAAAGGTAGTAGTAACATGCATGGACTTATAGTGACATGCATGTATTTGATAGTGTGTAATTCGTATTTGGATCCGGGTTTGGGTTTTGCATGTTTAAAATTGGTTTTATACTTATCATATTAACAAGATTTAAAACTTTTATATCCGCTGCGTTTTTGGTAAAATAGGGATTTTATCACTTTGATAATCTTGTTAAAACCCAACAATGGCATCAAAGTGTGCTCGGAAGCACTTTCCTAACACAAAGTGTACCCGGAAAGCAAAACACTTGTGATTTTTCAATTTTTCAACTAGCACAAAGTGTGCTCGGAAGTACAAGTGTGCTCGGATTACTTAGTGCTCGGAAACAAAATTGTGCTCGGATTACTTAGTGCCTTTTTCATTTTCCACCAAACATGCTCGGGAGCAAAAGTGTGTTCGGGAGAAAAAGTGTGCTCGACACAAACTTGAGTTTTCTCTTCATAAGCATAATTGTTCAAGACAAAACAAAGTATGCTCGAAAAAGAGTCTGCTCAAATAAATAACAAAGTGTGCTCGAGACTTAAAGATAGTTTTCTTGAGAAGACAAAGGATATGCTCTGGGTTTCACAAAGTGTGCTCGAATTTGATGTGCTCGAAATACCCTGTGCTCGAGCCAAACAAAGATGTGCTTGGGCAAAACACCTCCTGTGCTCGAAGCAGCACTTAGTCATTTTCCATACTCGAGTCCAATCTTATTTTTTTTCATAGTGTGCTCGATACATCAAAACTTCATTTCTGCATAATCAGTTACTGATTTGCCCTTGCAGAACCTGCTCGAATATTCACTTTGCATTTGCTGCAACAAACAATGATGAAATTGCCTTTAGTACTTGTTCATTCTTGACTTGTACATCATTTTGCGAAGATGTATATGCCCCATTCTTCGATGCCATAACTCTGACTCAGACTCAGTTGCCTTTGACAGAAGACATGATTCTTCGGTTGTCATCTCAGTTGACCTCATATCCATTACATAGGTGTTCTTTTCTCTTGGAGCTCTCATCACCACCCATGCCTCTGGTATCTTGAAACCAGGATAAAGGACGATTGCCTCGTTTTTAGTAAAATGGACCGTGTATTCTTTGTCACAAATCTGAGACACACTCAACAGGTTATGCTTCAACTCTTCTACAAAATTCACCTTCTCTAACTTCATTTTTCCATTTGTTACCGTCCCTATTCCACTGATTCTACCTCCACTCTCTCCAGCGAAACTAACCCTACCTCCTTGAACGGTTTCTAATTACGTAACAATTTCTTGTTACCAGTCATGTGCCGGGAACAGCCACTATCCACAACCCACAGATTGTTTACAGCCCTGTTCGACTGTTCCTACACAATTAGAGAAAAAGATTAAAATCTGGGGACCCAAGACCTACTGGTCTTGGGTCAATTAAATCTGTTGACCGGCATCCAGTACTTTGGTTGCCCAAAGTCAGTTTGAGGATGATTTCTGTAAGTTTTGAAAGGAAACCTTGTTGAGGATTGACTATGAGGCCATCCAAACCTTAATGAATTAACTGAATTATAATTGTTGGTTTGGTAGTTAACTGGGGAAAAATGAGACCGATTTCTTTGAAATCTTGGATTATACCAATGTCTGAAATTTTGTGATTTCACATTCTTACCAGTATAATAATTACTCTTTGTTTTATTCTGCGTTTTCGGAGGCCTCATACCTCTATGGTTTCTCTGGTTTAGAGAACAATCTGCAATAAGGTGTCCTACTTGATTGCATCTGAAACAACTTCTGTTTTCAACTTTCGTCTCAACAGTAGTTGCAGATGTCGAGGTTGCATTACTACCCGTTTGTCGAACATATGGTGGGACAAACAGATTTAGGGAAGGTTTCTTTTCATCGGATTTAGGCTTATATTCCTCCACACGTTTTAGTAACACTACCTCTTCTTTTATCTCACCCGATTTGGATGACTGGTCCAAATTTGATGAGACAGAGTTAGGGACAGAAATCTCAACCTTAGAAGTTGACTTACTCGTTTCGCTCTTTTGACTTCAGGTTCTTCAGTCGAAATTTTGACTGGAACTGTCTGATTAATCTCAACATTAGCAGATTGCTGATTACTAGGATTATAGGTATAATAATTGTTATACGGTGGTGGAACTTCAGAAAATCCAATTCCCCCTTTGTTAACTGGGGAACGTTGAACACTTATGATGTGATCTAGCATAGCTGATGAATTTCTAAACTGTTCAATTTTTCTGTTTAGTTCCACCACTTTTACCTGGTAATCAGCTATCTGTTTATCTTTTTCAGCAATTAGTTTGGTTTTTTATTCTAATACTTCATAACTAAGATCAATTACTTGTATTTTATCAGCTAGATTGGCTTTTAGACTTCTAATACCTTTTTCACTAGCTTTTATTTTTACCGAGTAACTGTTTTCTCTATTTTTAGTATAGTGATGATCTTCTTTTAACGTTTTAAATTGTGCGTCCAAACTAAAAAACTGATCAGTTACTGTTTTCAATTGTTCAGACAGATTTTCACATTGCATACAATGAAGTTCAGAACTTACCTCAGAGAGCTGATCGTTCACTTCTGCCATATATGCTTGATTTTCTCCCGTCTCCCTCTCACTTTCTCCAGTTTCGATGTTTACCAAAATAGCCTGTTCGAACACTTCCTCAACGTGTATATTCATGTTGTATCCACAATTCTGTCTGCATACCATAGCCCTATTCTCACTACCACCCCCATTCTGTTGTGTAGGCCTGTTCTGAATTTGTTCGACTCTCTCATTTGTACATTCCTTAGCAAAGTGACCATTCTGTTGACAGTTGTAACATCGAACCTTTGATTTATCAAACCCTGGTCTTTCTCCAACGAACTTTCTACCCGTTTTCTTCATGAATCTCTTTACTCTTCTTACTATCATAGCCATCTGCCACTGCAGATCCATCTCTTCCAAATCATCAGCATCGATCTGATCATAGTCTTCATCTAAAGTTGCAGGGTCGACTATTTTACCTTTGATGTAGTTCTCATAAGATGCAATGAAGGATGCATAGAGGGCAAACTGTTGTTCAGCTGATTTAATACTCATGGGCATCTGTGAGTAGTTGTAGCTAGGAACATTTGACGGGAAATTTCCTGTTGTGGCTTGAGGTTTTGAAGAATTACTACCTCCAGCTACGAAACATACGCCACCATCCATATTGAGAGTCACATGACCATCATGAGTTGAGTTTGAGTTTGATTCTCCCTTTGAGTAGTAGGCAGAGGATTCTGATTTTGATCTTGAACTTGGAGTGACTTTCGCACCATACATTCCCAGATCCTGAACTTGATCAGTTGGTGTCTCCCTCCGAACCATGTTAAGTTCAAAATTTCGTAACTTATTGACTGCTGTTTCCAAATCAATATTGGCAAAGTCTTTATCCTCTCTCATCAAAACCGTGTACATTTCACATTTCGGTGGAAGAGCATCAAGGAGTTTCTCTACTATCTCTTCTTCCTTGTATTCAATGGAGTAATTACTAAGTTCGGTCATCAAGTGATAATATCTGGTGATGATATCATCAAGTGATTCATTTTTCAAATACTTGAATACAGAGAATTGGGTTTTTAGTAGCTTTGTCTTGGAGGCACGTATCCCCACATTACCTTCATATCTATTTTCTAGTGCTTCCCATAGCTCTCTAGCAGTTTTGTACTTCTTGAAGGTATGAAGAATCTCTTGTGGAAGAGCCATGGTTATTACTGCATGAGCTTTACTCTCTGCCTCATACATTTTCTTTTCCTCCTCTTCCATCTTACTGTACTTCTTAATTTGATCACGAACTTCAAACAAGGATGTTGGTGGAATGTATCCATCTTGAATGCAAACCCACATCTTAGCATCTTGATACTTCACGTACTGTTCAAACCGATCTTTCCATGCAACGAAATCGGTACCCTTAAGCATTTTTGGAGCCTTAGTAGCTGAACTGGCTTCAACCTCCATTTTTACCAGTTCTGTAATGTTTATTGAAGTCATAGTTGAAAGAAACACGACTCGAAATAACAAGAAAGTATTTAATATTTAAGCAGTGACCATACAGCGAAGTTGTGACAACTTCGCTTGTTAATTTCGCCTGATCCTAACTTCGCTTGTACTCAACTTCGCTTTTACTCAACTTCGCTTGACAACTTAACTTCGCTTAAACCTCCTAACTTCGCTGCTTACAACTTCGCCTGCTCTTAACTTTGTTTTCTCTATAACTTCGCTTAAACCCTACAAACAGTGACAGCAACTTCGCCTGATGAACACAAGGTTTTTTGCAGGTTTTAATTGGACGTATTGCGAGGTATGCGATGGCGTAATGAGTTATATTTAATGGTGGGAGATGGGTAAGACACAAAAACTAGGTATTTCAACGTAAACTCGTTCCGCGAATAGTCAAGCGGAACGATCTTAACACCCGTGTGATAATCCCGAACCACACAATCACGAGCAAATGCTCTGATACCAATTGTAGGTTCCCAGCCGGATCTACACAGGAGTATCTCGTAACACGAGGGTGCGGAATCCCCACGTAATACGATACGAGTGTAAGATATACAATACGTTGAGACGATACACAAACACACGTTACAATATTAATAAACACGTTGTATTGCAACACTTCAACACGTGATCTCAAATCACAAAAACACGTTCTGCACAAAACTCACTTTCTAAACAAGCCGAAGTTAGGCATATATAGGCCTCGACAACTTCGCCTAACAGACTAGGCGAAGTTGTCTTAACTTCGCTTGTCTACAAGTTCGCTTACATCAGGCGAACTTGTGTGACACTATATCTAAAACCAAAACAACCAATCTAACACGATTACAGACACATACAAAACACTAGATACTGAACTACTGACATTATGCACCAACAAAATTTATCTGAAACATGTTTAAGTGAAAAAGAGTTGCATTTTACCTTGGAAAGGTTTGAATATGTTCTTGCGAGTAAGGTTTGATGATTTTCATCCTTATCGAGCAAACGTAGATATTTTTAGCTAAGTTTATCCATTTCGAGCATGCTTTGATGTATTACAGACTTCCGAGTAGACTCATTTGTTTTATTTCAAGTTTAACTCTTTCGGGCAAGCTTGAACTTTGAATATGTTTGATTACATTGATTCGAGCAAGCTTTGATGATTTATGAACTTCTAGCAAACTTAGTTGTTTTATAGGATTTTTAGGTCATCCCAGCAAGCTATATGGTTGGTTATGATATTTCAAGCAAGCTTTAACAAGTTTAATTTATTCTAGCAAACTTAGTTGTTTTATAGGATTTTTAACTTCTCCAAGCAAGCTTTACATTTGATTATGTTTGAATATGTAATTCCTAGCAAGCTTTGATATTCTTAGGCAATCCTAGCAAACTTAGTTGTTTTGTTTAAACTGTTTGAGATATCCGGGCAACCTTAATGATTATATGTGCTTAAATGATTTATTAATATATTTTCGAGTAAACTTTGTGTTTAGAGCATACTTTTATATCTTAGGATAGATAAGTCTTCTCTAGCACACTTTGAAACCCTGAATTATTTTCGGGCACACTTTAGTTTGGGAATGAACTTAACTGAATATTTGTTAACTTTTGTAAGTTTTCGGGTAACGTGTATGCTATGTTCAGATATTCGAGCAAGGTTGACTATTAAAATATTTCTAAGATGTTATTTTTGGTGTCTTTATTGATTCCTAGCAATCTTGTATTTCGAGTAGGCTTCCTTCATTTTATTCTCTTAGACTTATTTTTGACTTTATAATATCTGAACAAATTCTGGAACGAGCAAGCTTTATAAAATACTTTATACCTAGAAAGCTTTGTAAATTAACTTTTCCGAGAAAGGTTTGATAAATGTGCTTTATCGAGCAAGGTTTTAAATTGGAAGATTTTTAAATGAGATATTTTAACTGTTTGACAGCTATTTCCCACAAAAAGACAAATGCATTTAAAACCCACTTTCAAAAGGTATATAAAAGGGACTTAGTGAAAATTCATGCTTCACTTCTCTCTCCAAACACTATTGCAGTTCCTCTCTTGCTCTTGTTCCAAAATACTAACCGCTTAATAATTTTTCCATACCCTAATTAGTCAACCCACGCAATCCGACTCGGTAAGCTTCAATTATATGTTTTTCGATGATGATTGTATACATTTACACTTTAATTTCTGATTAAACTGACATCTCTGTTTTCTTATGTAGATTATAAATTTGTCGAAGAACGGGTTATTAAAGACAATTTCTTTTTACTTCTTCAAATTTTAACCCAAAAATGTTTTAAAGTTATGAACTTTAAGACTAATTTTTACTTTGAATCTGTTTTTGTTTGTGTTTACCCAGATATGGCGAACAAACCGACATACTCGTTCGAGAAAAAAACATAATATGTGCGCTTTGTTGCAAGTGACTCCAGATAACCAGGAAGTAGCACAGATGATTACATGGCTTTAGTTATCAAACTTGCGATTTTCGTTGACTGAGTACCCTGCAATTTATCAAAATCATCATTTATATTTCTGGTGCTCAGCACAACTCTTTAATGATGCCGGTGGTAGGCGATTGGAATCTACCGTTGCTCGCCATGAGATTGTCATTACAGAACAACTCATCTGAGAGAGTCTTCAATTGAATGATGCGGCTGAAAATCATATACACTTCTCCACAAACCGTTTACTGATAATTTTTACAGACAAAGTGCGCTATCAAGGAGATGTTTTTGAAGTTCAAGTCAAGAAAGGCATGTTACCCAACATTTATAGATTCTTGATTCATCACATCATTCAAGGATATGCAGCAAGAAAGGGCTCCTGGACCCTAATGAGCAGAGACCTAGCAAATGCAACAGTTGCTGTAATGTTCAGACTGCCATTCAACTACTCAAGGATGACTTTTGAAGGACTGGTATCAAACTTGAGAAAGCCCAATAGGGAGAAATTCTTGGTTTTCCCGAGATTTCTCCAAATTATTTTCAACAGGCAGTTACATGATCTTCCAACAATTGGCACCACACATGTGTTGCAAGATCCAAACACATACAAGAGAATTCCAAGGTTGACTCCCCATAGCAACTTCAATCCAAATGTTGAATTTGATAATGTTCGATGGTTGATGAACCATGATTTAACTATTATGCCAGTTCCAGAGTCACCACCTATGACCTCTGAGAGGAAGGGAGTGAGGATGAGGAGGAGGAGGATGATTCGGATGATAATGATGATGGAGGTGCAGATGATGATGATGATTAGGGTGTTGGAGATTTTGGAAATGTTGAAGGACATATAGCTGATGATGAGATTATTGATGCACCGGCACAGGGGGAGATACAACACCAACCCTTACCTTCACCACCAGCCTCACCACTACACCAAACACCATCACCACCACCACAAAATGACCCATACATTCCATCCCCACCAATCTCACCTACACTAACCCAAGCCCACCTCAAAACATTAACTAACACCTAAGCCAAACCCAAACCCTTATCCAAGACCAAAACCAAGACATACATGAAGCCTACATCCCACAACAAGTCCCATCCCACCTACTAAACTTTCCAGAAACACCATTCCAATCCCCAACCCATTCCCAAACCTTAGACCAACCTAACCAGCCAACTTTTGAAATTATCCATACCCATTTCCCTTCACCAAGAAACACAAACCCTTTACCATCAACATATGAAAACATCATTGAAATCCCAGGCCCACCCACTGAATCAACCCAACACCAAACAAAGATACATGATCCTTCCACTGAACCACCAACCCAAACCTCTTCCCCTGGTGCTTATCTTTTTAGAAGGAACCTGGATTTGATAGGTGGAAATGTTGACTTGAGGGGGAGAAATGCTGAGTTAGTACATGAGAATGATGATCTGAAGACTCAGTTGGCACAAGCCTTACACAGAATTCAAGCCCTGGAGGCTGAGGTTGAGAAGACCTCAGCTGTACCAAAACAGGGGAAGAATATTCCCGTTACAATTGATGCTAATGTTGTTATTATGGAGGAGGATGAAAATGTGTAAGTGAATGATAATGTTGATGGCTTGATAACATTATTCAATGTTTATGGTGAGAGTGATGTTGATGATGAGAGTGAAGAAAGGGGGTTTGATGAAGATGGATATGAAGGTGACTATTCTGATGTTGGTGAACATGATTATGATGCAAATGATACAATTATAAAGAAAAAGGTGAATGAGGAGAGGGAGAAGGAGGTAGAGAAGGAGATTAATGTTGAGGAGAATGTGTAAACAAATGTTAACATTTTAACTACAGAGGCCATAGCAACTAATGCTATTGACACTGAAACAATGATGATGTTTTTATTGATGAAGGAGCTGAGACTGAGGAAGTTGTTTTAACTGAGGAATTTGAAAATACTGAAACTTCTAAGAAGGTCTGTGAGGATGATGAGGATATGAAGAATCTAATTGAAGATATTGATAATTTTCCCTGTGAATCTAGAGGAGGGAATCTGATGAAGAGAGAAGAAAAGCAAAAGGAAAGTTTATTGTTGAAAATGAAGAGGATTCACCTGTTGATACACATGATAAATTAGATGATGATAATATGTCTGAGAGAGATGAATTGGCTGAACAGGCTTCCAAGAGGCATGTTGATACTATCTTTGAAACACTGGAGAGGGAGAGAATTGCCCAATCCATGACTGTTGAAGAATTTGTTGAGCCGGAAACCTTATTTGAGCAAGCCCACATTGCAAAAACTTTGAATCAAGAAGGAGAAGTTGAACAGGAGGTTATTGAAGTGCTAATAAAGATGAAGCAAGTTGAAGAGGTTGATAACACCTTGGCACTTGTAATGTATAAATTCAAGCAAGCCCAACCTGAATTTGAAACTCCAACCACTGCTGAACACACAGAAAAAGGATTCAAACAAGCATATGGTGCCTGATGAGGCTAGAGAATCAATTACAAAAATAGCCTCAAAGAAATGGGTTGAACAAGTTGATGAAGATTTTTGTAATGCCCCGTTACCGGTGCCCTATATTGGACTTTGGATTTACTCATAAAAACAGTTCTAAACATCCGAGTTAAATAAAACTTTACACGGAATATAAAACTTTCATAAACGTTACATAATAATTCATAACTTGTCTTAAAACATCCTTGTCTTTCAAATTAAAACAACAAATATAAAACATCATGCGTCTCCAGATGCCAGACTCTTATTCTTCAACCATGTGTCCCCGCTCAAGCCAGCTGCCTCATCCTACTCACCTGCGTGCATACTAAAAGTCAGCTACGCTGAGTGAGTTCTAGTTAATCGCATATCATACAATACATACACATACCTTCAATTATAAATCCGAAGATGCATAATAATTACTTTAATTTACTCTCATTACATAATTTCGTACATACGTTCATACTTTATTACTTTCGTACTATATAATTACTGTCCGTTCTATCTCAGATATTGTAACGATTCCGGCAAATTCAGGTATACCCTAGCCGGTATATACTATTTATGTGTCATTTAATACTGAATATATGAATTTATACGAGTATGTATGATTCACGGTACGAATTATACTTGATTATACAGTTAATCGTATTGGAAGTACGGTTAACCGATTGACGGTTATTGAAACCCGAATGAATCGGGGATTACATTATAGACGAAATATATAATGTTTAGTGATGTTTACGAAGTATTAAAGCTTCGGGATAAGTGAAATAAAGCACTGAAAAGAATTTCGATTTAATGGTACGTTGGTACGTTAAACGAAATCTTTTATACCAAACCAAGCAAGAGATGATCGATCAAGCCGAAAAAGATGCACAATTATTAATAATAGGATGTTTCAAGTAAATAAATGTCATGGTTCAAGTTTTAAAGTTTTAAATCGGTTTTATATAAATTTTATTTTTAAGCCGAAAAAACGACCGTTTTAGTCTCGTTTTAAGCGAAATTAAACATTTAACCGAAAAACGAACTGAACCAGATTATCCACAACATTATCCAGATTACGTAATCTGAATGTGTGGCCAAGAATGGAGGTGTGGGCCCCACCCCACACCCTTATGAAGACCGATCGGTCTAGGGGGATAACCCCTTAGTTTTCATTTCTTTTTTTTCTTACATCAATTCCTTGAACCTCTTCAAACATCCAAGAAATCTTTGATTTGTAACAAGAATCACAAGGTAAAAGCATGATTGTAATGGCTAATTCATAGTTTTAATTCCATGATCTCGAGTTAGTTGCAAGAAAATGAGGTTTCAAGTGAAAAATGGGTGAAAACCCGAGATGAAACCGATTCTTGCATGATCAAGTGATGTATACAAGTTATGCAAAGGATCTTGGTCCAAGAAAGGAGTTAAACGAGACAAAAACGAATTTTTACGGTTAAATCTTTGTTTTTTATATCATAACCGAAACCATGAAAGAAATGGCTTGATTGTGGGTGTAACTTGCTTGGTGTGGTGCTGTTGTGCTTGTAGGTGTTGTATCTAGTTGTTAGCAAAGGCTTGAAAGCGAAATCTTTGCGATTTGAAGCTAGAAACACAAGGTAGTTCGGTTTTTGTATGAGATTTATATTTTGGACAGATTGTGGTGTGCTTAGAGTTGGGTCATGAAATTTCACAGAGATGATCTACACATGAAAATATGAGATCTGTGAAAATTTTGTAATTTTTGGACAAAGGATGAATATTTGGTGAATTTAATGCTCGGTTTTGGCTAAAAATGGTGAAAAATAGTTAAACATCATGAAAAATTCTAGAAAATTCCAGATAAGCTTTTTATAACATATAAAAGTCACACACAAAATTTCAGATCCGTTGGAGAAGTCTAAGTAGGCTTTTCGGTAAAACGAGTTCTAGGGTTTTCTAGCTCGGTTTTAGTGAAAATGGCATGTAAAATGAGATTTTGGTTCTGGAAATATTACAAGGGACTTTGGGGATGGCAGGGGCCATCCAGGAAAAATTTGGGATTTTTCTAAGGTCGTTTGATATTTTCGACATATTTAGTGTTTAAATGACGTTTAAAAATAGATAAATAAATGTTAAATATAAAATTTAATTCTGGAAATAATTTTATAAAATTCCCCACTGTCAAAAAGTGATTTGTTCAAAATTTCAAGATCCGAGACTAAACGGATAATTATTTGTGCTAAAAAGAAAATAAAAACAAACTTTTAAAGCTTAAAACGCGTAAACCGGCAAAGTTCGCCTAAGCGAGCTGACTGGTGTATAAAAACCCTAAAAATGAACTATTTTCATGAAACTAAGTTAATCAAGTAAAAATAAATCATCCGAAAATAATTCGGAAGATTTGGGTAATTTTACCCGATTTAGCAGTTTCCGGTGTATTAAAGACGGAAACGGGCCCCGCGGCCAAACGGGGTGTCTAAACCGAGCTCTAATTTCACCACTTTAATTAAAATATCAGTAACAACTATTTTCGGGTCGTGTGTGACCAAACTCATTTTTGAAAACATAAAAACGGATAATCGTGCTAGGCACGCAAAACGGGAAAACAAACTAATGGTAGTTTTGACTAAAGAACTCTAAATGATATCACAATCTAAGTCCTGAGAAGTGTTTTGGGGTTAACATTGTCCTCGGATCGTGTACGGTACTGGGTTAACAGTGTACCCAGACGTACCGGTTAACACGAATTTAAGTTATATTAATAGAAATTGTATAGTAACGACTTAGGGATCGTATTACAGATCCGGACCGGTAGCCGTGCACAGTGTTACATATTTGCTCACGAAAAGGTGAGTTTCACGAGCCCCTTTTTACTGAATTGTTTTAAATATTTTCCCAAGGCGGGAAGCATGTTCCTATCAAAATGTTTAAGTACATACTGAACGTATGGAAATTGCGTGTATTTTTATATTGTTTATTATACGGGAATCGTACGGAAATGTACTAAAATGGTAATTATCTGAGATGCTAATATTGTAAGGTTCCGCAACAGTGTTCTGGGTTAACATTGCCCCCAGAATGGGTACAGTACTGGGTTAACAGTGTCCCCAGATGTCACTAGAAGTGTTTCTGGGTTAACATTGCCCCCAGAATGGGTACAGTACTGGGTTAACAGTGTCCCCAGATGTCACTAGAAATGTTTCTGGGTTAACAGAGGTTTCACTTGTGGGCTCAGCATAATGACATTGATAATATATGATTATTATAATGATTTGTCATCGTTTACTTAAATTAGTGAAACTCACCAACTATTCGTAGTTGACCCGTTTTCTTTACATGCTTTCTAGGTACACCCAAATTGGAATGAGTGTTACGTGCTTGATGATGTGTGCTATTTTGTGGAAGCTTAAGGATCTTTATTTTGTATTAAATATGTTAATGTATTATCGGTAAAACTTATGTGATAACGCCTAGACGGTAACGAAACTCGGAACAATGTAATACGTTGTAAATTAATGTAGTGGTGTTTTCTTTATAAGCAATGCTGTTGATATCAGACGAGTCTGTCGCACCCCGTTTACGTTTCCGCTGCGGTTGCGGGGTGTTACAGAACTTGGTATCAGAGCCATTGGTTATAAGGAATTAGGATGTCTTTAAAAAGATACCTAAAATATAACCAGTAGCTCAAGTATTATAGGATCTGAATATCAACTAATAATTTATAGTGACGAGATCTGGATGAATTTGGATGGACAAGTGAGTTATTATGGTCCGGAACATAATAACAGACTTGTCTGCACGAGGGAATTCAGGGGAAGTCACGGGGGACTTTAATAGGTAAAATTGGCAACATATGTGTAAATATATGATAATATTGTTATGTGGTCAAGTTGTATAAGTAAGTGTATATTAATTTGATTATGGTTTACACTATGGAAAGAACTATATGTTTGATTAACTTGTGTGCAGGTAAGAATGTCGAGAACTCATAGTTTATCGGTGGAGAAGGACCTGGAGGAAATTAGCTCCGGGAACTCTGGGAGTCTACGCATATCATCCAGCTCTGAGCCTAGCGAGGCTAGTCGTAGGAGCTCTAGCCAGTCCTCCCCAGTCAGGATTGTCAGATCCCCCACCCCACCCGCACCACAGGCCACCCCTATCCCTCACGGATTCTGACCCCGCCTCACGGCGCGGATCAGTGTCCCGCAGGTCCCACCTACCTCTCCCCCACCCAGACCTGCTACCCGTCGGGGCGAGTCCTCCCGCTCCCAGCCCGAGCCTGGGACTCCACCTGTGTGGGGTCTTCCTAGGCAGGAAAGGGACGCGGCGGCATGGCTTCGAGTGCTCACCGAGCAGGTGAATGAGCACTCTGCCGCCCTGACAGTGGGAGTACAAAGGAGGATGTATCTGGGGGACCGCATACTGGATTGCCAGTATGCGATTGACCAGTTGAGGAGGGAGTGCTCATACTCCCAGTGGAGGGTCGACCGGATGGAAACGCGGATCCGGGGTATGTTGGCTGTGATGGTGGTGTTGGTGGCTGTGTTGATGGGGTTGGTATACCACCGTGTTTAGTTGTGTTAGGATGGGAGTAGACAGGGACCGCTTTTTGATACTCTGTGTAAGCAGTTAGTGGTGATGCTAACATAGAGTGAATCTTGTGTAGTTATAATACAACCACTGGCCCTTAGGGGGTCTCTTTTGGGGTATATCATTATAGATACTTTTGGGTATCACTCAAGCACTGACCCATTGCGGGTTATGTCGAGATGATGCCGACATAGGCCCTATGTATGAAAACTTAACCTATGTAATGATGACAGGAAAGTATGTGAACTGACGTTGATGTAATATGTACTGATGTTTATTAATGAATGGAATGTGGGTTGTGTGTTATGATTTGAACTTGTATTAATTATATGTATTTTCTTGATGTTGTGTAGAATGGCACCAAAACGATCAGCTCAAATGTCGGAAGTAGATGTGAGCCGTTTGATTGCTCAACAGTTAGAGGCGGCGATACCGAATATAGTATCGCGCATCGCCGCCAGTATTAACAATTCGACCAATCCAACCCCTCCGAGCAATCAAACGGCCACCAATAATGACGGGGAACAAAATGCTAATCCTCCACAGAATGATAACCCGATTCCGGGAAATGACGCACCGCCTAGGGTGGTCGTTACAGACAGTAATGGCCCTATACCTACTGTAGAGACGAACCGTACTGAACCGATTCCTGCATCCAGGGGATGTTCGATCAAAGACTTTATGTTGTGCAAACCCCTAGAGTTTTGCGGGTCTGAAGGACCAAATGGGTTGGTTAAGTGGATCGAGAAAATAGAATCCGTTGTGAATATCAGCAACTGCCCCGAGGATTGTGTTGTTAAGTATGCTACCTGCACATTCACGGACCATGCCTTGACATGGTGGAACACGATAGTGCAGACTCGCGGTCAGGCGGCGACAAACCGCATGACCTGGACAGAGCTCAAGGCTTTTGTACTGGGACATTTCTGCCCGAAAAATGAATTGCAGAAATTAGAAAACGAATTGTGGAACCTGGAGATGCAGGGGGCAGACCACTTGGGTTATACAAACCGGTTTAATGAGTTGTCGCGATTGTACCATGGTTGGTCACCCCAGAGTCGAAGAGGGTTGAGCGTTATATTTGGGGACTAACTCCAGTAGTGAGGAGTATAGTCAACGTTGGGGGACACCAGACGTTTGAGGGTGTGGTGACGCAAGCTGGTATCGTCACCTACGATTTCGTGAGGAGTGGGTCACTGAAGGTGGCAGGAGAGTCTGTTGGGGGAAAACGGGGTACGTATGACCATAGGATCCAGGAGAAGCAGCAAGGTAAACGTGCTAGGCCCGCTTCCCAGAACTACGCCATGACTAGTTCAGGCGGAAGGCAGGGACCGCAGACAAGGACGTTTCCTAGGTGTGGGAAATGCGGTAACCAGCATGGTGGCGAGTGCAGGGGGGTAGTGTGCCATCGGTGTGGCAGGGAAGGGCACTACGCACCGAGATGTAGGACAGACCTGAACAATCTGAACCGACAACCTCAACCTATCCGTGCGCAACCAGTTAGGACCCAACCAGCCCGACAACAAAACCCACAAGGAAATCAAGTGATGACCACCAGCCGTGCTTGCTTTGAATGTGGCAGCACAGATCACTTCAAGAGAAACTGTTCGAAACTGAACCAGGGAGGAAATGGGCGGCAAACCACGGGTCAGGCATCGTCGTCCAACCCGGCAAGAGGCCGAGCATTCGTGATGGGGGCGAGCGAGGCACGCCAAGACCCCAGCGTAGTGACAGGTACCTTCCTCGTCTCTGATCATTACGCTTCTGTATTATTTGATACGGGCGCCGATAGAAGTTTTGTCTCCGTTAAGTTCCTATCGATAGCAAACCTTCCAATTGGTGAAACCATAGAACCTTATACCGTAGAAGTCGCTAACGGTAAAACCATGATAGTTAATCGAATAGTTCGGAATTGCCCTTTTATTCTGAACGATCAATCCCTTTCGATTGACTTGTTACCGGTAGAATTGGGTAGTTTTGACGTGATAGTGGGAATGGATTGGTTAGCACGTAACAAAGTAGAAATAAACTGTGAAAAGAAAATCGTCAAGATCCGGGTGTCGGATGACGAAGAGGTATTAGTGCAAGGAGAAAAGTCAGGCAATATGATACCGTTTATATCCCACCTCAAGGTGTTAAAATATATACGCCAGGGATGTGTGGCGTATCTAGCGAGCTTGAATGCCACAGATTCTGAGGAGAAACGAGTGGATGATATTCCAGCGGTGCGCGAATTTCCACAAGTTTTCCCAAAAGAACTTCCTGGATTACCGCCAACCCGACAGGTCGAATTCAGAATCGACTTATTACCTCAAGCTGGCCCTGTTGCTAAGGCGCCCTACCGACTTGCACCATCCGAGATGCAAGAATTATCCAACCAGTTGCAAGAATTGTTGGATAAAGGATTTATACGTCCCAGTTATTCCCCGTGGGGTGCACCTGTACTATTCGTGAAAAAGAAGGACGGGAGCCTTAGAATGTGCATTGATTACAGGGAATTGAACAAGTTAACAATCAAAAATAGGTACCCTCTTCCCCGAATTGATGACCTGTTCGACCAACTACAAGGTGCGAGCTATTTCTCAAAAATAGATCTTAGATCGGGATACCATCAGGTTAGAATTCAGGAGGAGGATATCCCAAAAACCGCATTCCGGACTCGCTACGGCCATTACGAGTTCTTAGTTATGCCTTTTGGGCTAACAAATGCGCCAGCAGTGTTCATGGATCTCATGAATCGAGTCTGTAAACCCTACCTCGACAAATTCGTCATCGTGTTTATTGACGATATTTTGATATACTCGAAGAGTAAAGAAGAGCACGAGCAACACTTAAGATTAATTTTAGAGTTTCTAAATCAGGAGAAGTTGTATGCAAAATTCTCCAAGTGTAACTTCTGGTTACAAGAAGTGCAATTCCTAGGTCACGTTATAAACCATCAAGGAATACACGTTGATCCAAGTAAGGTTGAAGCAGTTAAGAATTGGCAAGCGCCTAAATCGCCAAAGGAAATCCGCCAATTCTTAGGCTTAGCTGGATACTATTGTCGATTTATAGAGAACTTTTCCAGCATCACCCAACCTTTAACCCTTCTGACTCAAAAGGATCGAAAGTATGAATGGGGAGAAGAGCAGGAAACGGCGTTTCAAACGCTAAAACAAAGATTGTGCCAAGCGCCGATCTTAAGTCTCCCCGACGGAGACAATGGTTTTGTCGTGTATTGTGACGCATCCCGTAGAGGGTTAGGATGCGTGTTGATGCAGAATAATAAGGTTATAGCCTATGCTTCTCGACAGTTAAAAGTACACGAGAAAAATTACACTACTCATGACTTAGAACTGGGAGCAGTTATCTTCGCAATTAAAATCTGGAGACATTATCTCTACGGTACAAAGTGCACCATCTTCACCGATCATAAAAGTTTGCAACACATATTTGAACAGAAAGAACTGAATATGAGGCAACGAAGATGGGTCGAGTTATTAAGCGAATATGACTGTGACATCCGTTATCACCCCGGCAAGGCTAACGTCGTAGCCGATGCCTTGAGTAGGAAGGATCGGGTTAAGCCATTGCGAGTGCGAGCGCTGGGGATGATAGTCCAGTCGAACCTTTCGGACCTTGTTCGAGTAGCTCAACGCAAAGCGTTGAAAGAGGAACAATTGGAAAAAGAGGGACTTTACGGTAACGAGAAGAATTTCGAACAGCGCGTGGACGAAATTCTCTATTTCAAAAATCGGATTTGGATCCCGACCCTCCATGACCTTCGTGAATTAATCATGGACGAAGCGCATAAATCGAAATATTCCATACATCCGGGATCGGATAAGATGTACAAGGATGTGAAGGAGTTCTACTGGTGGCCGGGTATGAAAAAGGATATAGCCACATACGTCGGCAAATGTACGACGTGTGCGAGGGTTAAGGCGGAGCACCAGAAACCCTCGGGGATGTTACAACAACCGGAAATTCCCGAATGGAAATGGGAGCAAATCACGATGGATTTTGTGACACATCTCCCTAAGACGTCCCGTGGACACGATGCAATCTGGGTAATCGTGGATCGATTAACCAAGTCGGCACATTTTATTCCGATTAGAAATAATTATAACACCGAGAGACTTGCGCAGATTTATATAAATGAAATTGTGTCTCGTCATGGGATACCCATCTCAATCATCTCCGATCGAGATAGCCATTTCACCTCCAATCTTTGGCAAGCTGTACAAGAAGCGCTGGGAACACGTATTGATCTAAGCACAGCTTACCACCCTCAGACCGACGGTCAGTCTGAGAGGACCATCCAAACACTGGAGGATTTGCTTCGTGCATGCATACTGGATTTTAAGGGAAATTGGGATCAACATCTCCCACTCGTTGAATTTTCCTATAATAACAGTTACCATAGCAGTATAAAGGCAGCACCTTACGAAGCATTGTATGGACGGAAGTGCCGATCACCACTCTGTTGGACTGAAGTGGGCGACACACAGGTTATTAGATCAGACCTGGTCCAGGAAACGACCAGCAAAATCCTTGAAATTCGGAACAATCTGAAGGCCGCGCGGGATCGGCAGAAGAGTTTTGCCGATACCCGTCGAAAACCGTTATCATTTGAGAAAGGTGATAAAGTGTATTTGAAAGTATCACCTTGGAAAGGAGTAGTCAGATTTGGAAAGGCGGGGAAGATAGCCCCTAGATACATTGGACCATTCGACATTACTGCAAAAATCGGTCCTGTAGCATACCGACTAGAACTGCCTGATGAACTGAGTGCAGTTCACAATGTGTTTCACGTGTCGAACTTGAAAAGGTGTCTGTCGGATAAGACATCGGTGTTACCCTTAGAGGGTTTCCAAATAAGTGATAAGCTTAATTTCGTAGAGGAACCCATAGAAATAGTGGACGGGAAAATCAAGCAACTTAGACACAATAAGATCTCGTTGGTCAAAGTTAGATGGAATTCGCAACGAGGCCCAGAATATACATGGGAACGAAAGGACGAATTTCGGAAGAAATACCCCCACCTATTTCCTCAAAAGGAAGTAGTTGACGCGTAAAATTTCGAGGACGAAATTTTTGTAACGGGGGGAGAATGTAACGATTCGGGCAAATTCAGGTATACCCTAGCCGGTATATACTATTTATGTGTCATTTAATACTGAATATATGAATTTATACGAGTATGTATGATTCACGGTACGAATTATACTCGATTATACAGTTAATCGTATTGGAAGTACGGTTAACCGATTGACGGTTATTGAAACCCGAATGAATCGGGGATTACATTATAGACGAAATATATAATGTTTAGTGATGTTTACGAAGTATTAAAGCTTCGGGATAAGTGAAATAAAGCACTGAAAAGAATTTCGATTTAATGGTACGTTGGTACGTTAAACGAAATCTTTTATACCAAACCAAGCAAGAGATGATCGATCAAGCCGAAAAAGATGCACAATTATTAATAATAGGATGTTTCAAGTAAATAAATGTCATGGTTCAAGTTTTAAAGTTTTAAATCGGTTTTATATAAATTTTATTTTTAAGCCGAAAAACGACCGTTTTAGCCTCGTTTTAAGCGAAATTAAACATTTAACCCAAAAACGAACTGAACCAGATTATCCACAACATTATCCAGATTACGTAATCTGAATGTGTGGCCAAGAATGGAGGTGTGGGCCCCACCCCACACCCTTATGAAGACCGATCGGTCTAGGGGGACAACCCCTTAGTTTTCATTTCTTTTTTTTCTTACATCAATTCCTTGAACCTCTTCAAACATCCAAGAAATCTTTGATTTGTAACAAGAATCACAAGGTAAAAGCATGATTGTAATGGCTAATTCATAGTTTTAATTCCATGATCTCGAGTTAGTTGCAAGAAAATGAGGTTTCAAGTGAAAAATGGGTGAAAACCCGAGATGAAACTGATTCTTGCATGATCAAGTGATGTATACAAGTTATACAAAGGATCTTGGTCCAAGAAAGGAGTTAAACGAGCCAAAAACTAATTTTTACTGTTAAATCTTTGTTTTTTATATCATAACCGAAACCATGAAAGAAATGGCTTGATTGTGGGTGTAACTTGCTTGGTGTGGTGCTGTTGTGCTTGTAGGTGTTGTATCTAGTTGTTAGCAAAGACTTGAAAGCGAAATCTTTGCGATTTGAAGCTAGAAACACAAGGTAGTTCGGTTTTTGTATGAGATTTATATTTTGGACAGATTGTGGTGTGTTTAGAGTTGGGTCATGAAATTTCACAGAGATGATCTACATATGAAAATATGAGATCTGTGAAAATTTTGTAATTTTTGGACAAAGGATGAATATTTGGTGAATTTAATGCTCGGTTTTGGCTAAAAATGGTGAAAAATAGTTAGACATCATGAAAAATTCTGGAAAATTCCAGATAAGGTTTTTATAACATATAAAAGTCACACACAAAATTTCAGATCCGTTGGAGAAGTCTAAGTAGGCTTTTCGGTAAAACGAGTTCTAGGGTTTTCTAGCTCGGTGTTAGTGAAAATGGCATGTAAAATGAGATTTTGGTTCTGGAAATATTACAGGGGACTTTGGGGATGGGAGGGGCCATCCAGGAAAAATTTGGGATTTTTCTAAGGTCGTTTGATATTTTCGACATATTTAGTGTTTAAATGACGTTTAAAAATAGATAAATAAATGTTAAATATAAAATTTAATTCTGGAAATAATTTTATAAAATTCCCCACTGTCAAAAAGTGATTTGTTCAAAATTTCAAGATCCGAGACTAAACGGATAATTATTTGTGCTAAAAAGAAAATAAAAACAAACTTTTAAAGCTTAAAACGCGTAAACCGGCAAAGTTCGCCTAAGCGAGCTGACTGGTGTATAAAAACCCTAAAAATGGACTATTTTTATGAAACTAAGTTAATCAAGTAAAAATAAATCATCCGAAAATAATTCGGATGATTTGGGTAATTTTACCCGATTTAGCAGTTTCCGGTGTATTAAAGACGGAAACGGGCCCCGCGGCCAAACGGGGTGTCTAAACCGAGCTCTAATTTCACCACTTTAATTAAAATAGCAGTAACAACTATTTTCGGGTCGTGTGTGACCAAACTCATTTTTGAAAACATAAAAACGGATAATCGTGCTAGGCACGCAAAACGGGAAAACAAACTAATGGTAGTTTTGACTAAAGAACTATAAATGATATCACAATCTAAGTCCTGAGAAGTGTTTTGGGGTTAACATTGTCCTCGGATCGTGTACGGTACTGGGTTAACAGTGTACCCAGACGTACCGGTTAACACGAATTTAAATATTCGTGCACAGTGTTACATATTTGCTCACGAAAAGGTGAGTTTCACGAGCCCCTTTTTACTGAATTGTTTTAAATATTTTCCCGGGGCGGGAAGCATGTTCCTATCAAAATGTTTAAGTACATACTGAACGTATGGAAATTGCGTGTATTTTTATATTGTTTATTATACGGGAATCGTACGGAAGTGTACTAAAATGGTAATTATCTGAGATGCTAATATTGTAAGGTTCCGCAACAGTGTTCTGGGTTAACATTGCCCCCAGAATGGGTACAGTACTGGGTTAACAGTGTCCCCAGATGTCACTAGAAGTGTTTCTGGGTTAACATTGCCCCCAGAATGGGTACAGTACTGGGTTAACAGTGTCCCCAGATGTCACTAGAAATGTTTCTGGGTTAACAGAGGTTTCACTTGTGGGCTCAGCATAATGACATCGCTAATATATGATTATTATAATGATTTTTCATCGTTTACTTAAATTAGTGAAACTCACCAACTATTCGTAGTTGACCCGTTTTCTTTACATGCTTTCTAGGTACACCCAAATTGGAATGAGTGTTACATGCTTGATGATGTGTGCTATTTTATGGAAGCTTAAGGATCTTTATTTTGTATTAAATATGTTAATGTATTATCGGTAAAACTTATGTGATAACGCCTAGACGGTAACGAAACTCGGAACAATGTAATACGTTGTAAATTAATGTTGTGGTGTTTTCTTTATAAGCAATGCTGTTGATATCAGACGAGTCTGTCGCACCCCGTTTACGTTTCCGCTGCGGTTGCGGGGTGTTACAGATATTATTAGAGTCTGATCCCTCTTTCCTTGTCTATCTCAGATATTATTAGGGTCTGATCCCTTTCTTGTCTATCTTAGATATTATTAGGGTCTAATCCCTTTCTTGTCTATCTCAGATATTATTAGGGTCTGATCCCTTTCTCCTCTATCTCAGATATTATTAGGGTCTGATCTCTTATATCTTCATCTCCGTACATATGGTCTTTACATACTCATAACATACATATACTTTCTTTAATCATTCATACATATTCATATGTTGTGTATATATATATACACACACACATATACCATACACATGCGTCTTTCATATACATACCTCCCTTGTCAATGCATGCAATATCCGAAGATCGTTCACGTACTGACGAGCTTTCATTCACATACATAACATGATATCTATCACATAAATCATACATGGCATACACTTACCAATAAAGGTAAGTGTATCAACTATCACATCGAGTATGCACACAGCCCTGAAAACATAACAATGAAATGAGGCTAGAAACTCACCTGAACTCGGTTACGTTCACCGTTAATGGTAATCCCTTTCTTTAGTTGTGCACGGCTAACTGCATAACAATTACGCGTATTAATTACTATCACCATCCATATCGTATTTCTAGTTTAATTATAACCCTCAACGAACGGGGTCCGGGGGCAGCGCCCCTGGCAGCGGGGTTCTAGGGGCGGCAGCCCCTAGCGGGGTCCAAGGGGCAGAGCCCCTGTTGGGGTTAAGCTGAAGTATTTTCTATTAACTATCTAAACACATTTTCCATTAGGATTTTAAATTATTTTCTAATTCGTTATAGTGATTTTCCTCTAATTCGTTATGTAATCTTCCTTGATTCGTTATCCTGATTCGCCCCTTATCATCATCTGATTCGTCATTCCAATTCGTAATTCGAACATGATTTAATTCGTTATCTTAATCGTAATGAATTGGCGAGTAACAAATCACCTGATTCGTTATCTGGTTCACTATCCTAGTTTGTTAGCCTAATTCATTATCTTGACATAACGAACTGGATGAGCTAATTCGTTATCTTGTCTTAACGAATGGTTGAACTAATTCGTTATCCGGGCATAACGAATTGATGAACTAATTCATAACATAATGAATTGCATCAGTCTTATCCAGACTTTGACCCAGGGTTAAAGTCAAAATTGTCAAGAACATGAAATAGTCAACATTCACCAGATCTGCAATTAAACCTTCAATCCTTAATGAAACAACACAATTTAGGTATCAATGAACTCAGAATCACCTCGCCTACAAACCCCAACCATCCATTCATTCAAATATCCGTGTTTATATGGTGCGATTTATGCATCTATATCACGGGTTCTTTTAGATTAACAATTAACCTATCAAATGTTAAGCAATTTCAGTAGGATTTGTTGTTTTGGATTCGTTTTTAAAATACTGAAATAGAACTATGCTTTCTAGATGTAATCTGGATCTAAACGAACAAGTTCTCGATATAAACGTACCTTAAACGAGTCGATCTACAGACACGATCTAGTATTGATGTAGGTTTGGCTCGTGACGACATTCCAGCACCAACAAGCTTGGGTTTTCACCTTCGGATCTAGTCTCGGGGTATATGATAGTGTTTGTGTGGTTTTTATGGTGTAGGCTATGGTGTAAAGATGGATAAAATTGGAAAGGTTTAGGGTTTAAGGGGTATTTATACTCCCTTAAGCCCATGGACCTAAGGGTCATTCCATCCCTTATTCCATCTTTTAAATATCCAAGTCCACCTTCTATAGCCTATTTATCTAAACCGATAAATGAAACACTATTAAATAAACGAAACTAGTTTTATTAATCTTATTAGAATCAGGATGTACAATTTTGAGAAAAACCCTTACAAATGGAGTTATGATGAGGGGTATAAAAGCAAATTTGGAAAGAAATACTCTAGAAAAAGGAGTAGATTTGATGGCCGGGATTACAGTGAAGATGAGATTGAGAAGAAATGGGAAAAAAGGTCTGATGAACCTGAATACACTGTTGAAAGCCCAAAGGAACATGAAAGCCCTGTGATGGCTATACCTTTACAGGTTATTATGCTAGAAATTGAACCTGATTTAAATGAACCAAGATTTGAGGCATTGGATGAATCAACGGAAGAAGATGATGATATTGAAGATGATGACAATGTTGATGATGAAAATGCTAATAATAATGCTGCTAATGATGAAACTGTTGACTCTCCATATATTGAAATGACTGATGAACAAAGGGTGAATATACAGAAAATGCTGGACAATGCAAGGAGAAACCATCCTTTAGTTGAGATCTTGATAAATCATGGGTACAAATTTCAGACTTTGGCTCCTATGATTGATGAGGAGTTGCAAAGTATGGTTGATAGAGAGGCTACTGAAATCAAAAGAAGAATTAAAAGAAGAACCGTGAGTCTATCAAATACAGGACTTACTTAAGAATTCACAGTTTATCTAATAAATATTTGAGTAGAATGAAATTGATGAGTTGGAACATCATTATAAGACAAATGTCGAAAGAGTTGAAAGAGAAGAAAAGGAGAGAATGAGAAGGGAAGCAAACCAGAAGGAAAAGATTGATGAATTAATGAAGAGGTTTGGAGGAAAATGCAAATATTTGACTGATAGAGGCATGGTAATGGAGAGGTCAGATGGACTTTCAAAAGCTCAAGTTGAGTCCTATTTCAGAAAATTGTCAATGAAAGATGATTCTAACAAAACTGCAAAGAGGCCAAGAGTTGTTACTTTGGCTGAAAAGGAGAAAGCTCAGAAGAAAAGGAAGTGGGAGGATGAACAACTCAAATTACTTGAAAGATTAATGAAGGCAAGAGAGAGCTTGAATGTGATTCAAGGAATAAATAGAAGTGAAAGGTTAGCCCAATGTCAGTCTGAACATAATAAGATTAATCAAGAAAAGGCTAAATCTTCAAAGGCTGCCAAAGTCCCTAGTTTTGTGGAAGTAAAGCCTGAGCCAGTTGAATATAGGGATCCATGGGATGATGAGAACAGAATCAGAACCCTAAAAGGGTTAATGATGAGCAAGGGAATGGAAGAGAATGTGTTTGATCTCCTGGGGAAAGCTCAATTGAAACAATTATTCTATGAACAGAATGATGAATGGGAGAAACTAGAAACAGAACGAAAATCCTAGGAATTTTGAGGTTGGACCAGGAGGAGTTTGATTTGTTCCTGCCGGTCAACTTGGAGATGAAAGAGTGTTGTGAATGATTGATAGATTGGCAAGAGAATGAGGTGAGAACTTCTGGATTTGATGGTTATGCCAGTAGAAATGATAATTTCTATGTTTATGAAGAAATTTGGGGAATTGGGTGCCACTAAACCCAAAAAGGCAATTCCTTCTAGGCCCCTAGCCTCAAGGGCACAAATTGCTACAACAAGAGCCACACATCAACGACAAAATAGGCCACCATTTGATGTGGACCTACCTCAAAGGCTCTTTTATGACTCCGTGTCTGAAACTCTGAAGGTGATAATGAAGAGTGGAGATTTGAAAGAAATCATCTTCAAGGATGATTTTGCTGAATTTAAGAGGGAACAGTTGGAAGAGATAGAAAGTCTAGATCTGTATGACTATCATGACAGGAATAGACTTGCAGGAAGACAAAAGAATGAACTATCTAAACATCTCAATGAGGAGGCAAGGACAGGGTTCCCTATTTTGAACAAGAAGAGGAAGTGGAATCTGTCTCAACATGAGAAAGCCAGAAAAGAAAAAAAGCTGAAGAACATCAGATATGTTGAGATTGATTACATTTCAAAAGTGAGGAATAAAGATCCTCTCGCTAATATGATGGTCTGTATAAGTATGAGAAGGAGGATGACAAGGCCTAATCTGGAAGTCCAGAGAAATGGTAGGATTGCTCGCATTGATTATAAAGAACAATATGATTCCCACATTCTCAGAAATTTGGATGGACTTGCCTTGGGGATTATCAGAACAGATGAGGACTTAACATTCCTGCATGATGATGATTTAAGAGACATTATGGAGTGGACTTTGCCTGAAAACCACCCTCATCATCAGTTATTGTTTATGTTTAAAGAAAGAGAAGGAAGTGCAAAGTTGGCAAGAATACAAGCAGCCTCAAGCTCGAGAAGATAAGATTATTATTCTAGCTTAGGTTTGATTTGTAATGTCCACTGGATAAAATTTCAACTTTGTAATATTTTGATTATGTAATTTAATTTGACTTTGAGATTTGATGTGTATATTTTACTAAGTGTATGTAACCATAAGAGTGTTTTGGTACAACTGAGGTTGTTCCAATCTAGGTGGATATTGTTGGGATGCGAAAAGTGCTAGGTGAAGATTGGAAACTTCTCAACCTCTCAAGAAACTTCTAAGTATGGAAACCGAGCAATATCAGACCTCCCATAAAGGTTTTACTTTGCCTAGTAAGGTATTTTGCCTTCCAGGCAAGGTTATATTCTTGAAGTTTTCTTAAGTGTCAATCCGAGCAGGGTTCACTTTGTCTAGAAAGGTTGTTCTTCTAGTCAATCAAGGTTTGTTTTCCTAGCAAGCTCTTGGCTAAACCAAGCTAATGAAACAAAGTATTTTGGAAGATCTAGCAAGGTTATTCATTAATAAACATTGGTCCCAGCAAGCTTGAAGAGAGTTGATAAGGAAATATCTTAAGGGCTTTTTCTAGCAAGGTTCAACTCCGAGCAAGCTATAGTGCTACCAGCACAAGTCTACAGTGTTACCAGCACGCTTGGGTTGTTCAGTAAGTTAGTTTTTAACAAAGAGTTGAAGGGATCTCTGAAGGAAAAGTTTGCTCGTAGGACCATATCGAGCAAAGTTTGCTATGGTCAAGAAGATTGAAGTCTGCTAGGTGAATATTTTCTAAGGAAAATATTCTAAGTAAAGTCTACCCGGATAACTGTTCCCCAGCACACTTTGGTTACCAGGTCTGCTCGAAGAAAACAAAAGCTGCAAAGCTTACCCGAAGACCTTTTTTACACTTAGAATCTTTTGTAATATGTTTTTCTGATTATGTATCATTAATAAGGGTTTCCAGAAGGAATGACAACTGTCAGGGTAGGCCTATAAATAGAATAATTTAGGGCACGCCTAAAAAGGAGTGACGGGAGATACGATTAAGATGGCCTGATAATATTCCTGATTTTGAGTGTGACAACTGTTCTTAATTACGTACTGACAAAAATATTCCCGTTCTGGAACCCTGATTGATTCCCGTTTGTATTAAATCTTTATATAAATGGAAATCTTTTGAGTTACAGTCTGTGTTTGTTACATTAGTATTTATCAAGCAACATATATTGTGTTAGTTATTCCGCCATTAATTCAATATTGTTCTTACCCGAAATAGAAAGTCGTTAACCTTCTTGTCAACACTTAACGGTGTGGGTTGCGATAGTGGTATAGTGATCGAGGTACAACGGGACCGACACCAACTGATGGAACCGAGCCCTGATGCGGAAGCGTATGTCATGAACGAACATGTATAAACGAGCTCGGTTTCGGGTTCGAATCACAACTATTATTCACTCTTGAATGATAATAATGGACGGATGTGGAGAGTTCAATTTGATTAACAATCAATAATAGGATGAACAATTGTAATCAAAGCACAAAAGATAGATGTAGTAGCATGATTTCATTAACCGAATGATTCTCATTAAGAACCCTCATACATACATACATACATACATACATACATACATAGATACATACATACATACATACATACATACATACATACATACATACATACATACTCATAAAGGAACGGCCACCGGGGGAGAGCTCTTCCCCGGGGGTAAACTCTCAATACAATGAAAATCTCACAATGCACACATGCCATAAATAAATGACCTAAATCATCTATTTATACTAGTCTTGTGTCTTGGTCTTTACTCCACCACCACTTGGATAAGACCAAAGGAATAAAATATAATATAATATTCCACCCGAAAAATTCTTCAATTACTCGTTATTATATCTTGTTGTCTTTCTTTAATATCTTATTATAAACGAGTAACTATTCGATGCGTCAGTCTAAAATATAATACCCAACAATAATTAAGGGGAATGATAACTGGTATGAAGTGGTAGAAGAACCGATAAACTAGAGACATGGTGAATTTTTAAACCGGAACAGGGGCAGAAACGGTATTGGGAGAAACATAGTTAACAGAATTGATAGGTATCAGGGAATTCAGTTAAAGAGAGGAGGTTTGGTTAATCCAGTGGGGCGAAGGAGAAATAATGTAGCCCCGTAGCAGGGTGTTAATAGTCGGTTCAGACCAGTTATATCAGATGGAGCATCCCCGATTGTCCCACAGGTACGAGTGCCTAGACACCAGACATTTAACTCCCAGCCGTCTTATATTAACATCGTGCCACATTTTCATGGGATGGCTTCTGAGAACCCGTATTAACACTTGTCCAATTTTTCAGCTATTTGCAGGTCAATTGTCGATGGATGAGGTTCGGTTACGGTTATTCCCGATCTCATTTAAAGACAAAGCAAAATACTGGTTTAACTCGTTACCGATGTATAGTATCAGAAGCAGCTGCAGAAAGAATAAGAAAACACTCAACTACCCAATCAGTAAAATCAGCATTGAGTGAATCTGAACGGATAGCAAAGTTAGAACGAGAATTGTCATTGTTGAAGAAACATAAGGGTAAAAAGGAGGTTGGTAAAGTCGGGGTAGAGTTTCCAGTTTGTGAAGATTGTGGGGAACTTGGGCACACAACAGATGATTGCCCTGAGTATGAAGACGAGGAGGATCCAGAAGGGGTTAATTATGCTTATGGGGATTCCAAAAGTCAGGGGTTCAATTCAAACACATACCACCCTGGCTTGAAAAATCACCCAAATTTTAGATACGGAAATGCATCGGGTCAGTCAAACCCAAACTTTCAAGTTTCCAGCCAATCCCGATAACAAAGTAATTACCGCCAGGGCAGTTATTAGCAGGGTTCGTATAATCTGAACAACAAACGGGGTTATAACAGAGATGGTTACCGGGGTAACAGTTCATAAGGTGGCCAGAATCAGGACCAACAGAAAGTGTAATCGGGTATTTCAGACGAGTAGGTACACTCGAAGTTGGATTCTTTTCTGAAGATAGTGATAGATAATCAGAAAGACACTCAAAAACAGTATGAGATAAATCTTAAGAAGCGATGGAAAATCAAATCTGTCAGTTAGCCTCCGGCATGGTTAAGTTGCAGAAAAGTGCCGATCAGTTACCAAGCGATACCATAGTCAACCCACAACACTTCAGTTCGAGCTCGAAGATGCACATCCATGCGGTAAGTATTTTACCTACTTTTGAAATTCCTTGTCTTAAAGTTAATTCACCACCAAAATTTGTTGAGGGAGTGGTGGAAGATGTTAGTTATGAGAGTGATTGTGTTGGTCAAAATGAAACAATTTTCTAAAACAATTCAAAATTAAAAACAAATGAAACAACTTTTTGAGAAAATTGTTCATGTGATAAATGTCTAATGAGTAAACCACCCCAAGTAAACTCCAAGACCCAGGAGTGCCACTTAAATCAGTGAATTAAACACTGATTTGGCACTTCTAGATATTGGAGCATGTGTTAGTATCATGCCCGGTAGTTAATATAATCAGTATGACTTTGGCCCGTTAGAAAGGGTAAACACCATCGTGGTGTTGGCGGATCAAACTCATACACTCCCTCGGGGCATGCTGACTAATGTAATGGTTCAGGTGGGGAAATTTTGCTACCCAATTGAATTTCTTGTACTTGATTATGCGAAATGTGTGAATAATACTAAACCAGAAGTCATATTGGATAGGCCATTCCTTTCCACAACACAACCGATAACTGATTGTACTAAGGGGGTTTTGGGAATGAAGTGTGGAGACTGTGATAAACAGTTTTTCATTGTTTAAGAATGCTGCTAACCCTCTTTTTGACTAGTGTGTATCCTTGGACAAGGATTGTTAGTGCACGGTTTGGTGACTGGTGATTTGCGGTTAAAGTATTCGATAGCTACGGAAAAGGGGGTGTCTGTTAGTGCACGAAATTTTTGTCCGTAGCATTCGAATAAGTTATACATAGTGTAGATTGTTTATTTATTGTAATGGCCCATTCGCTATGGTTTGTATAGCGAATGAGATCCATTCGTTAGTGATCTAGGCTAGTTCGTTAATGTATCAGTTCACTCGTTATGGAAGCATAACGAATGAGAGCTAGTTCGTTAAGTTAACACCATTTGTCATGGAATGTTGACGAATGGAGTCTAATTCGTTATGGAGGCATAACGAATTATGCTTAACTTAACGAATGGAGCATGTGGCCTATAAATAGGTGGTTCCATGCTCATAATTAAGTGAGTTCACACACATGAGAGATGTGAGGTTCTCCACAAGTTATTATGTAATTTATTCATTATTTATCAATAAACCATATTTAACGTATTCATGTTCGTATCATATAATCGATGTATCATAGCGGCTAGATCCATGGCGGGTTCCTACAATTGGTATCAGAGCAGGTGCTGTTCTCGATACTTCGATTAATGTATGAATCTGAGTTTTTTCGTGTTCTTCGGGTTTTGGTCAGATCTGGAGTAATTTAGTGTGTTATTGGTGGATATGTTGGTGAAATCGTGTTTATTGATGAAGAGGGAACTTCCTGTGTAATTTGGTGTTAAGTTATGGTGTATTGAGTTATTCACCATGGAAGAGCATGTTAACTTTTGATTCGGTTTATGATGATTTAGTGAGTGTTAAGTTAATTGGATGATGGATTTGTGTTTATTATTGAAATCCGCATGTTTCTGTGGATTTTGGTGGTTAATTATGGTGTATTGAAGATTTTGCCATGAAAGAGCATGGTTTCGGTTTGATTATTTGGTGATGAATAAGTAATTGTTAAATTAATTGGGTGTTATATTCGTGATCAGTGTGAAAAAACGAGTGTTCGGTAGATTTTCATTTATTTATAGACATAAGTTAACTGGGGCGATTAAATTTATCTTTATTTTGTTTTATGCTCCTCAAAATTTTGAGTTTTTGAAGCAAAAAGAGAAAATGATAGTACATTGATTATCTTGACTCCAAGTCCAGCAAGAAGTAAGCTTAAAAGACTGTGTGCTTAATTGCATTGGTGCATTGGTAGGTCTTAAAACAACCAAGTAGAGTAAGGTATGTGATATAAACATAAAGAAACGCCAAATTGAAAGGGGTGTTAGTCTCTAGCAAAAGTCTCGGTAAGGATGGCAGAAATGTAATAACCAGTCATACTCAAGCCTTATAGTTGTTGATCTCCAAAAATATAATAAAGCAAATAACAAGCGTTAGGATTCTGGATACTGTGAGTCTTTATATGGCATAATCATCTGGGTATTCATAAGCATGAATATTTCACTCGCTTTCTAGAGCAAACCTATAGTCATTAAACTTGATCACTGTTGTACTTTGTACAAACTTCCAAATTACTGACTTGATCAAAAACCGTTGTTAGTCATACATTTGTTCCTCCCTTGCGCGCGTCTTAATACCATTAAGAAACGGACCCCAGGGGATACAATGTATGTAAGCCGACAGATGGACTCGTGCATACTCATTCACAGTAAAAGAAACTTAATGCATTGCTCAAAATTTTTCAATTGGTATCAAAAATTTTGATCAACACTATAATGGTTTAAGTCAAGTTGGGGTGATCTGGAAAAAATCAAATTAAGCTTGAACCGAGGTTAGAGGCTGATAGTTTCTGATATTCTGTGCTATAATTGAACCAATTAATCATATCACAAAAACACTTGAAAATTTGTTATTTGATTTAAGTGGACAACAATACCAATGACCGACTTAACACCAGACATAATATCGCTGAAATATAAAACTGAGATGGAAGGGCAATTTGGTCAATATGATTCTCTACTCAAACTCAACAAAAACACAAAAATATGTATTGCTTTTGTTAAAATAATAGAAAAACACAAAAAAAAATTGTTCAATTTTTAAACTGTTCGGACATTTCTTTGTACATACATTCTTTAAAATTGTTTACAAAAATAACAAAAATATTTTACTCTTTCTTTACATATTATTTAAAATAATTTAATTTAAGTTTCATAAACGTGAAACGTTTTTTAAGGTATTCATTTATCGGGATAAAGAGTTCTCGGTAATTCTTTTAAGTTAAACCTATTCATTATATAATTCATTTATTTATTTAATTTAAAATTAAATAAAGTGTTTAATTTGTTAAAAGTATACTTCGTTAATTATGGATAACGAACTAGGTGATTCTTTAGCGAACTGGTTTCTAGTTCGCTCACCTAATTCGCTTCCGCGCTCTGTAACGTATCATCCCTTCTTCGTTATACATATTTAACGAATCAAGACACAAGTCATGTCTTGTTCGCTATTCTAAGGTAACGAACTGAACTAGCGAATTGTCTAATTCGTTATTCATAATTCAAACGAATTGCATAATTCGTTCATTGTGTACCTCGGGTAGCGTGTCAGCCTATATAAGACAGAAAAAGACGAACAGTCCTTCACTGTTCATCTTTTTCTTCACTGTAAAGACACCCTATTCAAAATTTTATCTGAAATTCAATCTTCAATTTTCGACATTTCAAGATTACTATTGTGTGTCTAAGGTATAGATAATCACAACGATGTGATTTTCGTCAAAAATGATTGTGTATTATTAGAGTAATAATGGATTTTTTAGATTTAAGGGTTTTCCGAGTTTATAAACCCGATTTATTTATGGTATCTTATGTTAAACTTGCTTATTTATGATTCATTGTGATCGGAATGCGATTCCGATACCCTGGGTAGACTTTAATCAACGATTGATTATTGTTTGCCGGGTCGTTTGAATGATTATTGTTTAAGGGTTTTAGTCTCTGTTAATGTATTGATTGTTCTGGTCTTAGGATACGGTGTTAAGTCTCAATCTTAATACCGTGAGCTTCGTATAGCTTCGTTCGACAATAAGCATGAGCTAATTGTAGCTGGATTTGTGTTGTTGACCTTCCGTTTTCTTGTTAATTTTGACCTTGACTTTGAGAGTCAAAGATCAAGTCTAATTTACTGACCATTCGTGATCTTTAGCGAATTGGGACTGTTTCGTGTCCAATTCGTTAAGGAATGACACGAACTAGATCAGCGAATAACTTCATTAACGAATCTGATGTGGGTTCATCAATTTATAACTAACTAGAACCTAGTTCGTTCTTTTGAATGGTAATTCGTTTGGTCTACTTCGTTAATTTATTTACCTGATAGCGAATTGTTTGATTCGTTACTGGATGGTAACGAATCAGAATAATTTTCACACGAATGACATTGATGTCTATTTAATTATATTTTAAAAAAATAAATAAAGTATATCGACCGTCTAAACGCGTAAAATACACTAATTACTCTTATCATATGAAATTAATTACACCATCTATAAATAAATAGATATATAGTTATGCTAAATACATATTACATCTTCACATTTCTTATAATCATTCATATTAATACAGTTCAAATGGCTGATCAAGTAAATCCAGATCCACCGATTGCTGATCAAGGGCAACAAGAGCAACAAGAGGAAATCATTTTATTATCATCTGACAAAAAGCACAACATCTGTGCTTATGTTGACTCAGACGTTGCTGATATAGCTACATTTGGAGATATGTTGGCCTTTCTAAGACGATCAGTGATACATTACGCCATCACTGCTCGACCTACGGTGTATCTGAGTATTTTCAGGCAGTTTTGGGATACTGCTGCATATGTGGAGGAAGAGAAGCATATTCGAGCCACAGATAATGAAAATCCTATTACAATTGATGTTGAAGTAATTCGTCGTGTGCTTCGATTTGCTGATACTGATGAAAACCCAAGAGAATTTGATAGGCAATTGGTCAGGGGTTTGTTTACCCATGTACATTATGGTGGAGACGTTAATAAATCTATTTTGAACAAGAATGGATTATGCCCACCATACAAATATCTTCTTCATGTTCTTATTCACTGTATGAGTGGTCGTCGTGGTGGCTTTGATGAATGTCGACTCAGTTTGCAATCATCCTTTGTGTCTTTAATCCTCAACAAGCCATTCAACTACTCTGAACTTGTATTCGATAATTTGGCAGAACAAGTTCAGCAGATGGACCAGAAGAAGAAATTTCTAATGTATCCTCGGTTTTTGCAGCTGATTATTCAAGACTTGATACCTAATTTAGCAATTGATCAAACCTTGGTGAATGATAAGCTTTATATGGAACACATGACGGCCGACACAGTACATAGAATGTCTATCTATCGAAAGGCAAGGCCAGCGGATAAACGAATGATTGGTCATATCGTTGATCCTAATTATGTATGTCCTTTTGAGGATCACTGGATTCATGATGATTCAGATTCCGAGCGTGAGGAAGGAGAAGGTGGGAACGATGGTGATGATGGAAATGATGGTGGTGATGGGAATGTTGGTGAAGGGGGTAATGAAGGTGGAAATAGTGGTACTGGTGATGCCACTCTTAAAGAACAACAAGATGCAGTTGATGCTGCATTAGCTGCCACCATTGCTGCTCAATTAGAAAGAAAGAGAAAAGGGAAGGCAGTGGCAACTGGTGAAGCATCAAAGAAGAGACGTGTTTCTGCTGGAACTGGTGTCATCATTGGTGTGCCATCACCTCGTCAACCAACGCCTCCACGCCCGGTAGTGCCAATTACAACTAGCACTCCGGCAATGACCTTGACGACAACGATGGTATCACATGAGCAGTTGGGTATGATACCTCAGTCAGCATTAACTGAAATACCTTTGCCAACTGATATTGTGGCTACAACTCCTCCAACAATACCTCTGAGGCCTCCTCCTCCTAGTGATCTCTCATTCATGAGAATTACAAGGCCTCAAGGTCCAATCAAACCAATTCATCCATCCTTATATGCTTTTCCACCACATCGTCAAACATAAATGCTTTTAAATCTTCTCTATTTGTATGAGAACCAGATGAATGCTGATCGGTTAAATCAAGAATGTCTAATGGAGAATCAGAAGAAACTTGTCAGCTATGTTTCTTTCTGTCAAAAAGAAACAAAGGCCCTACGTGAGATTGTTGAGTCTCAGGGGTGAAGATTAAAGAGTAAGAGGATCTGATTCTTCAATTGACTTGCAAAGATGATGCTTTGAAGAAGATCAAGAATAATGAGGAAGATCCTGATGATGATGAGTTTGGTGCTGGTGGTGAGACTAAACAAGCTCAAGACCCTGCGTCTGGTGCGGGTACGAGTTCTGTTGACGATTCGGAGAAACAGATTGTTGTGTATCGTGATTATTCGGCTGCTAAACCAGTTGAGATGATTGAAGCCGACACGGTAATATTTATGGGTGGAACGGGGGTGATTAGAAGCATGGTGAACAAGGATGAGATAAAGGTGGGTGAGTTTGTCGACAGGACTCTGACACGAGAGCAGATTTCCATACTGCTTGGGTTGAATGACGAACAGTTGACCGTGTTAGAAACAGAACCTGATGTCGAAGTGGTGAATGAGGAAGGTATTGAGGTTGATCTGTCTAGTCAAATGAATACAAATTTTATTTACCAAGATGAGGATGTTGAGATGGAAGACGTCACTGCTGAGGAGTATCCTGACTTGTATCAACACATGAACGTTGATCAAGGTGCTCTGGTATTTAATGAACAGATTTTTAAAGCAGCTGAGGATGATTTGGAGAAGATGTCTAAAGGAAAGAAAGTTGTAGATACTCGTTTTGACTCAATTGTGAACCCAACTGATGTTGATATAGCTAAATGGTTCAGTCATAAAGCTGCGGGTAAGATTATCAAGGCATATCGATTTGTTGATCAAAAACGGAAAGACACAGCAGCTGCATGGGTCAAAGAGAATCAAGTAACTACCTTCAAGACTGTACCCGAGGTTCATGGTGACATCGTCTCATGGCTATAAGATTCCGAGCTTAAGGTATGTATAGTTAAATGGGAGAAGGGAGTTCAGTACTACGAGAGGATAATGTATGTTCTTACACTACCGCGTTGGGATGTTCGTACCCTCGCGAGGCGTCCATTTATCAATCGTGGTGGCATCTGGACAGCTGAGTGGTTTCATCAACACTTGCTGTTTGAAGTTAATCATGGGTTCAAGTTCTTCAAGCCCCAGGTCCCGAGACGTAAACGCATTGATGAGATTGATCCAAAGACTGGGTGGAAGAAACTTGTGCTTAAAGGTAAACCGCCGAAGACGATGAAGAGAGTGCCGGTGAAGATGATGCCCCAACAAATGCATCTCTCTTTCAACCGATGGTACTATAACAATCGTACGGGCGAGGCCGTCATTGTTCTTTGTCGAGGACTGGAGACTGAACTGATCAAGATAATCGACCCGATGTGGTTGGTTAATTTATCTGAAACAGACAATGATGTGCTACATAGGAAGCAGATTCTGATCGAGCGTCGTGAAGATTACAGCCTGGCTATGCAATTCCAACACGTAGTGCATGTCTGTCATGAAAATGGAATTCATAGTTGCAGAGACTGGCGGTCCAAGCGCTTCAAGTAACTTAAAGACAAAGAGCTCAAGACGAGGGGGTGTTTGTTTGTGCACGGTTTTGCATCTTGAGTCTTTGTAATTATCGTTAACATATTTGTGGTTTAATTAATGTAATAATTTATTTTTATTTCTGGTAATTTGTTAATGTATAAGGATAGTTCGCTAAGGATGTTTAGCGAACTAGACTTTAAGTTAAATCGCCTCTGATTCGTTAGGGGATGTTAACGAATCATAGGGTGTGTCGCCTATTTAATGTATGTAACGAAGTAGGTTCTGGTTCGCTAGGGGATGTTAGCGAACCAGACCTGTTTTCTATATATAGAGAACACTTTTCATTTGTTATTTAAGTTTTGAGAGTTTAATTAACGAATTGCTGTCCAAATCCTCTCTCGATCTTCAATCTTAATATTATACAACTACTATTATAAACATACTGATTATATATATACATATATAACACTGAATCGAAGTTAATTATGAGCTAGATCTATTTGTTAAGGTATTAATCGATTACGCACAGATCTGAGATCTGTTATTGTTATTAGATTGATACGATTTCGGGATCCAATAAGGATCACATAAAAGAGAAATGTTTTGTGATTGATATTCTATTTCAGAAGAAGGGATTTGAGAAATAACAGAGTGTGAAAGTGGCAGGGAAATGTAGCCAACTAAAGAGGAAGAAGGTGAGACATCCACCCAACCAAAACGACCGAGAGTGGAGATTGAGGATGTTCGAGCCAAATCCTGGTCAATCGGAAAACATGCATCAATCGATTGAAGAAAAGTGTGCTTATAATGAGAAGGTTGCATGGGAGTGAGCTAGCCGCCAACCTTGAATTTCATAAAATTTTCAAAACGGTGGTAATTGTACATTTTGTATATTTTTAGTTTGCGTTTTGTTTTAATTTGTATATTACTAATTGTATTTCAAGCGTACCATCATAGCAAAACCTAAGTGTGGGGATATCGCATGGGAAAAGTTGAGATTTTGATGTGTTCGGTAAAGTTTATGTCAGAAAACTAGCTTTTAGTTAAGCTACCCAGAGTGCTTTGGTGTTCTTTTTGATGTGGTTAATCTAGGTATGTGCATATTTTGTTGTATTTTGATCTTTGTGGGTGTAATTCACTATAAACCCTCACGAGAACTCACTTGCCCACCCGTGTTACCGGGGGTTTAAAGGGCTTGTTGCATAGGCTAAATGCAATCGTGATTTCTACGAAAGTGAGTTAGGTCTTTTTTTTACGTTTTTAACTTGTTTATCAAAATCTATTATGAAACTAAATAATCTATTATGAAACGAAAGTGAGTTAACTCTTAAAATACTTATGTCTTAAACTTGTGAGAAGCTTGCTTCTACATGTCACGAGATTTTAAATATTTGGTTAGTCGGTTGTAGTATTTGGAGGAGTCGGTTGTAGTCAAGTTATTTCAGTATCATAATTTATTTTGTTATTTCTAGTTTGAGTGTTAAAAGTGTAAGTGTAGATTTTTAGTGTCAGAACCATCACATTTGAGCCCCGTTTTTTTATTTTAAACAGTAAATTTCAAGCCTATCCTCCAAATGTTCTTTAAACAGTTTATTTTTTTAACATTGAGGACAATGTCAACCTCAAGTGTGGGGATGAAGGGACAAATTGAAAATTTTTAGCCCGATAGTACATCGAAGAGTGTTCAGAAACCAAATTTGTCAGCTGTTAATTATTGTCATTAAAGCCAAGTTATAGGTTTTTGGTCATGGTTGGTTTTCAGCTTCTCGGTAGTTTTTCTAACATTTTTTTTTCAAAAAGAGAAGATAAAAATGGGCCGTTTAGGCGGGGATAACAAGTCAAGGGGATGAATATACATGTTTCATATCGGCAGCCCATATTTCCATACATAGTGTGAGCTAGCCCCTATACTTAATACACATATTATATAATAGATATAAAACATATCTTATCATTTATCGAGGGTAACCGGTATGTTTCACAGAATTAGAACTTGCTTGTCATATGCTTAGCGAGATCTTAATATCACTACCTGTATGGAGATTGGGACTTTACAAAGCCCGTACATATTTTTTTCCTACTAAATAAAATTCCTTACCCGACATTATCCCCGTAGGAGCCCACTTAGACCTTCTTCTTTTTTTTTTATTTCCTAAACCCACATTACACACCATTTCAGCCTTAGCCTTTACTTTATTTTATTTTTAACATGTGTGATGAAATCCAGTTCGATATCGAGTTGTATATAGTCAGAAGAGTTGTAAATATTTGATTGTCAGAGTTGTATCTATTTGTTTCACTGTATTGGGTATTGATGTTTTAAAAAAATCAGCAATAAAAAAAAGAAATTATCAGTTGAAGTTTGGACATTGTAAATAGCAATTCGTTTATTTTTAATTGTTTATCTGTGTATTTGTAAAACTGGGTTTTCATCCACCTTAGTCACTAAATATGCCTGATCCGCACCCAAACCTAAGCCTCAGCAAAGCCCTAGTTCGAGTTTTTTTACAATCGTTGGTTAATGGGTGGAGATAAAACTGACATGCAAGCATATTAAGTTGTGACTCATATTTGGTATTTGAGGGCATAGAGATACTAGCACATCTTTTGCTAGTACATATATGTAAACTGAGAGGAGTATTGATAGTGTGAGGGGTATGAACATGTATGCCTTAACCGGAAACAATGTACACTCGTCTGGGAGGCTCTGTTGTTTTTATAGCATCATTATTTATATTTGTGGGTTGTCAATATGGGAAACTGGGTATGGCTTTAAACATTACTAGTATTAATAAAAATAATTGGCATACCTATTATAGAGGTTGATGTTTACTTTAGAGTTTTGCTTGAGGGCAAGCAAAAGATAACTGTGGGGATGTGATGGTCTGTCGGTTTGTATATATTTTAGTACGTTTATTTACTAGTTTTAGTCGTTTATTGTGTGACCTTCGATACTTCATACGTGTCACACCCCGACTTAGGACCTAGGCGTGTGACCACAAGTTGGTACCTGTTTTATAAATATATCAGAGTTGCGGGTTTGTTTTAGCGGAAGTCTTTAGTAAAATATTATTATATTGAAAACTTATTAAAAACTTGGGTTTAATTACCCGTTTGATATTTCAAATACATTTCTTGGAAAACATAACTCTTTTATAATATTTCCAAATAAAATATCTGAGCCACCAGATAGCATCTAATGACTATAACTCCAATTTTCTATTCATTCTTGCTTGTATGTTCAAACCTTTCTTGTTTCTCTGTAACATGGGTGGGAAAATACGTCAGCACAAAGCTGGTGAATAACGTTGACTCTAAAATATCTTTTCAATACCTTTGTGAAACCAACAATAATACATTTGTGACTACTCATTAGGCACCCAACTATATTGGGATTAAATTACCCTAAGTACCATGTACAATTAATTGTATACACAATATCATTTCTCTGAACAGTCCCGTAGACCTTCAGAGGCATGTTGATGATATGCATGGCCTCGGGGAAATGCCGAGTCACCATGTATGTTTGGATCCAGACACATGTATACTCTTAATTAGAGTGTCCGTTTCTTATTATTGTACACAAAGTTGTAAGGATTCGTAAATCCTATGTAAACATTCTGACTCAATATAAAAGGTTTAGGGCGTATTCACCTTGTCTGTTTATAATCAATTTCTGATATTGATTCCTGTTTTCTGATTTCTGCTTCTTGTTTTGTTACCTCGGACCTATAGTACGAGAATAACATTTTGTATAAATAACTAGATCAACGATCTAGCTTTAGATCTTTAGTCTATTTCGTATAGCTTTTAACCTTGATAAAATCATTTGTTTATATAAAACATTAGGACCTTTAGTCCCTTTCTTTATTTACCATTTATATGCTACGTTTCTTCTTTAGAAAGAAACGTCTATTCTGAGTTTCTTGTTCAAGAAGAAACATTAATTTCATAATTATAATCTCTTGTATTATATTTCTTAGTCATAAAGAAATACCATTTTTGACTATAACCTTCGCTTAAGAAACGTTATATAATACTTAGGTTGTGTTTGTTTTTTCTTATAAGGTCTGTAAGGAGCCCATGTCTGCGGGCGCGCAGACATAAGCACTTGAAGACTGTTTGTTTAAAAAAAAATCTGAAAACTGCTTTTATGGTCTTAAAAAATAAGCTTTTTTCACCATCTTCATACTTCTTCACACTTCTTAACATCATATCAAGTACCAACACTCAATGTCCAACACCACCACCACCCGATGTCCAACACCACCACCACTGTAGGTTCCCTGGACGGATCACACGAGATATCTCGATATACACAGGTGCGGAATCCCTGTGTAGATCGTTACGGACGTAGAACATAAGCTCACGAACACACGAACACGATACTAACAAACACACGTTATATTAATAACTCGAACCGTGATACTTACAGACTCTCGACCTCACGTCACTCGACTCACTGAATTACACGTAAAATAACCAACCAATCAACTGTAACCGTAACCTATATAAATACACGACAACTTCGCCTCAGGCGAAGTTGTCCATAACTTCGCTCGTTCAACAAGTTCGCCTAGGCGAACTTGTCAACAACTTCGCTTGATTAACAAGTTCGCCTAAGCGAACTTGTCAACAACTTCACTTTAACAAACAAATACACAAACAATATTACAGACTCGATTACAGACATTAGACATATGAACTACTGACATCTATGCACCAACAGACTCCCCCTTGGCAGTAGCTTCATATCTTGATCATTCAGCTCTTGTCTCGTAATCCTGTATCTTCAAGCGTGCACTCCTTATCTAACACATACCGTGACTACTCGCTGATATTTCCTTGCTTCATCCTTCCAAGCAGGAATATAGAATATCTTCTTTCCATTCAACACTGGCAAATCAGCTTTCGATAAGTTAACAAGATGCATCGGGTCATACACCCTCAGCACTTCTTGTTCATCTTCGTCTTCCATCACGGCTTCAGCAGTCTGGCAATCAACGTACCACCATTTTAGATTCTTCAACACATCTTGAGGCATATTCTTCATTGGAACCTCCTTGATGCATCGGATCGGTTTGTACTTCATCACCATCCATGGCTTGCCATCTGCTCTTATTCCCCTTTCTGTATCCTCCACGAGCTTTCCCTTCTGTGGCTTTAATAATTCAAACTTCTTCTCTTTTACGCTTTCCTTCTACACGATCTTCTCAATCATTCTTGCCATGTTGTCGTCACTTCTATTTATCAGGCCCAACCTGGCCAAATCCTTCACCTCACATTCCGGCAACGTATTGAGAGATCTCAACATTCTTTTGAAGTATTGAATACCATCATAACGCTTCACCACAAACAACTTCATCTGTTCATCATAAATCCAACAGATAATTCCCTTCTTCGACTCAGCATAGCCTTTGATGTTATAACTCTTTTTGAACATGGCCGGAACAGCAGGCTTCTTGGTCTTAATAAACCAATGAGCACAGCCTTCCTTCCACCTAGGCTGCTCCTCCCACTCAGTCGCATCCATCTCAGCACCCATGTCGGCTTTCTCAACATCAGGGATCTCGTGTTCAACGTCTTCTTCTACTATCTCCCCCTCTTCTATACCATCTTCAATCACAATCTGCTCACCGATCTTCTCAATCATATCACTCGGCAGCACATCTTCATCAAACAACACATCATAGGTGAACATGTCATCGTCAAGTTCCTTCAGCGCATCAATCACGTCATCCTCCACCAACACCACATCATCACCACCAGCTGCGTCGGTAGACTCCCCCTCAGCTGTGGAAGTACCAAGAGCTTCAGAAGTTCTTGGCAGCTCACCACCTGCATCTTTCGATGCATTGGGATCATCGTCTCGGTCATTTCTTCTTTTAGTCCTGAGCTCGTCGCCCTTACAGCTCATCTCCCCCTGAGATGCCAAGAACTCCTTCAAGGCATCTATGATTTTCCCATGCTCAACCAGGAGGGATGCCTGTAGTTGATTTGCTTCCACTAGGCTTTGAATAGTCTTCGATTGCTCTGCCACGATCCGCTCTAGTGAAGCTATTCTCTCTGAGTCTGACATAGACGAAGGCGAGACACCAGAAGCAGGCGTAACCGCAGGTGGTACCATACCTGATAACCCTGCAGCAGTAACGACCGTTGACTCTACAAATCGTGCAGCTACCACCGACTGAGTAAGCGTTGGAGGTGGTAGAGACACGATTTCCGGAGTCGACGTTTGGATGGCAGTGATGGATGGAATGCCAGCAGCTGATGTAGCCACCACGGGAACATCCGCAGCGCTTGTACTTGTAACCTGTACAGAAGAAGGAACAATAGACATACCAGACAGTGCGGCCGGAGCAAAACGTACAGTCCTTGAAGTCTCTCCGGCTCCCATGCCAGCACCTGTCCTTTCCCGTCTTGATCTTCTAATCAGCTTATGTATATCTTCTTCCTCTTCTGACTCTTCATCATCCTCCGTTCTCTTTCTTTTCCCAAACGTTCTCTCTCGAGACACCATCAACCGTCTCCCCTCATTCATAATCTCCTCCAAATCGGAGTCAGCCATCGATGTAGCTGCTCTAATAGCACTCACACTCGAACCCTGTGCAGCCGAGACCTGCACCACTTCAACTTGATCCATATCAAAATAACCTTGACCTCCAAAAACAGCGTCAAGATCTATATCCTCAGCAGCCGACACAACAGGCACAGCAGGAGCAGGAACAGCTTGAGTTGCTCTTGCCTGTCGCGGTTGAGGATCTCTGAACTCGTCCCCACCAGCAGGAACATACTCTGGGTTGATTAAAAACCCAAACAATGGAGTGTGCCAGGGACGACGTTCAGGGTTGCTCCTCGCACTTGAAGTGCGGCATTGAGCAAAGATACGTTTGCTCACAGATTCCACGTATCTTATCGGGCGTCTCTGAGGTAGACTCGGAGCCACATGGTTCCATATCATCTGGATAAAACGTGGGTACATAATGAACCGCTCCCGAGACATCGCCCTTCTTTGCCTGTCAATCTCGTAGAAGACCATTTGACTGAAACTATAACGTTTGTTATAGGTCAGTGCAGTCATTGCAGACTGCATGGTCGCACCCATACCATCAGTGCCCGCCTTCCTCCCAGACATGCATACTATCATAACGTGCATGAGGAAGCGCCACTGATCAAGAAGGAAACCCTTCCTCCTCTGGGTATCACCTAATGGACCAGAGTAGCCCATTCGGAGAAACGCTCCATCACGGAACGGAGCTACGAACTCTGTAGGGTCGTCCCTCGTCTCTTCTCCAAATCGTAATGCCACCCGAATCTGTTCAGAATTGAACTGAACTTGTTGATTGTTCACAGTCGCTCTCATGACCGGGGGCTCAACACGACAGTCGTATTCGACCGTCTGCCGGAAGTCTTCGATATTTGGTAGAGATATCGGCAGAGTGTTTGTTATGGCATGAAAAATCCTCGAGCGTATGAGGAAAGTAATGATCTCGCGGTAATCCTCAACGCCGCTCGCTTCCGGGTCAAGTGTAATGTACATGTTGTGACCCGGGAAGAATTGACGTTGGTTATCACCATCGTCTCCTCCTGCACCTCCAGCACCAGCTACCGCAGCCATATCTGCAACAAACAAACCAAGTTAGTTAAACATTAAGACTTAGCACAAGTTCGCTTAGTTACCATGAGCGAAGTTGTGATAAACTCATTATAGGCGAAGTTAAAGGTGAGGCGAAGTTGGGAACAACTTCGCTTCAGCTTTAAGTTCGTCTAATTAATATTAAGTAAAAATGATCCAGGCGAAGTTAATGTTAACTTCGCCTCATCTCAACATCGCCTCAGGCGAATTTTAGTTTCAGGCGAAGTTACGGATAACTTCGCCTCAGGCGAACTTAAGCTTCAGGCGAAGTTACGGATAACTTCGCCTAAACCCTAACTTCGCCTGAATCTGAATCGGCGACAGTAAGTTTAATGGAACAACGTGCAGTTGATGATTCGGCTAGTTTAGACGATTAAGTACTCTTAAACACAAGTTTTAAGGACATGTTGACGATCAGTATGTTTATTAACACGTAACAACAAGTTTTGAAAATTGGTTGAATGTCCGACGATCCGAGGTTAATAACCGGGTCGAAACGACCCTTGATTAGCATGAAAGAACTTGTAATATATGATTAAACGACATCTCGAACCTTTGAATCCGAGTGGAATCTGGGAAAAAAAGGAACAAGGATACGGAATAAGTAAGTTCGCCGGATAACTAGGAATAAGTAAGTTCGCCGGATAACTAGGAATAAACGATAAGTTCGCTAATTGAAAATAAGGACCAGATTCGACGTTAAGTATCCCTTATATAGGGGATCTGTTGTACAGGAGAAGTTACAGATAACTTCGCCTAGGCGAAGTTATCCACAACTTCGCCTGTTCAATAACATCGCCTAAAATTTCAAAATTTAACCCTTAAATTTAACAATTTTCCAATTAAGTTATAAAACTTTCCTAGAAGAACTAAACGACACGATCAAGTCTAAGTAACCAGTTAAAAAATCATAAAACTATCTAAGTACAAAAACTTAAAAAATTTAAAGTATAAGGGATCAAATTTCAGTCTCGATAGGGACTGCTACGTTTTAGAAAAGATCCGAACAGGAATCATACTAACTACGTGACTGTCACATAGATCCGTGTTTAGCTATATTATGACATATAGACAGGTTGTAAGCAGGTATAACTTAAGATGGTTTTCATCGTTTCTGTGATACGAGTTATATTCAATTAAGCCTCAAAATTTAAGTGGGCAACAACTCAGAAATATTGATGCCTCCTATCTATCCTCAAAGCGTATTTGGCTTTCCCCAAGTCACCTCGAATTGACTTCGACCCATAGTGTCTAATTAAACATGTAAGTACTCTTCTTCTGGTTCCCGTTCTTCTTCTTGCTCTAAGATTGAGAAGTCTTGATATTTTGTCATCTCTAAAATGTTTCAATAACTCCAAATTATTATTTTATTTTTATTTTTATTTTTTTTTTAACATAGACTTCAAAGTAGAAATTAACTGCAAGTCCCGAATCTGGATCACTGCAGTATCTTGAGATGCTATCTTCACGGGAATCAGAACACACATGGGCTCGTGTATGACTGGGTAATCGCTTTTCTGCCTATCATTCAGAAAGATATATATGAAGACACGCAAAACTCTTAAGGAGTTTCCACGTAAAATCAAGTAAATTTAGTTTGTATCACATCTACTTTTACGCACCATAAAAAGTTACCATGACATACAATGACTGTTCTACAGCCTTTTAAGCCTAATAACTTCACTAGTTAAGCACACAGAATCAGTATATCTATCTTTTTCCAAGGTTGGATCAATTTTCCGTTTAACATAGCTAATGAACTTCTTACGAAGTAACAGACTTGAAAAATAATTTCATTTCCTTTTTCTTTCAAAATTTTAACATTAATCTCCCCGACCAAAACAAAGTCTTCAGGTAAACGGCTATCCCGAAGATCCAATGGATCAGCTGGACCGACCACATACTAGTATGTGTCCTTCTAACTAAGTATGATCGACTAATTTTAAGCGGAAGAATGAAAAACTTATCATAAACCGCCCCGGTCACTATCAGTAATCTGGTTAATGGCTATCCTCAAAATCTACAAGTAGAAAATGAGGACCAAAACATATCCGAAGACGTGTCCTTCAAACTGATGTAACCGACATATTTTTAAGCGATTAGTGACTTTTTTTTTTTTTTTTTTTTTTTTAAATATCAAAAGAAAAACATGGTTACTCGGGATTGATCATCCCATTCAATTCAATAAGGTTTTGAAATCTAGATTTGTCAAACGCTTTAGTGTATAAATCAGCGAAATTATCAAGCGTATTCACCTTTTCAAGCATTATCAGTTTCTTCTCAGCACAATCCCGTATGAAATGATGACGTATGTCAATGTGTTTAGTTTTACTATGTTTCACGGGATTGTTAGTTACTGAGATAGCAGCTGTGTTATCAATGCAAATAGGAGTAAGTAGGAAATTCAGACCATAGTCGCGCAACTGTTGTTGAATCCAAAGAACTTGAGAGCAACAGTTGGATGCTGCCATGTATTCTGCCTCACAGGTTGAAATTGCGACTGAAGTCTGCTTCTTGCATTGCCACGACACCAATCTGCCACCAAGAAACTGACATCCTCCAATTGTTGACTTCCGACTCTGATTGCACCCTCCATAATCAGAATCTGTGTAAGCGACCAGCTCCAAGTCTCCTCCTCTCGGGTACCACAACCCTAGCTTCGGCTTGCCCTTGAGATACCGCAGTATCCTCTTTGCACCTTTCAAATGAGATTCTTTTGGATTTGCCTGAAAACGTGCCCAAAGACAAACAGCAAACATTATATCAGGCCTAGATGCAGTTAAGTACATTAAAGAACCTATTATTGCCCGATATTGAGTTGGGTCCACATCTGCATCACCGTCTACTTCAGCACCCAATTTGTGATTGACGCAGATTGGAGTATCATATGGAGAACTATCCTCCATCTTGAAGCGCTTGAGCACATCATGAACATACTTCGTCTGATGAATGAACATCCCGTCCTTCTTCTGATCTACCTGCAATCCTAGAAAGAAAGTTAGTTCACCCATAGCACTCATTTCAAACCTTTTCTTCATGACGGCTTCAAACTCCTGACACATGGAGACATTTGATGCAGCAAAAATGTCATCCACGTAGACTTGTACCAGCAGGAAGTCGCTTCCATCTATTTTGAAGAACAACGTGCTATCAATTTTCCCTCTTTCAAAACCATTCTCGAGCAAGTAATCCGATAAAGTTGAATACCAGGCACGAGGTGCCTGATGTAATCCATACAACGCCTTGCTCAACCTGTACACATGATCTGGAATGTCTGGGTCAGGAAAACCCGGAGGTTGCTCAACATACACAACCTCATCAACTTTCCCATTCAAAAACGCACTCTTCACATCTAGCTGAAACACCTTCATCTTTTCATAAGCAGCAAACGCTAAAAACAATCTTATGGCTTCTAACATGGCGACAGGAGCGAACACTTCGTTATAATCAATCCCCTCTTGTTGATTAAAACCTTTAACGACTAGCCTTGCCTTGTTTCTGATAATAATCCCCTTATCATCTCTCTTGCACTTAAACACCCATTTTGTGCCTATCGCATGCACATTCTTTGGTTTTTCAACCAAAGTCCAAACTTCCATCTTCTCGAATTGAGCCAACTCTTCTTGCATGGCTTCGACCCACGAGCTGTCCTTTAAAGCCATTTGATAATTCTTCGATTCAATCTGGCTTATAAAGCAGGTATATAGGCATTCATTGATTATTCCTGTCTCCTTAATGCTTGTATAAACACAGGTGTGTTCATTCAAGCTACTTCTCATTTGTACACCTGAGGATACATCACCAATCACATTATCCAAAGGGTGATCTTTATGAATTCTCGTGGTCGAAACAGAACCGACATGCAAATTATATTCCAAATTAGAAGAGATCTCATCAATGGTTGTTTCATGCTGAGAGTGAAAAGGATTGATAAATTCTTCTTCAGCAGAGGCAGCAGGGGTACCGATAGTGTTTGATGAGGAAGGTTGACATTTATCAATCAGCTGTCTTTGCAATAGATTTTCTTCCTCGTCAAGTATCATCTTCGTCGCAGCTCTTTCTTCTTCTTCAGAAATTTCCAAATTCGGTACGTTAAATGACTTAAAAAGCTTAACATAGTCGAAAAGCTCAGCAGGTCCATTGCTAGGTTTTGGCGGTTGGTAACTTGTGATGTCGGTGTTACACACCACCTCCACCTTGCAGGTCGAAGTATTGAAGACACGTCTGTTGGGAGTACCAACAACATAACCGACTAAGATTCCTTCATCGGCTACTTCGCCAAATTTAGAATTTGTCTTCAAGATCGAACAAGGGGACCCGAATGGTTCAAGACCACTCAAGGTGGTGTCCTTCCATGCATAAGCTCGTAACACGTTTTACCAAGTCTCTTAACGTTTAACACTCTATTCAGAACATAGCAGGCTGTAGCAACTGCTTCAGCCCAGAACATCACAGGAAGCTTCGAATCTGCCAGCATAGTTCTGGCTCCTTCAATTAAAGTTCGGTTCTTCCTTTCAGCCACTCCATTCTGTTGCGGAGTATACGGAGCGCTGTATTGGTGTTCGATTCCTTTCTGAAGATAGAAGATTTCCATCTCAAAATTCTTGAACTCCGTTCCATTGTCACTCCTGATGAACTTAACTGTTTTACCCATGACGTTCTCAACTTTGGTAATCAAATTCTTCACTATTTGAGCCGTCTCATCTTTCGATTTCAGAAAATATACCCACGAATATCGCGAGTAGTCATCAGTGATCACCAAGCAGTAAGAAGTACCTCCTAGACTTTTTACATTCACGGGACCGAAGAGATCCATGTGAAGTAGTTCTAGAGTACTGGTAATAGAGTTGACCTTCTTGGTGAGATGGGATTTCTTGTGTTGCTTTCCCTTCTTGCATTCTATACATTTGTCTTCAAAGTTAAAACTTTTCAAGGGAACGCCCATCACAAGTCCATTCCTGACAATGTGGTTCATCTTCCGAAGATGAATGTGCCCCATCCTCCTGTGCCATAATTCTGATTCCGATTCGCTTGCTTTCGTCATTAAACATGATTCTCCCGTGGCCATTTCAGTAGACCTCATATCCATCACATAAGTATTTGTATCACGTGGAGCTTTCATTACTATCCACTCGTCTGGTATCTGAAAACCAGGCTTCAACACGATCGCCTCATTCTTCGTGAAGTGAACAGTGTAATCCTTATCACAAATCTGCGACACACTCAGCAGATTGTGCTTCAACTCTTCTACAAAGTTCACATTCTCAAGAGTTATTTTCCCATTGGACACCGTTCCTTTTCCAGTAATTCTTCCTCCACTTTCACCAGCAAAGCTAACTCTCGCTCCTTGAACAGGTTTTAAGTCGTGCAACAAGTATTTGTTACCCGTCATGTGCCGGGAACAGCCGCTATCTACAATCCAAAGACTGTGGGCAGCCCTGTTCAACTGTTCCTGCACAATAAAGCAAAGGATTAGAATCTAGGGACCCAAGACCAATTGGTCTTGTATCTATACATCCCGTACTTCTGCTTTCCAAAGTTAGCATCTGGATAATTCCTGTCAGTCCTATTAGGAAATCTCCTTGGAAATTGAGTGTGAGGCCTTCCAAACCTATGTGTATTGAAAGCATTATATCTAGCAGTTTGGTTATTAGCATTGTTAAACTGAGGTCTGTTTCTGTGAAAACCTGAAGTAGTTACATTTCGAAACTTTGAAGGGTTTTCATTTTTAGCAGTATTAAAATTACCATTAGACTTATGCTCAGTTTTAATAGGTCTCACACCTCTGAATTTCGGCGTCAGAGGGCAATCTGCAACAAGATGTCCTAACTTATTACACCTAAAACAACACCTATACTCCATTTTCTTTTCAAAGGTTGTTTTGGATGTAGAGGCTGTGTTACCGGCCGTTCGTCTCACATAAGGTGGGACGTACGGGTTGAGTGGAGTACTCTTTTTAAAAGTTTTATCTTTTTCTCCACCAGTGGGTAACACTACCTTCTCTTTTGTCTTACCCGATTCGACAACTTATCCGAATCTGATGAGATTGGACTCGTAACAGAAATTTTCTCACTTGAAACAGGCGAACTCGTTTCGCCACTACTAACACTTGGTTCTTTACTCGTAACCTTGATTGGAACTGTCTGAGGAACTTCAAAATCAACAGATTTCTGAACACTAGGGTTAAAGTGTAATTGTGGTTATAAGGTGGTGGAACCTCGTGATAACCAATTCCTCCTCTCTTTGTAGAGGTACCTTGAACACTAACAAGGTGATCAAGAATAGCTGAGGAATTTCTGAACTGTTCAAGTTTTCGGTTCAGTTCCACCACTTTCACCTGGTGGTTAGCAATCTGCTTTTCTCGTTCAGCAATCAGTTTAGTATTTTCTTCTAAAACTTCATAACTTAGATCAATTACTTCAATTTTTTCAGCAAGTTTTGTTTTTAAGCTTTTAACATCTTTTTCACACGCTTTTATTTTAACTTTGTAACTGTTTTCTCTTGCTTTCATAAAGTGATGATCTTCTTTAAGAGTTTTAAATTCAGCATCTAAACGAACATACTGATCAGTTATGGTAGCAAGTTGCTCAAACAAATTCTCACATTTAGTACAAATAGATTTAGAACTTACCTCGGAGAGTTGATCCTTGTTATCTGTCATGAAAGCTTTTTCCTTACCAGTAGCTTTCTCTTCTCCGGTAATCTTCTCACGTTCTTCATTCTCAACCTTAGCCATATTTGCCTGTTCACTAGTTTCATTCGAATGCAGGTTCCAGTTGTATTCACCTGCTTCTCTGGACAGCATGGCAATGATTTCCTTATTATTCCCAGTGTGCTGTGCAGGCCGGCCCTGACCACGTTTAACTCGCTCGTTTCTGCACTCTTTGGCAAAGTGCCCGTTTTGTTGACAGTTATAGCACCTCACCTTAGACTTGTCGAACCCTGGCCTGCCACCAACAAACTTTCTCCCCGTCTTTCTCATAAACTTCTTCACTCTCCTCACTATCATGGCCATCTGCCATTGTAAATCCATTTCCTCCAGATCATCAGCATCGATCTGGTCATAGTCTTCATCTAGCATCGCTGGATCAACCACCTTTCCTTGAATATAGTTTTCATATGAAGCAATAAATGAAGCATAGAGGCCAAACTGCTCTTCAGCAGATTTGACGCTCATTGGCATCTTAGAGTAATTATTGCTTGAGGAACTTGAAGATCCACTACTCTTGCTTGCTGTCTGTTGAGTACCACTTGATCCACCCGCAACAAAGCAAACATCCCCATTTGAGTTTACTGACACTTGCCCCTCCTGTGAAGAATTAGCACCCGACTCACCCTTCGAGTAGTAGGCGGCAGAATCAGTCTTTGAACTTGAATTGGAGTTTACTTTAGCACCGTACATGCCTGGATCTTGAACCTGATCCATAGATGTTTCTTTTCTTACCATATTAAGCTCAAAAGTTCTGAGCTTGTTGACAGTGGTTTCAAGATCATAAGTAGGGAAGTCCTTGTCTTCCCTTATCAGCACAGTATACATCTCCCATTTTGGTGGGAGGGCATCGAGAAGCTTTTCCACAATCTCTTCTTCTCAGTAGGAAATGGAGTAGTTACTCAATTCAGTCATTAGATGATAATATCGAGTGATAATGTCATCCAGAGATTCGTTCTTTAAGTACTTAAAGACTGAAAATTGAGTCTTGAGCAACTTTATCTTTGAAGCCCGAATACCTACATTCCCTTCAAATCTGCTCTCAAGAGCTTCCCAAAGCTCTCTAGCTGATGTATACTTTCTGAACGTATGGAGGATCTCCTGTGGAAGAGCCATTGTGATTGCAGCATGAGCCTTGCTCTCGGCTTCATACATCTTTTTCTCCTCCTCTTACATTTTACTGTATTTCTTGATTTGGTCTCGACCCTCATACTCCATGATTGGTGGAATATATCCATCTTGGATGCATACCCACATCTTCGCATCCTGGTACTTAACGTATTGTATGAACCGATCCTTCCACGCGACAAAATCGGTTCCCTTCAGCAACCTTGGGGCCTTTGTAGCTGACCCCGCTTCAACTTCCATCTTTACAAGCTCCGAAATGTTGATCGACGACATCCTTCTTGAAAACTAAGAAACCCGAAAAAAATTCTGAAAAGGCTAAGTTAAAAAAATTTCTTCTGAACAGTACTGTAGGCGAAGTTAAGGATAACTTCGCTTAAGTAATAACTTCGCTGGATCTTTCTTAAATTCGCGTGACTGGGCGAAGTTGAGAATAACTTCGCTTAGTGTAAGCGAACTTAGAAAGTAGGCGAACTTGATGAGAACTTCGCTGAGCTAGGCGAACTTGATAAGAACTTCGCTGAGTTAGGCGAAGTTGAGGAGGTAGGCGAAGTTGTGAATAACTTCGCTTCTCCTTATATCTTCGCTGAAACCCTACGTATCCTGACGGCAACTTCGCCTGATGAACAGTAACTTCGCCTGACGAACTTAAACTTTCTGCAGATCTGAAAATCGGATTTTAACGACGTTTTTGACGGTTTAAAGGCTTAAACACACTGGTAGGAAGCTAGAATGAGCAAAAACACCAAAAACTCGTCCCGTGAATACCCGAAATGAGACGAATTCTACACCCGCGTGAATATCCCGAACCACACAATCGAGCAAATGCTCTGATACCAATTGTAGGTTCCCTGGACGGATCACACGAGATATCCCGATATACACAGGTGCGGAATCCCTGTGTAGATCGTTACGGACGTAGAACACAAGCTCACGAACACACGAACACGATACTAACAAACACACGTTATATTAATAACTCGAACCGTGATACTTACAGACTCTCGACCTCACGTCACTCGACTCACTGAATTACACGTAAAATAACCAACCAATCAACTGTAACCGTAACCTATATAAATACACGACAACTTCGCCTCAGGCGAAGTTGTCCATAACTTCGCTCGTTCAACAAGTTCGCCTAGGCGAACTTGTCAACAACTTCGCTTGATTAACAAGTTCTCCTAAGCGAACTTGTCAACAACTTCGCTTTAACAAACAAATACACAAACAATATTACAGACTCGATTACAGACATTAGACATATGAACTACTAACATCTATGCACCAACAACCACCACCCACACTCCGCCACCACCACCACCATCCACCATCCGCCGCCGCCACCACCCACCACCACCGTCCGCCGCCACCACCACCCATCACCACCTTCCACCACCCACCGTCTGCCACCACCACCACCACCGTCCACCACCATCACCACCACCACCACCGTCAACCACTAACCACCACCACCACCCACCGTCCGCCATCACCACCGTCAACCACTCAGCACCGCCACCACCACCACCCATCGTCCGCCATCACCACCGTCAACCACTCACCACCACCACCGTCCGCCGCCACCACTACCTACCACCACCGTCCAGCACCACCACCACCACCCAACACAACCATCCACCACCACCATAGTCCACGACCCACCACCACCGTTCATCACCACCACCACCCATTATCGGCCACAATCACCGTCCATCACCCACCACGACAACCGTCCATAACCACCACCCACTATTCACTGCCTACCACAATCGTCTACCACCATCCATTTCCATAGTTCGTACACCACTACTAATTATTTTAGCAGTCTACAAACGTTAAATGACTTTTATCTACTGTAATATACATGATAGGCACCTAATTTTCAGCTTATGTAGACGATATCCAGCTTTTAAAACAAACAGTATTATATATTTAGATTGCAGACCTTCAGACCACATCTTCAGTTGTAGACATTAAATTAGATGAAATCAGATTGCAGATAATTTTTGTCTTCAAAAACAAACAGCACCTTAATTGTAATCAAGGTTCGGCTATATCTCCGACTATGATCTAAGCCATTTATAATAATATAATAATAACATAGGCAGAACCCCTTACCTTGCACGGGTATTCGGAGTTAAATATTCCTAAGTTTATACGGGCAGCACTTCTACTCTATATGCACGTTTATCGAGGCGTTCTATAGCAACCTTCCTTGGCACGCAAATCGAGGCAATGTGTAGGTGTCACCTGGTCGTCCACGTACTTCGAGACGAAATGTCGGGTTATCTTTGGGTGGCACGCACTTCAAGGAACACGTCGAGTATTTGCACGGATTACGAGGTGATGACTGTCGGGTTGGTGGCACGAAAAATGATGCTTGGCACGCAAACCAATGTAAAGAGAGTGAATGTGAGGTGTGTGGGGAATGAGCTCGTGGCCTCCCCTTTTATAGCTGATTTTGGATCCCATCGCGGTACGCGATGGGCTCCTCTTTCAACTCCGTCGCGTAACGCGACGTCGCCATTTCTGCATGAACATCACGTGGCATGCCATGTGTCCTGCCCTGCTGCCACGTGTCACCTGAGTGTGACACGTGTCCCTGAGTCATCACGGTTCATCGCGGTACGTGATGGCCGTTTTCTTGGACTCATCGCGTAGCGCGATGGATCCCCGGATAATATTTTTCACTGTTAGTCCCTCGTTGTTGATAGCTTGTCATTTCTAGGTCTAAATCTCGTTGTCCAAAAATACTAAGGCGGCTCTTAAGCGGCTCGTGGCGATGCGAGCGTGCACCATCAAAGCGCCACATTGCGCCCAACGCCCTTCGCCGTCGCCGTCGCCATCGTCCTCGTCCTCGCCCGAGCCCGTGCGCGTGCGCGTCGGGTGCTGCGCACCCTCCGCTCGGACCACTTGGTGCATGATATTCATAAAATAATATAACTATTGAAATTCTATCTCTTATAAAGAGCTTCCATTTCTTTACCACTTTCCATGTGGGATGAATTCCATTTCCCTTATTTATACCTTGGTGGAATGCTTCCACTTTCTTACATCTTCCAATGTGGGATGATGTTTTATTTTACTTATTTCCTTTATATGGGAATACTTAACTTAGGAAATATTTTTATTTCCTTATTTTTATTATATTTCCTTATTCCGATGACTTGTTTTTGAGATTATTTTTGATCTCTCAACTTTTCTAAGTTGTCAAATTTGGATCGAAATTTTGGGGATGTTACAATACGTGTCTATTGCATTTCAGGTCACATGTGTTTAAAGTAGTTAATTTGGACCTGTATGGGCATGGGATGAAGACTCAGGATGACCAACACGCGAAACGAGGCATGGAATTATGTCAGCTGGAAAAGAGACCCGTCGCGATATGCAACGGGGTTGATGAATACCATCGCGTATCGTTTTAACGTTAAATAATAAAATATGGTTAACCATGGTGCATCGCGATCACGATGGATAGAAGACACCCCATTGCATACGGCGATGGGTGGGAAAAACATGAAAGTTAGGGTTTGAGTTAAAATACGTTTTCATGACCCTATTCGGGGCTATCACTTTCCAGAGAAGTTTTGAAGGCTAGAGAGACCATTTCCATCCTACCGATTCATCCAGAGATCATTTATATTTTCTGTTCCATTAGAATTGAATATCTTACGATGTCGAGGAGCGGCTAATCACTTCGAATCATACCCGGGGATGTAAATTTTGTAACTTTTAGTATTTTCTCATGTACTTAGAACGAATTATTTGCAACTATCTTTGATTAATCTATGAGTATTGGTGTTTAGTATTGTTGTGCATTTAGTCGGTTTAGGTTTTTGTCGATCAGAACGATTAGTTTTCCAGTTGCTATAATAATTCCTTATAGGATTGTTTGACTAGTTAGATACAATGAAGCATACAATTGCCCTTAGTTGAGTCACATTGGCAGGGACTGATTGATAACTAGTGTCGTGTGTTAGCGATTGTTGATGCCTATGGTTTAGCTAATTAGCTCGTTAGTCAGTCTGTATTGATCAATGATAGTTAATCTGTTAAGTTGCATGAGATTGTTGTTTAGTTTCCTACTTGAAACCCGGGTGTGATTTGTCTTTGTTAATTGTTGAAAGTTGTTATTTGCTTAATCAATATAAAAACCAAAACTTGTTTGCTTGTGTGATCAGCACTATAATCTATTACTTCATAAGTTTAAAAATATACTTCATGTTACATTGACCACATACTCCTCGTGGTTCGACACCCTACTTACCCTAGCTTATTTAAGGTGATTAGGACTTGATAATAATTATTTTGACTAGACAACGACAGTCTAGAATCATGTACTATGAATCTTCTTGTTTAGTAAGTTTATGTTTTTAAGTACTTTGTTTACATACGAATATGAATTGCAGTTATATCAAATAATTCTCCCAGTAATCATATAAAACAAACTTTTGTCATCTTAAATATGTCTTTAGCTGACGATTTCTATATTTTAACATGTGACGTACACGGGTCAATAACCTAGTTTTTATTATAAACTCAATTATACAACTAACATAAACCAATTGTTTAAAGAATAAACTCATTTCAAATAGATTTATCTACCTTTTATTACATATTTAATTATCATTAGACGGCTCAATAAGGGGCTCCGCTGGGTGGGATGGCGGGCGCCGTTGGGCGCCCTTGGTGGTGGGGCGCCATCTTGCGCATCAACCCAACGGCCGGCGACTTTGTTGAAAATCGGTGCCCCCACCCCCTCAACGGCTAGTTAACGGATATATTAAAAAAAATTAATTTAATTATTTTCTATATAATACAAATAATTTTTTCAATTTTTACTCAAACAAATATCAAATTTCACTCAAACAAACTCTCAAATTTTACTCTAAAAGCTCTCAACTCTCTACCATGGATCCTTTCTCAAATTTCTCAAGCTCGAGCTCAAACCTGAACCCAAACTCGAACACAAGCTCGAGCTCAAACCCGAACCCAAACTCGTGGGATCCTTCTCAAAGGTGGTGGGCTAGTATGCTCGCAAATAGGGGTGCAAACGATTCGAGCCCGAGCTATGTACTACTTGAGCTCGGCTCGTTAAGATCTTCAGAAGCTCGAGCTCGGCTCGAGTCGAGCCTATGTTCTCAGGATCGAGCTCGGGCTCATATTGACATCTTAGAGCTCGGGATCGGCTGGATTGGCTCGAAAAACTTTTTAAGTGAGCCCAGGCTCGGATTATGCTCGCCAAAGCTCGACTCGATAAGCTCGATTTACCATTACCTAATGCAATGATAAATAACGAGAAATAAGACTTGAAACTTGAAAGTATCATATAAAAGTTACCATAAAAAGTCCAACCAAAATAATCATACAGACCACCAAACTAAGTCCATAACCATACGAACTTACAAAACTAACAAAAATAAACATATGAAGTAGCGAGAACAAGTTAAAGTTTTTTCAAAAAAAAAAAAAACAAAAACAAAACGACCATCCAAATTTCTCGTCTTCTCCAAAGTCCATAGCTAATATTTAACAAAAGTCCCGAGCCACTTCAATATAAAACCTGAAACAATAAACCAACAACATATTCAATAATTGATTTATAATACTAAATAGATTTCAAGAAAGTTTACTACAAGTCTACAACAAAATGTATGTGCAATTTTAGTTTTCTTTAGTCAATATGTAGGTTTTAGGCAAACAATTTATTCAATATGTGTACCTTTATTTTAGTTTTGTTTCCCACTTGGTGGTAAAAGCTCACACGATGTGTCGTCCTTCTACAAAAACAAAGACACAAAGTCAGCAGTTGAAAATATAAAATAAAAATTCATATATCTTTCAAATTTTTAAATTTACCTTTAGCTTCTTCTTTATTCCATACATTTGTCTAATCGAATCCCCTCCACAAATTAGCATTTCTACAGTAGAAGGCGACAATGTAGATCGATATGGATCAATAACTCTCCCTCCCGTGCTAAATGTGGACTCAGAAGCAACAGTTGAAATTGGAACTGCAAGTATATCCGATGCCATCTTTAACAAAACATGATGTTTCAGCTTGTGAGTGTTCCACCAATCTAACGCATTGAAGTTCATTTGTTCACCTCCTTTAATAACACCCTCTTCTATATACATTTTAAGTTCAGATTTGTTTGGCTCTCCACTTCAACATCTCTAAGAAACTCCCCAAATGCGTCCCATCCTGAACTTGTTACATTTTCATTAGGCGTTGAAGTAGTTCTCCCTCCAAAAGATCCACTTTTACTTGTAGCATCTTTGATTAATTCCTCATACATTTTCAAATATTCTTCATACATGTTAGTTAATGCATTTAACACGTCTTCAATATTCTTCCTGGCTTCAGCTTTTGGGTATATTTGTGGGTTACAAAATTCAACATGCCACTTTTTTAAAATAGGGACTAGCACTGCAGCTATGGCCATCAATAAGTGACACTCTCCCCATTACTTGTCAAACTTTTCGTTCATTTTTTCAGTCATGGTACGAATAAAATTACTCTCGAATAGTACACTTTTGTCTAATGTTTCATTGACTTTGTAGGCCTCCATAAGGTATAAGTTTGCAGTGGGATAATCACTACCAGATATGACATTTGTACATACCTTAAAAACCTTCAAAACTTCACACACATCATTCACATTTTCCCAATCTTGTTCGTTGGGCAAGTGTTTAAAATGTGGTTCGTATTCTTCATATCTAGAAAATAATATAAACCTAAGAAAATAAATACTCAACTATAGAATATAAAATACATTGACATTTATAATGTATACCTTGGGAAAACGTCTTTAAACTTCATAGCAAGGGATAACATATCGTATGTGGAATTCCATCATGTCGGGACTTCAATCAGTAACTTTCTATTACGCACTTGAAGTTGATGTGCAACAGTTGAAAATGTTTGACGCCTTGCCTCCGAATGATTTATATATTTCACACCTTCATGAACCTCTTCAATGTCGAAATAAATCTTTGAAAGACCATCTTTAACTAGCGAATTTAATATGCATGATACGCGCTTTAAAAGCCCTTTCGATATACTACGTTTCATATTTCAACATGAAAAGATAATTCGGATTTTAAATGTGTCAGAACAATAGCTTAAAGTGGCAACTCAATTTCCACAGAAGACTAATTGAGATCATTTTTGAATTTGACCTGTTTTCAAAAATTTATATAAAATCAGTCGTTGACCCGATTAAGACGAATCTTTTTGGGTTGGAACCTTGTTGAGTCTAGTTTCTGCATAATTTTAGATCAATGAAAAATATGATCATTAAGCTGATTAAATTGGTCAGTGAGCACAGCTGCGCAGAAAGTGTTACATATAAGTTAACTTTCTCGAAACAAGTAAATCTTTATATAATAGTACATGGTGAACAAAAATCAAACAATTAAACAATATTAGTTGCAAACTATACCTGGAACAACAGCCAAGTAATCCTCGATTAGTTCTAGGGCATGGGGTTATCGTGGTTCACCGGTTCGTTCCAGAAAAGTGTGGATAATGAAACACAATTATACAAATACACAATCATAGTTCTAGACATTTGGTCTTCTAGAGAGTTTAATTACTTACTAAGTTAATATGTCGATTCAATATTCTTAGGGTGGCAACCGGCAAAGCGTTTTGGAAGTCATTTAGTAATGGGATGAATTATATTAAGTGGGCTGTAATGTTGTGTAAGAAGTAATATTATGACAAGCTCGATAAGGCTCAACGAGCCTAACGAGCTTCAAATGCTGGGCTCGGGCTCGACAAATAAATGAGCCTTTTTTATGGCTCAAGCTCGATAAGGCTCGGCTCGTTCGAGCTTTTTAACGAGCCAATCTCAAGTAGCTCGGCTCGTTTGCACCCCTAATCGCAAACAACAATGACCCTACCAACCCTTTATATGCCAACCAACATCTACCCGTAATGCCTCCAACCATACAACCGTTTCCCAACGATATGTTGTTTCAAATGCCAATTCCGTTTGTGCCTCCGTCAACCTAAACCCAAACACCCCAAACCCCAATACCGGAAACCCAATTTACCGAAGCCCAAGTAGACGAACCGCAAGTTCGTCGCAAACGGAGACATAAAAAGAAGGTTGGTGCCGATAAAACAACTACCGAAAGGGCTGAAAGAAAAAACTGGGAAGACGTTGAGGAAGCGGCGTTGGCGCAAGCGTGAATCAACTCATCCAAAGACTCAATTGAAGGTAAATCATCAAATTATTCATATATATATTTCATGTTTTATGTTTTTTTTGTTTACTAATACTAAAGCTTTTATATGTATCGTAGGTGATGGTAAACGCAATGCGGAATTTTGGGCAGAAATACGTGGTATGTTTTTTGAGATAATGGGTTGAGGTCGCTACCGCGGGGATGATTCCGTCTCCAACAAATGGAAAGCAATGGTTTTAAAAATGAACAACTTCTCCAAAATTCACAATCGCCTTATAAACAACATAGGAAGTGGCACGAACGATGCCGACCTCCTTGAGGCTTGCTTGAAACAATACAATGGCTTTTTTGTATCGTTTTGGTCATTTTTCTATTTCGGTTCAGTTTTTTTGTTTCGTTTTGGTTGGTTCGGTGTCTTTGATTCGTTTTGGTCAGCTTTTCGATTGCATTTAGTTTTTTTTTGTTTCCTTTTGGTCAGTTTTTCAGTTTCATTTCAGTTTTTTTGTTTTGTTTTGGTCGTTTTTCTATTCCGGTTCAGTTTCTTCTCGGTTTTTTTGTTTTGTTTCGGTCGGTTCGGTATTTTTGTTTTGTTTTGGTCAACTTTTCAATTGTATTTCGCTTTTTTTTTGTTCGTTTTGGTCAGCTTTTCAGTTTCATATCGGTTTTTTTGTTTTGGTCATTTTTCTATTCCGGTTCACTTTCGTTTCGTTTTTTTGTTTCGTTTTGGTTGGTTCGATGATTTTTTGTTTTGTTTTGGTCAGCTTTTCAGTTGCATTTCGCCTTTTTTGTTTGTGTCATTTTGGTTAGTTTTTCGGTTTCATGTCGGTTTTTTTGTTTTGTTTTCGTCATTTTTTATTTCGTTTCGGTTTTTTTGTTTCGTTTTGGTTGGTTCGGTGTTTTTGTTTTGTTTTGGTTAGCTTTTCGGTTTCATATCGGTTTTTTGTTTTGTTTTCGTCGTTTTTCTATTCCGGTTCAGTTTCATATCGGTTTTTTTGTGTCGTTTTGGTCGGTTCGGTGCTTTTGTTTTGGTCAGCTTTTAATTTGCATTTTGTTTTTTTTTTTGTTTTGGTCTGGTCAACTTTTCAGTTGCATTTCCCTTTTTTTTGTTTCGTTTTGGTCAGCTTTTCGGTTTCATATCGCTTTTTTTTCCTTTTGGTCGTTTTTTTATTTTGATTCAGTTTCGTTTCGTTTTTTTGTTTCGTTTTGATCGATTCGGTGTTTTTGTTTAGTTTTGGTCACCTTTCGGTTGCATTTCTCTTTTTAGTTTCGTTTTGGTTAGTTTTTCGGTTTCATTTTGATTTTTTTGTTTCGTTTTGCTTGTTTTTCTATTTCGGTTCAGTTTCGTTTTGATTTTTTTGTTTCGTTTTAGTCGGTTTGGGGTTTTTTTCGTTTTGATAAATTTTTTGGGTTTCGGATGAGTTTTGTTTCGCACATGATAGTTTAGGTATTTTGAATTAGATAGATTTGGATAACTTGGGTATTTTGTTTTGACCCATTTTAACCTATAAATGAAACTCACCTGTATATTTCCAACCCATCCTAACCTCCTTGAAGAATTCTTTTGATCCATCCTAACCCATTTACTTTTAAAGTTTATACATCTTGACCCAAAACAGCCCATTTGGGTTGGGTTTGCCACCCTTAACTACAACAAAAGGGGCTTTTTAGGACCTTTTGTGTGGGACGCTTGTAAAATAGGATCCTAAAATATATTTAATATGACAAATGAACATTTGGGGTCCTTTTACAATATACGCTACAGAACCGTTGTCCTAAAAAATTATTTTATAGGATGGATGATTCTTTGGGGTTGTATTATCATATAGCTTAATAAGACACTTATGTAAATCCTAATAAAGTAATCTATAGAGTTAAGTGTCATTTTAGTACCTGTGGTTTGGCCAGCTACGCAACTTTAGTACCTATTTTTTATTTTGTGCAAATGGCTACCTCGGTTTTAAAAAACTTGCAATTTTAGTACTTTTTTTCTAACCCCGTCTATTTTTTCCGTTCAGTTAGGGATAATTTAATAACTTCGTTATTTTCTTTGTTTTTTTCTTTTCTTTTTAACACTTATGTCTTGTAAACCCTAATTCTCCAAATCATAACATCAAAATCCAAATCCTAAATCCCCAAATATCGTAAAAATTCAAACCCTATGATGATATGGAGAAAGGGTTTGGGGATTTAGGATATGGATTTTGATGTTATAATTTGTGGATTTCGTGTTTACAAGATATAAGCGTTTAGGAGGAAAGATAAAAAACAAAGAAAATAACGAAGTTGCCAAATTATCCCTAACTTAACGGAAAAAATAGACGAGGTTAGAAAAAAAGTACTAAAAATGCAAGTTTTGTGAAACTGAGGTAGCCATTTGCACAAAATAAAGAATAGATACTAAAGTCGCGTAGTTGGCCAAACCACATATACTAAAATGACACTTAACTCTAATCTATAATACATGGAATTTTTGGTGTCCCACTATGTGGTAATGTAATAGGACACTTGATCATTGGAGGTCTTATTATAACATAAATTAATAGGACACTTTGTAGTTAAGTCATAAATGTTCGGTGTTATAGGACCCTTTCTAGTCGAAGTCATATAAGAACATAACTTAATAGGACATTTTACACTATGGTCTTATAACTTTAACCTTTATAAAACGCTTAATCATTGTGGTGTTATTATACACCGTAATTGGACATTGATATTCGAGTCATAAAAAATCTGTTTTATAGGACGCTTATTCGCTAGAGTTTTATTATAACATAACTTAACAGGACATTGACACTCGAGTCTTATAACTTTAACCTTTATAGGACGCTTAATCATTATGGTGTTATTATAATACACCGTAATAGGACACTTATTCGCTAAAGTTTTAATATAACATAACTTAATATGACACTTAACACTTGGGTCTTATAATTTAAGCATTTACATAACGTTTAACCATTTTGGTGTTATTATACTACATCGTAATAGGACACTTGTTATACGAGTCATAAAACATCAGTTTTATAGTACGCTAATTCGCTAAAATTTTACTGTAGCATAACTCAAATCCAATATCAAAAAATAATTCACATCCCATCAACCAATCTGGATATATGAAACAGATTTCTTAATAGATCTAACCCATTCAATATCTAAAGAGTACATCTTGTGTAACATATCGATTTCTATGAAAAATAGAATGTTCGTTATTATTTATGCATTTTCCTGTAACATCCCGTTTCCGTTTCAGTTAATAGAATAATAATACTAAATGTTATGAGATGGCCTTGTGTTGGTTAAGTAATATTGGTAATGGACTTGGGTTAATAAGGAAAGAAAGAAAAGACCATGGGGTTAAGCCCATGACCCATGATATATAAACCTTAATTAACCCATAATCCATTCATTCCACTCATTTCATACACCATCAAAAACACACACTTAATCTCTCCCTCTTCTTTCTTTTCTCTCTAGCCGAAATAACCAAGAAAAACCGAGCATCAATCCGAGGTAATAACGTTATGATATCATATGGATCCTAAACCGCTAGATCTAGTTGTGAAACAACGTGCCGACACCCTCAACCGTTAAATCCTCAAGATCCGGGTGGAATCGGGTATAAACCGATCAAAAGACGAGCTTAGGGGTCACCCTAGCTCGGATCTGGATCGAACGGATGAAAAATTGTGAAAACGGTGGAAAATGAGTGAGATCTCGCTTTTCCGGAGAGATCCCGGTTTTCAGGCGATAACGGCGCCGGAAAGGCGGCGCGAGCATTTAAGGATGTCAGAGAATGTTTCTGACATTCTCTGACCTAAACCTAATTCGTTATAGAAAATAACGAATGAGCAACCAATTCGTTATGCCCATTCGTTAAGAAAGAATGACAAATTAACCCCATTCGTTATGCCATTCGTTACGGGGAATTAACGAATGAGCCCTCATTCGTTAGGCTCATTCTCTATGCCAATTAGTTAAGAAATAATAACGAATGAGCTTCATTCGTTAAGCAATTTGTTAACAGAGAACTAACGAATGAACCCTCAATTATTTATGAAGGTCAGTTCGTTACAATGGACAGTTCGTTATAAAGGATAGTTCGTTAAAAAGGTCAGTTCGTTATAAAGGTCAATTCGTTATGGAGGTCCATAAGTGGCCATTCGTTATGAAGTAACGAATGAGCCCTCATTCGTTAAGAAACTGATAACTAATTAGACTTTGAAATAATGACAGAAAGGTTCCTGGACTTAGAGAAAAGATTGATTTAATTACATAGAAGCCCTTGAGCTTTATTAATTGATGAAAGATACCTTAAAGGATTAATGAGTTAACAATAAAACATTATTAAAGAATTCTGATGGAAATTTTGTTAAGAACAGACGAACAGTTAATGAAAATACTTTTTTCCCAAGCTGACCTAGCAGCTTAACCCCAGCCAGGGGCTCTGCCCCTTGGACCCTACTAGAGGCTGCCACCCCTAAAACCCTGATTGTTGAGGGTTATAATTAAACTAGAAACGCGATATGGGTAGTGATAGTTAATTGATACATGTATTTGTTATACAATTAGTCGTGCACAGCTAAAGAAATGAATAACCATTAATGGTGAGCGTAACAGGACTTATGTGAGTTTCTAGCCCCATTTCTTTGTTATGTTTTCGGGGTTGTGTGCATACTCAATGTGAACGTTAATACACTTACCTTAAATGGTAAGTGTATTCTATAATGATTGATGTGATAGTATGTATGACTGTTATGAATGAATGCTTGTCGGTGCATGAACGATCTTCGGATATTGCACACATCGCCAGGGGAGGTGAGTTATGACCAATATATGGGTGATAAATGAATGATTATGAGTATGTATGAATTATATAGCTAAATGTATGTGTAAAGATGTGTATGAATGGTTGAAAGGAAAGAAGGGACCAGAGCCTACTAATATTTGAGATAGAAGAGACCAGACCCTAATAATATCTGAGATAGAGAAGGAAGAGACCAGACCCTAATAATATCTGAGAAAGAGAAGGAATGGACCAGACCCTAATAATATCTGAGATAGAGAAAAAAGGTATCAGGCCCTAATAATATCTGAGATAGAGAAGAAAGGGACCAGACCCTACTAATATCTGCGATGGTAAAGATAGTTATGTATGTATTATGAAAGTATGAAAGTGTGATGATATAAAAGAATGTATGAATGAATGTATGAAAGAAAGAAAGTACATATATATATATATACGAAGGAAAGAAAGGTAACAGGCTAAGTATGTAATATGTATCTTCGGATACGTATGTATGTAAGTATGTGAATGTATTGTATGTTGCCTGATTAACTGGAACTCACTCAGCATAGCTGACTTTTAATATGCAAGCATGTAAATAGGCTGACGCAGCTGGCTTGAGGGGGGACACATGGCGGGATTTGAAGACGCTGACATCTGAAGACTTGCCATGATGTTTTGATATTATATGTTATCTTATGTTTTAAAATGACGAGTTATGAACATTTGTAATGAATGGTTGACTATTATTTTTTATTCCGCAAAAGTTTTAATTCACTCTGATATTTAGAACTGTGTTTATGAGTATATCCAACGCCAAAGTAAAGAACCGGGAACGGGGCCTTACATTGCCCTAAATGAGTTTATATATGGTGAAATATTTATAAATCGATGAGTTCCAATGTGAGCGCACGTTTTGACAACTTGGAGCTTGCACTTAAAGAGTTTCGCGAGGAGAAAAATCGCTCGAAAAATTAACTCAAGATAATACATGAAGAACGAAAAGCGACGCATGCGGAATACAAAGTCATGCATGAAGAAAAAATGAAGGCTAACTCGGAGCGGCAACGAGAGAAGGATTTCAAGCTCCTCGCAAAGGATCTCTCGCATCTAGATGGGCCCAAACGGGCGTTTTTTTTTTGGGGGGGGGGGGGGAAGCAAGGATAATGGCAAAATACGCAAACGAGGAAGAGGACGACAAAAATTAGTTCTATTTTTTTGTACTTTTTTATTTTTTATGTTTTTTTTTGTTTATATGTTTTTTAGTTTAATTTAGTTAGATTTTTATTATTATTGTATTTTATGTTTAATAAATTTGCTGGTTTTACAAAAAAATTAAAGGGGCTTCGAACCCCTTCACCATAGAGGGACATCTTTGGTGTGAGGCTTTGAAGACCCCGGTGCTCACGTGGCGCTGACGTAGCACTGGGGAGGGGCTTCGAAGCCCCTCACCATATATGATGGTCTTATTTCTCTAATTATTAATAACTAATACTTTAAACGTTTGAGGAAACCATATTTTGAGAGGTAAATTTAATGTATTAGTTATTAATAATTTAGAGAAATAAAACCATCCTCTATGGTGAGGGGCTTCAAAGCCCCTCCCCTCACCATATATGATGGTCTTATTTCTCTAATTATTAATAACTAATACTTTAAACGTTTGAGGAAACCATATTTTGAGAGGTAAATTTAATGTATTAGTTTTTAATAATTTAGAGAAATAAGACCATCCTCTATGGTGAGGGGCTTCGAAGCCCCTCCCCAGTGCCACGTCAGCGCCACGTGAGAACTGGGGATTCAAAGCCTCACCCCAATGATGTCCCTCTATGATGAGGGGGCTTCGAAGCCCCTTTAATTATTTTTTTTATAAAACCAGCAAATTTATTAAACTTAAAATACACTAATAATAAAAATCAAACTAAATTAAACTAAAAACATATAAATAAAAAAATCTTACAAAAAAGAACTAATTTTCGTCGTCTTTGTCCTCGTTTGTGTATTTTGCCATTATCCTTGTTTTTCCCCCCAAAAACGCCCGTGAGGGCCCATCTAGATGCGAGAGATCCTTTTGCGAGGAGCTTGAGATCCTTTTCTCATTGCCGCTCTGAGATAGCCTTCATTTTTTCTTCATGCATGGCTTTGTATTCCGCATGCATCGCTTTTCTTTCTTCATGTATTATCTTGAGTTAATATTTCGAGTGATTTTTTCCTTCGCAAAACTCTTTAAGTGCAAGCTTCAAGTTGTCAAACCGCGCGCTCACATCGGAACTCATCGAGTTATAAATATTTCACCATATATAAACTCATTTAGGCAAATGTAAGGCCATGTTCCCGGTACCCTACTTTGACGTTCGATATACTCATAAACACAGTTCTAAATATCAGAGTGAATTAAAACTTTTGCGGAATAATAATAATAATAATAGTCAACCATTCATTACAAACCTTCATAACTCGTCTTTTTAAAACGTAACATAACATATAATATCAAAACATCATGACAAGTCTTCAGATGCCAGTGTCTTCAAATCCTGTCATGTGTCCCCCCTCAAGCCAGGTGCCTCAGACTATTTAAATGCGTGCATATAAAAAGTCAGCTACGCTGAGTGAGTTCTAGTTAATCAGGCAACATACAATACATTCACATACTTACATACATACGTATCCGAAGATACATATTACATACTTAGCATGGTACCTTTCTTTCGTTCATATTCATCCTCGTCCTCATCTTCATATTCGTCCTCTACTTCAACGGGACAATTATCCCACACGTGTTGAACCAAATCCGCTTTAAGTTGGTTATGTATCTCAATTGATGTGAGCTCGTGAAGGTTTTGCTTTCGTTGCTCTGCGGTTGGTTGAGGGAACTGTTCTGGAATGCTTCCTGGTATATTGTGTTGACATATTGTTTTGCCAGTGTCTTCTAAAAATCATATTATGCAATATGATACACGTATATATGGCATCACTCATTTTTTCCATCGTCCATACATGACATGGATTTTCACATAATGCCAACGTTTTTTAGAACCCCGAAACACGTGTGGGATAGTTCTCATATCCCAAATAGTATCCGTGACGATAGAAGGTGTCGTTGGCTTAAAACGGTAAGACCAGTATGCTTCGGATGATGTAATACTCTAGCAGGACGGACGCGTTGAGAACGTTTATGTCGTTGTTGGAACCGACGGAGCCGAAGTAGGCCGACCAAATCCAGAGGTCGAGTGAATAAATGGCTTGAAGACTAACCGTTGGCACTCCATGGTCACCATGAGTGTATTGACCTCGCCATGCGGTTGGACAGTTGCCCCACTCCTAATGCATGCAATCTATACTCCCGATCATGTCTGGAAAAGAATGTTTGTTTTCGTGTACATCGTATATGCGAGTCAGGTCGTTTAAAGTTGGAATCCTCATATAACGACTAGCGTATAATTTTATTATTCCTATACAAATAAATTATTATAAAATATTTATATTAAAAACAGCAATTAATGTAAACAATTTAAATTTTACCGATGAAAAAATTCTCCAACGCGTCTCGCGTCGTTTTCTCAGCCGTCTTTAAATACTCTTCGTTGATGTTGGTCGTGTTGCCATATGCGAGGATGCGTAACGCCGAAGTACACTTTTGGATGGAAGTGAATCCTTAAAATCCTTTTGCCTCGGGATTTTGTTGAAAATACGTATACTCTCGCTCCAAATCTCCCGTTGAAACATAGTGTCGTTAAATGTAGGTGTGTCGTTGAAGTAGTCCTTCATCAAACGATTATAGTGTAAAACGTACTCATTGGAGTGAGACTAACGATTCTTGTATTCCATGATCATAAACTCAATCCACAAAGATGAATAATTTTTTTATGCGGATTTGACACCAACAATTACAATTAAAACTTAAAAGAACCGATAGATGAAATATCGTATTATATAAATTAAAGGGTATCATCACAAATCATATTTACGTTACAGAAACATATATATAAGAAGTCAACAATGACTCATATTTGTTTAATCATTAATTTTTATAATTTGGAAAGTTCGGTAAGATTTTCACCAAGCCAAACGAAGCACTACAATATTACCAAAAATAAACCAGAAAATGAAGAAAAGAAATATCAGTAAATACCAATCAATGACCAAGACTAAACATTTGAACACACACACATGCATGTATGTGATATACCTTCTTCATACGATCGACCAACCCAAAATCAATGATTTAATTTCCACTTTTGCCCTCCAATGCTTCTATGCTGAGGTGAGGTCGCGTGGGTGCAAGTATACCATAAGACCATGCTTCATGAACAACGTCAAAGACATCTTTTGTTCCACCCGGTGCCCGGGAGCCAACGACAGCCGGTAACGTAAGAGCACGGCGGACACCACTGATTTCATCTGCAAGTAAGCCAAATCCTTCCCCAAACATGTCCTTGGTCCAGCATTAAACGCCACGAACTTGTACCCGTCCTTGGGTGGTTCGAACCTATCTCCGGTCTCCGACAGCCACCTCTCGGGTTTAAACTCCAAGCAATTTTCACCCCACACGCTCTTCATTCGCCCAACCGAGTATATCGAGTATGTCACGGTTGAACCCGCTGGAACTCTAGTACCGTCTGGTAATATGTCGTCGTTGATAACGTATTTGAAATCCTCTGGCACGGACGGGTACAAACGGAGAGTCTCGGCCAAGGCCGCTTTTAGGTACACCAGCCTATCGGCCTCATCGAATATTAGAGGATCCGAAATCCAAGTGTTCGGATCGTTCCCACGCCTATCTTTTAAAACCGTCTTTAATTCGTCGATGATTTTAGATTCAACTGACGGGTTATTCATAACCAGCCAGAAAAACCAGCTGAGCGCGACAGATGATGTGTCGCGCCCAGCCAGCACAAAGTTCAACGCAATGCGTTTCAAGACGTCGTTGGGGAAAATATTCCCGTCGACGTCACGTTTCTTAATGAACCTCGACAAAAGATCATCGGACGGGTTTAACTTACGAGCGGTTAACGCCTCGGTCATGTAGTTTTCGACAACTTGAAGGCTTTTCCGGAGTCTTATTTCCGCCCCAATCCCTAGAAGCTTCTTCAACCGCCAGAGGAACCCAGGGTACAACAGCCGTTGCAGTGTCGCCTCCGTGGCAGAGTCAAAAGCCGTTGCAAACGGGTTTTCGGACAGCTCGGTCGATAGCGTTTCCGGGTCTTTACCGAACGTCAACCCGCATATGTTATCGAACGTTAACCGGAGCAAAAGATCTTGCAAATCGACCGGAAAACGTTCTTCAGAAGCCTTTTCCAAAATTCGCCATAACCGGGTTTTAATAGTCCGACTAAGCCACCTAGCCATGGCTTGCCTGAGCGTCCGAGTAGTAAACTCCAAGGCCGCCGTCTTCCGCTGTATCAGCCAAGTTTCTCCGTCGCTATTGAATATCCCTTGGCCTAACAGATCATGAAACGCCGTTTGCCACGTGGGTCCTTTAGGATAATTGTCAAACCTTGTCCGGAGAATATGTTCAATGTTTTTAGGGTTGCAAGTGACGGTATAGAAGCCTTGTTTACGTGCAAAGTACGGTATGGCGATCGTAGTAGTCTGATAAGTCCCACTACCGCCCAATGACGAGCGTAAGTTTCCCGCGATCCAATCGTGGATTCGGGAGCGGTTTAGGAAGAGAACGGGAAGACTACCGAAGAGAGGGAAGACTTTGGGACCGGAAAGACGAGAGGAGAGGTGGTAGAACCATAGGAAATAGGCTGAAGTGGTGGCTACCAGCATGAACATGATAATAAGGTCAGCTTCCATGTTGGTCACCGGTTTGATGATGAAGAAGAAGGTGGTGGAGATGGGTTTATATCTGGAGAGTATAGAGCATGGGTGAGGTGTATTAATGGATATTTATTAAATCATAGGAGAGGGTTGTTAGGAAAATATATTTATTTTGGACTTTTTGGTTGATAAGAACTTGTGTTTAACCTTTCCACTTTTTTTTATTACATTTCATATTTCCTTCTTTTTTGGCTATGATAAGAGTACATTTAATAAAAAGTGAGTGCTTGTATTACCAAAAAGGGATTTTGTTGGGAGATGATCTAAACTAAGTATGCTTTGTACGTAGTAGCTCTTTAATCCTAATCCTTTTTAAGGTTGCCCATGTAGGGAACAGTTCAAGAGAAAATAACTATTAATCAATTATTTTTAGTTAAATAATTTGAAAAGTTTATTATTGTGTTCATGCGGTCTAATGGTAAAAAGACTTGGGTTCTCCAGCAGATCTAAGGATTTAAGTTAGGGCTTGAGAGGTTGTCAGTTCAAATATCGAGCGCACCTAGATTTTCATTTCTCTGTAAGTTACGCTAGAGAGTTATGCTCTTGTGACGGCACAATAACTGTTAAGTGACAACCGATTGTATGGTTTCCCGTGAGAACACCCAACCCAACTCTAAAGGCGACGTGGACCTGTTTAAGACTACATAGTCTGGTCAAAATAGAGCAACAAGGCTCTCCAATTTAGAAAGTTGGTAGCTTAAACATAATAAAGACGTCGTTTTTATATATAAAAAAATCTATATGATAATTTTTCAAAATTCTTGATTTTTGTGAAAGTGTTTTTTGTCCTCAGTTTTAATTAGTATCCATTAATACATCATAGTTTTAAATAAATATGGATTAGAATTTTTTAGTACACCTTTTGTAGTTCTTTGTATAAATTTATGCTTTGTAAATAAAATTGGAATGATGCATAAAAGAGTCATGACCCATTTATAAGGATGACACGCCAAATCAAGAAATGATCCAAATTTACTTGTAATAGGTTTTGAAGAATGATATTCTACAATAGGGTTACATATAGTTATAAAGCAAATGTAAATTTGCCTTGTTAATCGATTCAATTGAAAGGCGTCAATTGGGTAAAGACTAACGATTAATCGAGATTAATAGAGACTATTCCGGATTAATCGGATTAAAATTTATATGTAAACTTTCAAATACACCCACCAAATTTATGTATAAACTTTTCAATTTTTACCAAAAACGGCGCGTTTTTATGATCATGACTCAGTTAAATTCAAACATCAAGCACTGCTATTGTAGTATGTAATTAAATATGCAGCTTTGACCACCAAATGCATCAGTTTTTTCTTTTCCTTTTTTTTAACGACAAAAAAAAAGCTCCCTTAAGATAAGATAGACGGTGCATATATACCGTATTATCAAAACCCTTTATTAATGACTGTAATGTATACCGTTAAATTATTTATATAGCATAAATACACTAATGATGAAGTATATGTATTTAGTACGAATGCAGTATAATATTTTATGATTTTTATGTAAAATCATGAGTCGAATCATTAACTACGGTTTTTGACCATTGTGACCCCGATCGTATCATTGAATATTAAATCTATATCATTACTAATTGTTTGACTTGGGTTTGGTTTTATGGTTATCGGTTTCTTGATCATTTAAATAATAAATAAATGCATAAAATGCAACTACAGTTTTTCATTTTTAACCACAAATTAATACATAATTATATATTGTATATTATGAGATTAACTCTTACTATTTGGAGAGACTCCACCTTAACAAACATCCATTATAAGCCTTTGGTAGAATACATTAAGTAAAGAATCGATGACATTCCAATAATTAAAATTTTTAGAAACTAGCTAGTTGTCTTTATTGTAGTATTAGTGAAAGCTTAAACATGAGTGCAGCACAACTTAATATAACAGAAGGCTCAAGTAAAATATAAGAAGTTACATAGAACAAAAATTATAAAGCCTAGTAACTATATTTTGCTGTCCGGTTTTGACTATAATTCGAAAATCAAATAGTTGGGTATATGGTTTGAAAAATCCTAAATAAACTGACCAAAATAAAAATATAATAATAACATTTAAACGGATATCAAATCAATGATCGATTTAAACGGTTTTAAAGTTTCAAAGAGAACCGTGAAAATTGGTAATTTTCTACGCATATAGTGAATTCATTGGTAAACTAGGGTATAGACCTGTGTTACACATGGGTGAAAAAACATGTCAACCAACATAATATATTTCAACAACAAATTCAAAATACAAAACTTCTTTAAACTTTCAGACCAAAACGTTAACCATTTACAATGTCTAAATATTAAAAATTTTAAGTTACAATAAGTTAATATACACCAAACCACAAAAAAACATCAACAAAAGACCTAAACATGTTATTTCATATTTAACCACCATCAACTTTTTCAAATATTCTAACTAAAGAAACACATTTTGTTTCACCACCAGAAAAATTAAAAAAACAATATCTTCCAAATTAAATATACCATTAAAATAATAACTGTTTAATAATGTAAGCCCGTATTACACACGGATGAAAGTTATAATAAAAGTAAAAAAAAATATTACATGTAATACATAAATTGAGTTATATTATATAATGATTTTTATTTATGACTTTTAAAATAATTTTTTGATATATTTATACACTATTAATTATAAATTATAATTTGCAAACCATACCTTGGTGTTTGATTTATTTTAAAACAAAACATTTATACCGATATTATTATACATTTTATGTGTATAAAAATGATATTTAAAATAAAATGTTGACATATTAAAAAACATTTTTCTATAACGTTGGAAGAATTGGAGACGAATACTCAAACAATAATGTAAAATTTCAATATCTTTTAATGACTAGTAACATGTGTATCATACGCGTGAAAATTGTATATAAATATATAATAATAATAATAATAATAATAATAATAATAATAATAATAATAATAATAATAATAAATTGATAGTGTAATATTTATAAGAACAAATAATTTTACATTCATTAGAAGGTATCATATTGTTGTTTTTATTAAAACAAAATAACGTATAACAACAAAGTAAAATGTCAACTTAAAACATCTTTCTAATTTAAACCATGAAACCAAAGATATATCAATATAAACTACATCATGATATATGAACTCATAAAGTCTTGTTTATTAAACAATCATCAAAATACAAAGAAACATGTTGTAATTTTTTATAATTGCAAAGAAGAAACCTAAAATCACCACAAAATCAAATTCAATGTATTGTTATTAAGAGAAATAAAAGTACAAATACAATTCACAAACTTATAAATAAATCATAAATCTAAATATAAATCCTTGGAAAGAAAGAACGAAATTTATGATAAGAATTATATAGAGATGGTAATCATATTATCATACGGTTAATAATAAAAGTTGTTTGACAAAATTATTACACGGTTTTTATTTATAGATTAGTTAGATAAACTTTGTAGGGATATGATCGAATTAATTATGATGACAGTTTTTGTCTGAATCTGAATAATAAAATTGAATATTAAAGTGTGTCAGTTTCGATTTAATTTGGATATTCATATTTTTTCAAATTTGGTTACGAAATGATTTATATATGAAAAATCAATATGTCGTTTTAGTTAAAAAAATATTATAACTTAAAAATAACTTGTGACGACACGAATTCATACCGAACAAATTTGATACTCTTTTAAAATTAAAACAACCCATTTCAAAATAATTACAAAATATAAAAAAAGTGGTTAATTAGTCAACTTCAAACAATTGGAAATGTTTTTTATTTTTCAAGTATTATAATCGGGGGTTTATTTTAGACATTAATTTTGACATTTAGGCATAATAAAAATCAAATATAAGAAAATTGAAAGTTTGTTGAAATTGAAGACTATAAAAAACTTTAAAAGTTTGTATTTAATTTGCAAGATTTCATATTTAATCGGGTTTAAATATGTTATGACTATTAACCATAAATTAAGCAATTATAGTGACTATTTAAAATTTGAAAATTTAATATAAATTCGAAATGATTTATTTCAAATTCCGTATTAAGAAACACCTTACTATATTTTCAGTAACATTAAATTTAAAATTAAGTTATAATGATGATTCTAATTTGCATTTCGAATAGAAGATTGAAATTATTAATTTGGGGGTTTATTTTAGACATTAATTTTAACATTTAAGCGTAATTAAAAATGGTCAAATATAAACAAATGGAAAGTTGGTTGACATTGAAGAATATGGAATGCTTTAAAAGTTTGTTAGTAATTAGTCAAATTCCGTATTTAATCGGAAATAAATATGATATGAATATTAATTATTTATTAATTAAGAATAAATTAACCAACAAAGATAATACTTATGTGTTGGTCAAGCTAAGTATTTGAAATCATTAATGCTGGAATTCAGTAATAATGTTGGAACATATTTTAGGCATAAAAAAGCTTTAATTTTATACGTATTTAATATTGATTAATTATGTAATGAATATTAAGCAAAATTTAAGTAACAAAGGCTTGTATTTTAAGTAAATTTGAAAGAAAAGTCAAATGACTATCTTCATTTGAAATTCAAATATCAATTGAAATCATTGTTTTGTATTTCAAAAGGTAATTCGGTAATAAAGTTGGAAAAAGTTTTATGTAAAAAGTATATTAAAACAAATAATGACAAACATGTTTAAAATTGATAGAAATTTTCAATAACATCCACACATGTTAACAATCAAAACATGTTTACAATTAATAAAAATTTTCAATAATATCCACACTCCTTTGAGACAATTTGCTGATTTACAATCTTGGACCGCCAGAAGCTGAAATGAATAAAATTAAATTAATGTTACATAATAAATTTATAATTTATATATACTAAATTAAAAAATAAAAACGCATATTTGGGATTAGCAAGAACTAACAATGGATTTAACTGGAATATGTAAGACAAAAATGCTAATGACCACCTAAATCAACCATGTTTATGAGAATAATTGTAATCAGCACCTAAATTAGCCATTCATTGTTAGAAAGATGAAACATTACAGAAACTTCAACATGCTCATTTAACCTTGGATTTTGATTTAAAACCTAAATACAGTAAGTGATAATCATATTAAACAATGGTCATTAAACTAAAATGAAAGAAAATCTAAAAATATTCAATAATACATGGTCATGGAACCTTAGAGTAGAAAAAATATTAAACCGGTGGAAATGAGAACCCGTCGCCGAAGTGTGGATGTAAAACGCAAGAGAGATAGAGAGAGTAAACTAAAAATGTTTATTATGCTTTTTAATGTTAAGGTATATATAATGTAACATCCCGTTTTCTAGTTTCGGTTAATAAACGAAAGTATGAGTTATTATGAGTCGGGATAGTGTCGGGTTAAATGAAATTGGGTTATGGACTTAGGTTAGAGGAAAAGAGGAAAGACCATGGGCTAAGCCCATGATCCATAATTATATAAACCTTAATTACCCATTTATATCTCATTTCACACATATTACATACACGACCAAAACACACACTTAAGCTCTCTCTAGTCTCTCTCTCTAGCCGAAACATAGAAGAATAACCGATCTCGATCCAAGGTAATGATACTATGATATTGTATGAGCTTAAACCGTTATATATAGTCACAAAACGACAAGCCGACACCGTTAAACCGTTTAAGTCACGAGATCCGGGTGGATTCGGGTATAAACCGAACCTAAGATGAGCTTAGGGGTCACCCTAGCTCAGATCTGGGTCGAACGGGACGAAAAACGATGAAAAGCGGTGTAAAACGATGAAAATACGTTTTTCCGGTGAGTTTTGCGGTATTCCGGCGATGGCGGCACCAGAAAAGTTATGTACGAGGAAATGAATGTCAGGGAATGTTCAGACATTCCTGACCTAACCCTAATTCGTTAGCGGAAAAATAGTGAACTAGCATGTAGTTCGTTAAGGAAATAAGGACGAACTAGCTCATTCGTTAAGGCCCTTCGTTAAGGCCATTCGTTAAGAGAGGGACGAATGAACCCCATTCGTTATAGGGTTCATTCGTTGACTAGGTCAGTTCGTTAGAGGTTTATTCGTTATGCAGATCAGTTCGCTAAATGGGGTAATTCGCTACAATAGTCAGTTCGTTATGGGGGCTAATTCGTTAAGAATCCCCATTCGTTGAGAACGGAATAACGAGCTGGATGTTTGGAAGAATGACAGAACAGTCCCTGGCCTATAAAAGAATGATATAATTAACCATTAACCCTTGAACTTTTAAGTTAGTAAATTAATATGTATGAATGACGTATGTATGAATATGTATGATGTATGAACAATGTAAGTATGAAATGCTCATGGTACGTGAACGCTCTTCGGAGATTGCACATATTGTCAAGGAAAGTATGTAAATGACATGTATGTTATAGTAGCACGAATGTAGGGAACCGACCATAATAATATCGGCCGAATGAAGGGAACCAACCCTAATGGTATCGGCGAATGAAAGGAACCGACCCTAATAATATCGGTGAACGTAGGGAACCGACCCTAATAATATAGGCAAAAGTTATAGGGCGGAATGCTCTTTAAAACGTATATGTATGAATGAAAGTATGTAAGTAAGTACGAAAGAAAGAATGAAAGTACGTATGTAAGTAAGTGTGTAAGAAGATATGAAGGTATGTACCTCCGGGTGCATATGCTAGTATGTGAATGTATTGTATGTCGCCTGATTAACTAGAACTCACTCAGCGTAGCTGACTTTTAGCAGGCACGCAGGTGAGTAGAATGGGGCAACTTGCTTGAGGAGAAGCACATGGCATGGATTTGAAGACACTGGCATCTCAATGAAGTTTTATGTTATGATGTTTTTATAAGACAATGTTTTAATATTAAATTATTTGAATGTTCGTTAAAGGCAAGAATGATGGATATGATAATATTGGTTTGAATGTTTTAATATTACGCGAATGTTTTTATTAACTCTGATATTATAAAGTGAGGCACCGGTAAAGAGGCCTTACAAGTTGGTATCAGAGCAAAGTTCGAGAGATTTAAGCATCCTACATGCTTAGACTCGAACAGAGAATGAGATTAAAGTAAGAAAAGAAAGAAGATGCCAGTACGGGAATGCCATGTGTCACTCAAGCAAGTTAAGTAAAGGTAAAGTATGTGATTAAGTTCTCATGTAAATTAGAATGATGAATGGATGTTTGCGTAATTTCTAAAGAAAGAATGTATGAACTATAGCTTAATGGCTAGGGATAGGAGCATGTGATGATATGAACTGATTGATTGTCTAACTGTTAGAGGTAGAACCAGCACAAATAGATTCATAAAAGGAAGTGTATAGGACACGGAAAGTAACGCGATCAGCTAATCACAACTGGCCATTGTTATTACCTGTTAGCCTTACTATCCTTGTACTAAATGGTTCCTTAAGTGATGACGTTTGTGTTTCCTTATAGAATACGAATGGCTGGAGCTAAGAAAGCTGCTGGAAAAGGAGGGCGTACAGGACGTCATGGTAGGCCACGTGTTGCCCGAGAACCGTCAGTAGAGGCAGCCACTAACAATGAAGGCGAAGGAAGTGCAGCCGGTGGAAATCCGAGTAACAACGAAGGGTATCAACTTGACCCTGCCGTTCAAGCTGCCATTGCTCAGGCGGGTAGCAGCTGCTGCGAAGAACTGGAACCCTGAAAAATCTGCTGAGAAGTCGGGGGAAAAGAGTAAGAAGGATGATGAGGAGGAAAAGGAGGAATCAAGTGTGGTTAAGTCGGTAAAGGTTGATGATAGGAAAAGGGGCCGTGGTGGATGCAACTATAAGTCTTTCAAAGGCTGTGATCCACCAAAGCTAACTGGCTTAGGAGACGCAATCGCTACTCTCCAATGGATAACCGCGATGGACACAATTATCTGAATTAGCGAATACCGTCCTGACCAAGCTGTGGGGTATGCTACCCAGTCATTCGGTGAGGAGGCGATGTACTGGTGGGAGACGGTTGAGAAGAGGAAGAGTCGAGAAGAGATCAAGGCCTTGAGATGGGACGATTTGAAGGAGTTAGTGATGAAACGATTCGGTGCTGATGCAGAGGTAGAGAAGGTTGAGATGAAGTTCTTGAGTTTGAAGGCGGGTAAGATGACGCACCGCGAATACCTCACTGAATACAACTGTCTGTCAAGGTTGGTGCCAGACATGGTGAACACCGAGGCCAAACAGATCAAATGCTACCTTAGGGGACTGCCAAAGAATGTTTGTGTCTTGGTCAAGGCTGGTAGACCAGGTACTTTTGATTCTGCTGTAAGGCTCGCGGAAACGGTTTATAAGGACTTGACAGATGAAGTGTCTATGAAAGAGAAGAAGGAGAAGAAGTGGGTCTCGCCTGCCAAATGACCTGGTACTCAAATGTGGAACCCCAAGAACAAGCAACCGAGAGTGTGGGAAAAAAGGTCATGTAGGACGTGTGGAAAGATGCATGCTGGAGAGTGCAAGTGGGGCACTGGGTCTGAGGTGTGCCGCAAGTGTGGAAAGTCCCATGGTGGGGAGTGTAGATTAGGGTCAAATGCCTGCTAAAAATGTGGTAAGATGTGGAACTTTGCTCAAGATTGCTATGCGAAGCCCGCGTATTATAAGTGCGGACAGACAGGTCACTTGGCGAGGACTTGTACGAGTGGTGAAGCTGGAGGGAGTGAGAAGAAGGATGCTGATCAAGCAAGGCCAAGGACTAGAGCCTACATGCTGACCCAGGAACAAGCTAGGCAGATTCCTGATGTTGTGATTGGTACATTCTTAGTAAACGGTATTTCTGCTTCAGTATTATTTGATTCAGGTGCGAATAGAAGTTTTGTAGCTACGAAATTTAGTAAACTAGCTAAAATGAAATGTTTCCGAGTGTCTGAAACCTTCATAGTAGAAACCTCTAGTGACACCTCGGTGAAAGTAACGAAAATGGTTAAGGACTGTAAGATAGAATTAGAGGGACATGAGTTCCCTGTTACCTTGTATGTCATGACCTTAGGAGGGTTCGATGTAGTTTTGGGAATGGATTGGTTGTCCGAGTACGAAGCTCAGATAGTATGTAAGAGTAGGATAATAAAGCTAAAGTCCTTGGATGGCAGTGCGGTGACGGTTTATGGTGATAAAGAAAGTTCAGGGCTTAACGTCATTTCGATGATAAAAGCCGAAGGGTTATTAAGACGAGGGTGTGGTGCCTACCTGGCGTATGTTGTCAACGCTACGGCCGAGACGAAAGAAATGAAAGATGTTCCTATCGTGTGCGACTACCCAGAAGTATTTTCTGAGGATCTTCCGGGGTTGCCACCGGAACGAGAGATAGAATTCCAGATAGATTTAATACCAGGAGCCTAGCCCGTCGCGAAAGCGCCTTACCGTCTAGCGCCGTCCGAGATGAAAGAATTGATGTCCCAACTGCAAGAACTCCTCGACAAAGGTTTAATAAGGCCAAGCGTTTCCCCGTGGGGCGCGCCAGTATTGTTCGTGAGGAAGAAAGATGGAAGTATGAGAATGTGCATAGACTATCGCGAGTTGAACAAACTTACGGTAAAGAATAGATATCCTTTGCCAAGGATTGACGATCTGTTTGACCAACTGCAAGGGTCAAGTTGGTTCTCACGAATAGATCTCAGATCAGGCTATCATCAGTTGAAAGTGAAAGAGGCAGACATCCCTAAAACAGCGTTTCGGACGCGGTATGGACACTACGAGTTCCTTGTAATGTCATTCGGTCAAACGAATGCTCCCGCAGCATTTATGCACATGATGAATAGGGTGTGTTGGCCAATGTTGGATAAATCAGTTATCGTCTTCATCGATGATATATTGATTTATTCTAGAAGCGAGTCTGATCATGCTGAGCATCTGAGAGAGATGTTGGAGACTCTGAAGAAAGAGAAGTTGTATGCTAAGTTTTCGAAATGCGTGTTCTAGTTGCAAGAAGTGCAATTTCTAGGTCATGTGATTAATCCTGAGGGGATTACCGTGGACCCAGCTAAGATTGAAGCGATAACTAATTGGAAAACTCCACAGAATCCGACTGATATACGAAGCTTCCTAGGGTTAGCTGGCTACTATAGGAGATTCATCGAAGGTTTCTCCAAGATAGCTGCACCGTTGACCGGTATGACCCGAAAGTCGATAGTATTCAGTTGGGGTAAGTTTCAGGAAGAGGCTTTTCAGGAGTTAAAGAAGAGACTCACGCAAGCTCCAATCCTTTCTTTACCCGATGGTGACGAGGATTTGGTTGTTTGTAATGATGCTTTTCATCGTGCGTTAGGTTGCGTGTTGATGCAACGAGGAAAAGTGATAGCTTACGCGTCTAGACAGTTGAAAGTTCATGAGAGTACTTATCCGACGCATGATTTGGAGCTAGCAGCAGTAGTGCATGCTTTCAAGATATTGAGGCATTATCTGTATGGTACTAAGTGTACCATTTATACAGATCATAAGAGTTTAAAGTACTTCTTCGAGCAGAAGGAATTGAACATGAGGCAGAGAAGATGGTTAGAATTGAAAAAGGATTATGGCTGTGATATTAAGTACTACCCTGGCAAAGCTAATGTGGTCGCCGATGCGTTAAGCCGTAAGAATGAGGAAGTCATTGCAACAGTGAAGTCATACCAATTGATTATGAATTCAAGTCTTTTTGCAGAAATCGTCAAAGTGCAAGCAGAAGTGCTGGTAGATGAAGGGCTAGTAAAGAAAGAAAGGATTTCCGGTCAGCAAGACGAGTTGATGGAAAACACGCATGGTGTTAAGACTAGGTTTGACCGTATGTAGATTCCACGCCATGGAGATCTCAGAGGTCGAATCTTAGATGAAGCTCATAAGTCAAGATATTCGATTCATCCAGGAGCTACGAAGATGTACCAAGATTTGAAAAGAGACTATTGGTGGCCAGGAATGAAGAATGATGTGGTAGATTATGTCAGTAGGTGCTTAACTTGCTTACAAGTCAAGGCAGAGCATCAGAAGCCTTATGGGAAGATGCAACCTTTAGAGATACCAGAATGGAAATGGGAACATATCACCATGGATTTCATAACTAAGCTACCTCGTACAGCTAAGCATCATGATACCATCTGGGTAGTTGTGGACCGTTTGACCAATAGTGCTCACTTTCTGCCTATACGAGAGGCTATCTCGTCAGAAACGTCGGCAAGCTTGTTCATTAAAGAGGTTGTATCCAAGCATGGAGTACCGTTATCGATCGTGTCTGATAGAGATACTCGTTTTACTTCGAGGTTTTGGAATAAGTTCCATGAAGCCATGGGAACGAGATTGAACATCAGTACGGCGTATCATCCTCAAACAGATGGACAGTCTGAAAGGACGATCCAGACCCTTGAGGATATGCTACGTGCTTGTGTTTTAAACTTTGGTGGAAGTTGGGATGATCATCTGCATCTAGCAGAGTTCTCCTACAACAACAGTTACCATTCAAGTACTGGCATGCCACCATTCGAGATGTTACATGGAAGACGCTGTAGAACTCCGGTATGTTGGGGAGAGATTGGTCAAAAGGAGATGGGAAGTTTGGAAGTTGTTCAAGAAACTTCTTCAAAGTTTGATCGGATTAAGGCAAGAATGAAAGCTGCTCAAAACAACAAAAGTAGTATGCTGATAAGCGGCGACAAACGATTGAGTTTAACGTTGGTGACAATGTGATGCTCAAGGTCTCTCCTTGGAAAGGAATCATCCGTATTAGGAAGAGGGGAAAGTTGAGTCCGAGGTACATTGGACCGTTCAAGATCTTAGAGCGAGTAGGTGAAGTGGCTTATAAGTTAGATTTGCCAGAAGAGTTAGAAGGAATTCACTCAACCTTCCATGTTTCCCATCTGAGAAAATGTCTGGCTGATGACACGTCGCACGTTCCATTAATGGACATTGAGGTTGATGAACGGCTGAACTACATCGAGCAACCAATCGAGATAGTTGATCGCAAGGAGAAGCAGCTTCATCGTAAAGTTATTCCATTAGTAAAAGTGATATGGAAGCATCGTAAAGGATCGGATGCCACTTGGGAAGTTGAAGAAGAGATGCACAAGTTTTATCCAGATTTGTTTATGTAATAGTTAGGTTTCGGGGACGAAACCTCTTTAAGGAGGGAAGACTTGTAACATCCCGTTTTCTAGTTTCGGTTAATAAACGAAAGTATGAGTTATTATGAGTCGGGATAGTGTCGGGTTAAATGGAATTGGGTTATGGACTTTGGTTAGAGGAAAAGATGAAAGACCATGGGCTAAGCCAATGATCCATAAATATATAAACCTTAATTACCCATTTATATCTCATTTCACACATATTACATACACCACCAAAACACACACTTAAGCTCTCTCTCTCTCTAGTCTCTCTCTCTAGCCGAAACATAGAAGAAGAACCGATCCCGGTCCAAGGTAATGATACTATGATATTGTATAAGCTTAAACCGTTATATATAGTCACGAAACGACGAGCCAACACCGTTAAACCGTTTAAGTCACGAGATCCGGGTGGATTCGGGTATATATTGAACATAAGATGAGCTAAGGGGTCACCCTAGCCAGATCTGGGTTGAACGGGACGAAAAACGATGAAAAGCGGTGTAAAACGATGAAAATACGTTTTTCCGGTGAGTTTTGCGGTATTCCGGCAATGGCGGCGCCGGAAAAGTTTTGTACGAGGAAAAGAATGTCAGGGAATGTTCAGACATTCCTGACCTAACCCTAATTCGTTAGCGGAAAAATAGTGAACTAGCATGTAGTTCGTTAAGGAAATAAGGACGAACTAGCTCATTCGTTAAGGCCCATCGTTAAGGCCATTCGTTAAGAGAGGGACGAATGAACCCCATTCGTTATAAGGTTCATTCGTTGACCAGATCAGTTCGTTAGAGGTTTATTCGTTATGCAGATCAGTTCGCTAAATGGGGTAATTCGCTACAATAGTCAGTTCGTTATGGGGGCTAATTCTTTAAGAATCCCCATTCGTTGAGAACGGAATAACGAGCTGGATGTTTGGAAGAATGACAGAACAGTCCCTGGCCTATAAAAGAATGATATAATTACACATTAACCCTTGAACTTTTAAGTTAGTAAATTAATTAATGATTTAAAATGTTAATGGAAAATGTGATAAGACGGTTAATCGACCCCAGCCAGGGGCTCTTCCCCTTGGACCCTGCTAGGGGTTGTCGCCCCTAGACCCCGCTGCCAGGGGCGCTGCCCCCGGACCCCCGTTCGTTGAGGGCTTTAACTAAACTAGAAACGCGATGTGAGTAGTGATAGTTAATTGATACGTGTAATTGTTATTCAGTTAGTCGATCACAGCTAAGGAAAGGAATAACAATTAACGGTGAACGTAATCGAGTTCAGATGAGTTTCTAGCCCCACTTCCTTGTTATGTTTTCGGGGCTGTGTGCATACTCGATGTGATAGTCAATACACTTACCTTAGGTGGTAAGTGTATGCCTTGTATGATTTATGTATGACGATTGCTTGACGGTGCGTGAACTATTTTCGGATATTGCATGTGCCGTCAAGTGTTAGTTATAGGTGTGATTGATATGTATGATGTATGAATGACGTATGTATGAATATGTATGATGTATGAACAATGTAAGTATGAAATGCTCATGGTACGTGAACGCTCTTCGGAGATTGCACATATTGTCAAGGAAAGTATGTAAATGACATGTATGTTATAGTATCACGAATGTAGGGAACCGACCCTATTAATAATATCGGAGAATGAAGGGAACCGACCCTAATGGTATCGGTGAATGTAGGGAACCAACCCTAATAATATAGGCGAACGTAGGGAACCGACCCTAATAATATCAGCAAAAGTTATAGGGCGGAATGCTCTTTAAAACGTATATGTATGAATGAAAGTATGTAAGTACGAAAGAAAGAATGAAAGTACGTATGTAAGTAAGTGTGTAAGAAGATATGAAGGTATGTACCTCCGGGTGCATATGCTAGTATTTGAATGTATTGTATGTCTCCTGATTAACTAGAACTCACTCAGCGTAGCTGACTTTTAGCATGCACGCAGGTGAGTAGAATGGGGCAACTTGCTTGAGGGGAAGCACATAGCATGGATTTGAAGACACTGGCATCTCAATGAAGTGTTATGTTATGATGTTTTTATAAGACAATGTTTTAATATTAAATTATTTGAATGTTCATTAAAGGCAAGAATGATGGATATATAATATATTGATTTGAATGTTTTAATATTCCGCGAATGTTTTTATTAACTATGATATTATGAGTTGTGTTTATGAGTAAATCCAACGTTAAAGTGAGGCACCGGTAAAGGGGCCTTACATATAATATGAAAAGGATGAGTTGGCATACTTAAGGCATGAAACATGTGACATGCCATCTAGTTGGCATCTAGGTGGATACCCTAGAATGATTCTAGGTGAAAATATTATGAAAAATTAACTATCAAATTGTTTAGATGTTAGAATTTAAAGATTTATATTATGTTTAAAAAATCTGTTAGTTAAGATTGGTAAAATTATAATACGTTTTTTATTATACATTATTGTAAAAATAGTGACATTAATATTTTGTGAAACTTGGAAAACAATTTATAATAAATGAAATTTTATATAACTTTGAAAAGACTAAAAAAATTATTTTGACTTTGAAAATAATTAAAGGTTTTAAAAAATATATATTAATGTTCGAATTTACGTAAAACTAAATTAGGTTTAAAGTTAAACGTAATTAATATATATTTTTTATTTTTAATAATTAATATATACTTTTGAATTATGAAATTTTACTAAAAATATATTTTTAATAATTTTTTATTTTGAATTGTTAAATTTTAACTTTAATCCTGTATATTATTATGGTTAGGTTTTTTGAAAATTGTTGAAAATTCAAAAACATGTTAATATTGTAATTGAAACTCTTAAAGTGTGTAAATTTTGTTAAAAAGAAAGGTTGTTTCCATATAATAAAAAGATGACACGAATTTGAATTCAAATCGAACAATATCATTTTCATTAGTTTTAAACTTTAACAACTTTCCAAATAATAGTTTAGTGCATTGATGGTTGGTTAATTTGTATATATTTAAGTTCGTTTATTTATTAGTTTTAACTGTTTATTGCGGGAACTTCGATACTTCATACGTGTTTATTGTATTTCATGTCATAGACGTTAAAGTACCTAATTTGGACATGTACGAGCACGAGATGAAGACCCGGGATAATGTGTGCTAGTGTATGATCAAAACTAAAGAATCTGGGTAAAAGTTGGTTTAGCATATCATTTGCTGAAAACAAAGTATCATATGCTGAGCATAAGAGGGAGCGTACATCAGGAGATTTTAAAGTATTGTATGCTGAATTAGAGTATCATACTCTAAAGTAAGAGTTCCATTTGCTGAGCCAGAGTACCATTAGCTGAAACTAGAGTACCATATGCTAGACCAAAATAAACAACGGGATTCGCATTTTTGAAACACTATATAAGAATAAAACTAGGGTTTGGAGAATAACCACTTCCAGGCAGTTTACAGAGCTAGAAGAGGGCGACTCAACCATTCCAGATTATACTGAGACAATATTCAGGTTCCATATAATCATAACTGAAGATTCCATGATGTCGAGGCTCGGCTAATCTCTCCGATTCATTCCCGAGATGTAAAGTTTGTATTTTATTCAGTTTTTAATGTAACCAAGAACATACAATTTGTAACTATCGTTGATTGATCTATGAGTATTGATATTTAGTATTGATGTGCATTCAATCGGTTTAGGTTTACGTTGATCAGAACGATTAGTTTGTCGGTTGCTATAGTAATTGCTCATAGGGTTGATTTGACTAGATTGGATACAACAAAACACACAATTGCCCTTAGTTGAGTCATACTGGCAGGGACCATTTGATAACCAGTGCCGTGTGTTAGCGATTGTTGGCGCCTAAGGTTTAACTCATTAATCAGTTTGTGATAGTTAATCGGTTAGGTTGCATGAGAAACTGTTAAATTACATTCTTGAACCTCGGGGATGATTCATCTTTGTTAATTGCTTGAATTGGTGAAATTGATTAATCAGTATTAAAACCAACTTATTTGCTTGTGTGATCAGCACTACAATCTGTTACTTCATAATATTAGAAATCTGTTGCACGATTACATTGACCACATACTCCTTGGGTTCGACACCCTACTTACCCTAGCTTGCTTAGGTGATTAGGAACTGATATTAATTGTTTTTTACTAGATAGCGACAGTCTTGCATCATGCATGTTATATTTTGCTTCAATTTTTTAATCATTTTTATTAACAAAATTATATGTTACTAACATCATTTACAATATATAGTTTAATGGATAATTACAAATCGTTGTTGAACATCATCATCTTCACCATCAACTTCAACTTCAACATGAACATCCTTAACACCAAAATGCGGATAAGTACTTGTATGCTAACTAACCAATCACGATATAATAGATAGGTAAGGATGATATTGAAGTTATCATAAAATGATTATTAAGCTATGAGGTTCATTTTATTGATCCATAATAAGTTAATAACAAAGATAACAAAAATGAAACGTAAACATATGAAAAGAGTAGGGAATCAATTGAATTAGGATTTACAACGACTGATTGCGTTTATAATGGACAACAAAGATTTCGATTAAAATTTCAAATGGTAAGGGTTTTGATAACCTACGATTTAAATTAACTTAAAAAAATCATCAATTAGAAGAAAGTCTGAGATAGATAGAAGATTGAAATTATGATTGAAGAAGAACTAGAGAGGCAATTAGGGTTTTGAATAGTGGTAGGAAATGAGAATGATTGTGACTGATAAAGGATATAAAATAATATAGTAGTTAAAGTTCCGGGTTGTTGGGTTAACGGGGAACCCATAACCCGTGAGAATTAACACTTAAATGAGTGGCCGGGTATTTTAAGTAATAGTTAATGATTAATAAGGAAATGATCTACATTGCATATAGGTGGCATCCTATGTAGACAACCTAAAATAAATGTAATATGGACTAATTGTAATACTTTAATATATTAGTAAAATATGAGTATGTATCCTACAATTTTAATGACTCATTAGATAGTATATGTAAATACAACAAAACAACAATCAAACGCAGGTCAAAAATTTCATTAATCGTGACGCCTTTAATGGGGTCTAAACAATATAAGAGAAACATAGATTCCTACATAAATACTCTAAACAAAGACAAAAACAAAAAGGCTAATTACTATATATAACCGATTGAGCCATGTCTCATGCACGTTTTTGAATGAGAGAAAAAAGTGCCGAATCCTCTTTTCGACTCTAACTCTCTCACTCTAGTCGTTGCTTTTCTTTCTGTTACTTTGAAAGTAGCTGCTTCAGCTTTAGCCACTCGAATTATTGATATTCCTTTTTATTTCTCATCAAACGAATGGCATCTTATTCTGGAAATCCTAGCTATTCTTAGCATGATATTGGGAAATCTCATTGCTATTACTCAAACAAGCATGAAAGTATGCTTGCATAATCGTCCATAGGGCAAATCGGATATGTAATTATTGGAATAATTGTTGGAGACTCAAATGATGGATATGCAAGCATGATAACTTATATGCTATTCTATATCTCCATGAATCTAGGAACTTTTGCTTGCATTGTCTTATTTAGTCTACGTACCGGAACTGAAAACATTCGAGATTATGCAGGATTATACAGGAAAGATCCTTTTTTGCTCTCTATTTAGCCCTATGTCTCTTATCCCTAGGAGGTCTTCCTCCACTAGAAGATTTTTTCGTAAAACTCTATTTATTCTAGTGTGGATGGCAGGCAGGCCTATATTTCTTGGCCAACCATTAGCCACATTAATTTTTTTTTTACGTTTTTGTTTTGAGACCGTAGTGAATATAACCGAAACCGACTATTATGTTTTAGTTTCACTACAGTATTGAACATAATCGAAACCGATTGAATTTGTGTCAAATCAACGCCACAACGCACGGAACCGAAAAGTTTGGCTTTTACCGATTAAATAAACGTCGTTTTATTATATATAACAATTGATAACTTAAGTGCTGCTAAACTCTGATTGAGCCACTTGGCGGCACCATAATTATCAGCTGCATGTTGAATTTTGTTTTGTTTTGTTTCTTTATTGTTTTTTTATTGTTTTTTTTTGTTTTAGTTCTAGTATCGTAAAGAAATAAAGGAAGTCGACCAAACATTAAGTTTGTGGTTTTTTGTTTGATTAACTTCTGGTAACGTAACAAATGTGATGGAAACCGATTGACTCTGCCTAAACTCATCTCCTCAACAAAAATCGTTTTATATTATTCGTGTTTTACCAACACCCTAATTTATCGATAGACACCACCCCATTCGTGTACCTCAATTTTTATATTATTCGTTTTTTTTGCTTTGGTAACGTAGCGAAAACTAACCGAATGTCAGTTTTATTTCTTTAGTTCCGGTGTCCTAACGAAGGTGACAGAAACCAACCTAATTCATGTGGACTCGCCGCATTTTGTTTTAAATTCGGTACCGTAATGCACATATCGAAAACCAACCAAATGTCAATGTTTTTTTTTGTTTTATTGTGTACATCATTTTCTCGACGCCCGAGATCAACAACACTGGGGTCTTAGGTGGTGTTAGTCGGTACAACCTGACATTAGGTTACACCACCCATTGGTCCACCTCAATTTTTATAACTTTTTTTTGTTTTGGTACGATAACGCGCGTTACCAAAAACGATCGAAGTCGTGTCCACTTACTGTCTCAACGCATGGGACCGATAACGTTTGGATTTACTATCCTACCACAGCGCTACGCGCCAGGTAAAACACTAGTTAGCTATATATATATATATATATATATATATATATATATATGCCATGATTAAACCGGCATCAGGGCCGGCTCCGAGAAGGCGAAAATTTTTTGGGCCAAATGCGAAATTTTTTTCGGGCCTTAAGTAAAAGAAACATTTTGTTGGGTTTAAACAATTTAATTTTAATTGGGCTTACTTGATTATGATTTGAGTTGTGTAAAAACATTTTGTATTAAAATAAGCTTAAAATTGTCTCAAATAAGAATCCAAGGATGTGGATCATACTTGTTCTCCAATACATTTCCATCAATTCCTTAGGATATGTATCGCCTCTGTGGTGGACTGTCCCAACATGAATCCAAATTGATTTATCGTAACCTAAGGCTCTCGTCTAATTCTAACCCCAATAACTCTTTCCCATAGCTTCATAGTATAATTAGTAGCTTAATTACTTAATAATTCCCAAAATATTAGGTGTCTTGTTTGTTTTTATAAATAGAGACTACGACACCGCTCTTCCAATTATACACATCTTACCAGTTTTGAATAAAATATTGACTTCGGTAGCTAACCACATAACTCATTCCATTCCATGCCATTTCCACATGTAGATAGGCATGTTGTCTACGCCAACTATTTTAGTCCATCTCACATTCTTAAGTGCAATCTTCTCCTCTTCCAATGTGATACTTTATAGTAACACTTATTCCGTTGTCATTGTATAGGTGTCTTGGTCATTTTTATCTTTGACCAATACCCAGCCATCCTCACCCTTTATAAACTTCATAGCCCCAAGATCCTACCTTCTATGCTCCATAGCTTTGGAAATGCTAAACATATCATGTTCCTCCTCCTTTGTTTCTAGATATTCATAAACCTACTTGTAGGTCATGTACTTTGCTTCTGACACTACCTTCCTCACCTCTCTATTGGCCTTTTTTATAAGTCTCTCTCAATCCCACTCACTCCTCATTCATGCACCTCAAAAACTCTCTAAAACTTTCATATTTTATCCTCTATTTTGTCTTGCACAACCTCATTCCACCATCGGTAGATACATGTAGTGAATAAAATAGTTCCCAAATATTTGGTGGTTTTCATTTTATCCATTCTATGACATACACATAAAGGGGTGGTGCCATTATCAATCATATTAAACGAGTGAACATAAAGTGAAGAAGTGGGGTCCTGCACCCACCTAAAAGGCAACTGAAGCTTCCGCAGGTAGACCTGCACACTCTACGGAGCAGTCATAAGCACCAAGTACGTAAGTACATAGCGTTGATAGACATTCAACCTTGCGCCAAACATTCCCTGACATTCCGAGAAGGTTGACTCCAAAGATCTTCCTAAGTATGGTGCAAAAAGGAAGTATCTCACCGAAAAGGAATTCCAGCCAATAGGAAGCTGACAATGCGTCGTTAATATTACTACATAGTACAAATTTCGTCATTAGTCAGCTACTTTGTTCACCAACTCTCCTTGAGCACGTGCAAGCTCGTTGATTTGTGGATTTCCTGACATAGCAGCCTACCCATACCTTCTCTCATCCTATACGGCTATAAATACCACTTGATCCCCAACAGTAAAAGGATCTCAACTCTTCCACGAGAACACTCACTAGTGCTATGCGATATCTTGTGTTTTACTTATATCAAACCTCCCATACTGTTTCTCACGACGGAGGGTGGTTACGAGAAGATACACACATCATATTCTCGTAGCGAGCTCACGATGTTATGTTTTGTAGGTGGTTATACTCTCATCAGCCAGATTATATTCTAACCCCCGCAGAAAAGACTAACCTTAACCTAATGACTAAGTGATTAGGTTGAGGGTTAAAATATTGTTTCTGCATTGGCGACATCCGTGGATTTTGCTAGAACTAGCTTCTATCAAAATTTTCAAACCTTCGGTTGAAATGAGTGGTAAAGAACCTAAACCATAGACGGTCCAAACATCGTTTGGCCAACAAGGGTAAAATCCGGTGCAAGACATCATTACAAACAACGCGGAAGGCATTGCTAATGCTTCCAAACTTCTGCCTAACCATACCATCACGGATAGTACGAGATTCCGCCCACGCCAGCAACCTCCCTCACTTTCACCAAGAATCATGACAAGATGGAAAGTTAAGCAGGAAAAACTAATGGTGAAACAGCAGGAAAGATTCGCCTCTGGAGGAATCCAACCTCGAACCTTGTTCGGCGTAGCATCGAGTATCAACAAGGGTGATGACCAAGACGAGGAGGATGAGGAAAACGAGTCAGCTCCTTGGCTACACAGGGTGACAGAATCTCATTCCACCCGTGTCCAGCAGCGAGGCGGCCGTGGCGATGCCCAACCAGGCAATTAAAATAGAGTTCAACGCTCACGCCACACCGCCTCCTCAATAAGGGATGATCCTAACTATGAAGAGAGTCATGAAATGGCAAGAGCTCATGACATGCCTAACAAACGTGTTATCGAGTATCACCCCGATTAGAACGTTAACTTATCCAAACCATATATGCCGGTATGCTCGGCAGGAAAGTGAAAATTCGTCAGAAATACCGTGGAGGCTGGACTCCCTGCGAATTCAAATATCCTGCCAATTGTAGGGAAATACGATGGCTTGTCTGACCCATATGACCATCTACAAACCTACATTGCCGCATGCATGGTCTCAGGATGGGCCATGTTGTTATGGTGTCACATGTTTACATTGCCTCTGGAGCCGCGAGCGTGTGGTTTGAACGCATGCCCGAAGAACGAAACAACGATTGGGATGATCTGGCACATAAGTTCACCCAACACTTCAGCCAGCAAAGGCGTCATATCAGCACCCCGGCAAACATTTTGAATGTCACCCCCCGATACAATGAAAGTATTGAAGATTTCATCACCCACTTTAACGGGGAGGGACTCAATATTGGTTGAATCAGCGAAGAACTCATGCGCGCTGCCTTTTGGCCGAACGTACGATGTGATGACCTCATCCACACCCTCACTGGTCACGATGGTATGTCACAGAGTTGAAGTGTTACGCCCGCACGGAAAAAAGCTTGGGAAGAGATCTTCCACGCAGCGATGTGCGAAAGAATCTCAACCAAGCAAAGAAGGACAAGAGGAATACTGGATTTGTCTGGTTAAAAATAAACCATGACTCGGTGACTCCTGCCCACTCATCGGGCAAAAAGGTAAGCAAACAGCGCAACAAAGATAAAGATGAATGTCGCTTACCAAAATTCTTTCCGAGATCATGCTCTCCGAAGGCATCGAGTTCAAAAAACCACAACCGTTGAAACAACGGGGCAAATGTGGATATGGCCAGGTATTGTAAGTATCATGAAGCCCATGTCCATAACACTATTTGTTTTACCTGAAATGAACCAACTAACCGGTTTACTATCAAGTTAATTACTTTATCAATAATCATAACCCGATCTATCATCCTACCAATTTTCATGTAAATCCGTTCATGAAAAGTAAGCATTTTTAACAAAAACGTACCTTTGAGGTTTTTGTCTGAAATCACTCGAGAGGCCCAAAACCATATCAAACGAACTCCGATTTGAGTGATTCAAGCGGAGACGGAACCCTCTTGTCCCAATCTACAGATACATCAGCTTTCCTTCACCGTAAACTGCTGCTACAGTCGCCATAACAGGTGAACTGTCGCCAGAATCTTCACTTTTGAGCAGCTATGGTTTTGCTGATAAAAACCGGACTTCAGAACCCCTGATCGAAGATCTAATAGGTGGAAATTTTCATTTATATACCATGAACACTCAGTTAAAATTTGAGACCGATCCGACGGTTAGATCTCTGGGAATCTTTGTGTCTTTATGGGTGGTTTTTCTCAAAAACGGGAATTAGAGAAGTATGTGTTTTTTATGGTGTAGGCTATGATGTAGAGGTGTATGAAAATGGAAAGGATTAATGTTTTTAAGGGGTATTTAAAATCCTTTAAGCCCATGGACCTTAGGTCCATCTTTCCTTTTTGGTCCATAATTAATTACATTTAATTAGCCTACTTATCATTCCATCTTTATTATTTTATTATTTCTCAAGTAACTTTTCCACTATAATTAAATAATATATTAAATATGAGAAAAGATCAAATAAGAAGTTTGATTATCCTAAGAAGGCTAGGAAGGAGGGTATTTTTGTCTAATACCTTAATATTGAAAACTCACTTAATTTAACTTCAAAAACCCACTTAATTAAAACTCACTTAATTAAAACCCACTTAAATTTTCACTTATCTCCTACAACCACCACCGCCCACCGCCACCACCTTGCCGGAAAAGTTTTCGGAAATTTCGTCGGAATATAACACACTATGAAAAACACAATGAAAAAGACACAATGTAAAAAACACAATGGAATAAACACTATGAAAATAAAAACACAATGACAAAAACACAATGAAAAACACAATTAAATTACACAATGTAAAAAACACAATGCAAAAAACACTACGAAAAAATAAAACACACTTGTATAACACAATTTTATAAAACACAATTTTGATAAAACACAATATGTAAAAAAAACCCAAGAATTTTTTTTTATTTTTATATAGCAATATGGTACTCATATAAAAGATAAAAAAAAACACTCGTTATTATGGTGAAATTGTTTTGAAAAAAAATGTCGTATAAAAAAGTTATGGGCGTTTTAAATAATGGGGGTATTTGACATGTGCCTTGCATGTGGAGAGAGAAAGTCAACAAATGTGTTATCCCTATTATGCCCTTACCCTTGTTTTACACTTTATGATCTCTCTAATCTAATCGCAACCATTCAATTTTAAAATGAATGGACAAGATTATTTCCTATCCTTCTTAGGAAAACTAATCTTCTTATTATAACTCAACCCATATTAAATATTATTCTTAGAAATTAAGGGATGTTACAAGTCTAACAACCTTTTAAGAGGTTTCGTCCTCGAAGCCTGCTTAGTCCTTGTAAAAGAAATACTTCCTGTATTCACATCCTTTCTTGAACCGGCCTAGCTTCCTAACTTACCGGTTTATCCTTTGTCTCACAATCATTGAGTGAAGTTCATTAGTTTTAGCTGTCTTAAGTAGCTTGTCCATGAAGTCCTCGATGATATGTTTCCAGATCCAGGCTTTGCAAGTGCACATCACTTCCTCAAGCATGCTCTTCTTTCTTGTCCTTCCAACGGAAACGTTACACTTACTATCACAACGCTTAGCTCTGGATGACCCTTCTGTCCAATTACAAATTTTAGCAAATATACCAATTGGCATTATGTTTAAAACATATTAATTCCAAAAGGAAAACTTTTCCAGTTTTTCCTAAAGGATTACTTCTTAGAATCCATTTGTCTATTCCTTGAGATAGAACACTTCTTGCAATTCTTGAGCACATCCATTGTATAACTTGTCGGAAAACTCCTTAAGTTACCACTTAAACCTTCTTTCATTCTCAGCTCTGTATCAACACGTAGGGTTCATGAGTTATAGTTGCCTAAGGTAGCTTGATCATGAAATCCATGGTGATACATCTTCCCTTTCTTGACTAATTAAGTCTCACCTTGTACTATGAATCCATTGTTGTTTGATGCTACATATCAGGCCGTCTGATATATCAAAAACCAATCATCTTAACCGACTTCCTTTCCGAGCATGTATTGACCTTAATATAGGCATTTGCAATACCATTTTGTCTTTATCGTTCTATATGACTTCCTTCTCATGATCACATGATTATATGCCATAACACTAATCATTCGTGTTAAGACTTAATTTGAATAAACGTTAGTCTAAACCATATCTATGCTTTCCCTACATGTCTTTCCATCTTTTGTCCTTGGTTTCTAGCATCCTCTTGCGGTGTGACTTTCGGCTCAACATTCATAACACTTGTGGTTGTTTTTATCCATGTAGGCAAAGTATCATGCGTATCCACTATGGGTGTGCATGGGTTGGTTTGGGGCGATTTTTGACCAAACCAATAACCATAACCGATATAGCGGTTAATAGATAACCATAGCCATAACCGATCCGTCATGGCAGTTGCGGTTAATCGGTTTTAACGGTTATAGCGAGTCGGTTATGAGCGGTTAACCGTGACCAAAATAAAAAATCCTTCCATATGATTGCGAACACTGAATAGTCGCTAGCAGTATTATGGAATTCAAATATATTTTCTTTTTTCACTGCAATTTATGGAACATACATATCTAATTGACATATTAAATATTTGAAATGACAATCTGGATGGAAATTCATAACGGCAATTTTGAAACATTGGAATGAATTTGGTAACCAATATCACCAATATTATTGGCCTAAATCTTAGTTGATGCGGAGAATTTTTTATATGTAATGGCAATATGTGTAGAATATCCTACTCATGAACTAATTCTAATTTCCAAACCCTTATTTCTCCATTAATAGTTACATAAATTGGGTGGTTCGGTTATGGCGGATTTGGAACTAACATTAACCAAAACCGACTCACATTTGGCGGTTCTCAAATATATATTAAACCGACCCACCGGTTATATCGGCCATCGGTTAAATCTGTTAGATTATGTCGGTTATGATTCGGTTTGCAGTTATGACGGTTAATTGCTTACCCCAACTATATCAGTACCGACCTCCATACCCTAGCAAGGCTGAGTTGCGATGATGTTAATCTGTGAATGATGTCGATACCTGCTAGTCTTAGGACAAAGGTCATCGGCTTAGCTTGTATTCGCACTATAAAATCAAACTTATGGTCTCATTTAATTGACTTTTACACGTAGCCCACTAACAGATTAATTACACGAATACAATTATCGATTAGCGATCTTTAGTTACATAATTTTAAGATTTCTTATAGACAGCTCATTCAATTGTCATTCATTTGATTTGATTTATGGAATTATTCAATTGCATGGCTTATTATATTTAGAGAGCTCTCTTATTTTGATCCATGTGACTTGTTGATTCTAACTATTTGGTCCAATCGATAAATCTTGAACAATTTGAGTTAAAGTTTCATATTGTAATACTTTTAGTCCAATTAATTAACAAACTCATAGTTTTCTGTTACACCCCATCTTGGTGAGGGATATTGAGATAAACCAAAACCAGGATTGATTCGAAACCTGATTAAATAACAAGATCACACCTCTAAATTAAGTGAACCATTTCTCAAGCATATTTAACGTGTAACACGTACAATAGGCATCTGCCACACATAACATGCATCTAAAAGGGAATAACCAACAACATGAGTTTTGTATTAAAACACCATTTCAAACATATGCATTGTATAACATGCATCTAAAAGGGAATAACCAACAACATGAGTTTTGTATTAAAACACCATTTCAAACATATGCATTGTGTAATTTAGGGATGAGATCGGCACCGTACCGGTATCGAAAATCGCAAATTTTTGGTACTGGTACTGGTATCGAAATCTTCTGTTCAGTACCGAAATCGGGACAGTCTCGGTATTGAAGGTAAAAAATCTGGAAATACCGGTACCGGTACCGATACCGAAACTCAAAACTTTGGTACCGATGATACCAAATCGATACCGATTTCGGTACCGGTACCAATCGATATCAGTACCGAATTAGCTCATCCCTAGTGTAATTTATTAGATACATACACACACCATATAATGAGATGATCACACCATTTAATTATATAAACGCACAGTTATATCATATAGTTCGTTGCACATTTAGAAAAATTGATGCAACTATAATCTTTATTTAGTTAAAAGTTAACACAAAAGACGAACTCCCTCTTTTACTCTTTCCAACCAAACTTTTAACAAATAAAGAAATCGCAACTATAGATGTAGGGTACCAAAAACACCCAAATACCCTTAAGTACCAACCACGGGTCACAGAGGAACCTCTAATAAGCCACTCGCGGGGCATACAGATCACCCGCATATCACGATAGAGGAAGAATGTCCTCATGTCACGCGCGGAAGCATCCTTGTACCCTCGAAAATCGTCCGCAGGATAGGACATCAGTCCGCCCAAACGATCAAGAGGAAGTGCCAGCGGAACAGCTGTCACCAACCAATTACCTTCTAGAAGAATATCCACGATTGTTATGTGAGGAATACGTGACCTACCAGCCAATGAACAAAGGACACCTGGCCAGGTTGTTATAACCGTGCACATGGCCAGGGTGCGATCCATCCTATCATCGGGCAACATGTGTCCGGGTTGTTATACCCATGCACATGGGACGTATAGCTCAACCTATCATAAAAGGCCACGCGTCCAGGCGGTTATTGGAGATCTTCTAGAAGGAGACAGCTGGCCCAATCACCTTCCTGCATCATTCGGCTATAAATTCATTGTCAAACGGTATGAGGTATTCATTCACTCACTTGCTTTCTGACTACACTTAGTCTGTTTACTTCATTACTTTCTCTATTTACGAACGTTACTGATTCTCACGCCGGAGGGTGGTTACAAGAAGACCCCCCCTCTTGTCCTTCCTGTAACGAGACTCACGGTGTCTGTTTTGCAGGTTCTGGTCACTGGACTTTGGGGAGTTATACTCATATCATTGGTCGTAATTATCGTATCTTACCATGTTGACTCATTGGATCCAGTACCCATACCCGGGGATCGGATCCGTGTTTCTTCATTGGCGCCATCCGTGTTGGTGTTAGAACCGCATAATTTTTTCTCCGTTGGTTTTTTGGTTCGTTTGATATGAATAAACTTCCTGAAGGGCCGACGAGAACTCCTGCACCTGATTCACGTATAACTAACACAGAAGCACCTCCGGGTCTTATTGTTTTTGCACGTATCATGACTCCGGGGGACGTGCTCTTGAACGTGCCACTGCTCCGGGGTCACGAATCACTGAGGTAACACCTGGGGGTTTTTCCCTAGAAAATATTACAGCACCAATCGATCCCACTCCCACAAACATCGGACGTGCCTTGGCACCGGAAGGTTCTAATTAGGGCCAAAAACGAATTACAGAAGAGACTCGCCGGAAACGGCCAGAATTGGATCTGGAAAATGATTCAGGCGATTCTGGCATCGCGAGATCTCATCAACGTAATTCTAGATCCAGAGGAGCATTAACTCCTGAAGAGTGGCTCCACGTGCAACAACAAAATTTGGTGGCTGAATACGAGAGAAGAAAATGTAATGAACGACTTCACGCTCGCACTTTGGATTAGGAGGAATCTCCTAGGACATCTCCTTCCCCTCCACCAATAGTGAGAGGAAGTCAGATTCGTTACAGCCAACAGGCGGAGCCAGAATTTGGCGAATTACCGAGGCTACGCCCTCGTCCTCGCATAGACATGCGGATACCATCTTATTTGGACGAGTTTGATAGTTATGATTCACCTTATCACCCAGGAGATTACAGTATGTATACCGGGGATAGTAGGATGAGCTCACAGGCGAGAAGCAGTCGTCCGCATGAGATAGTCCGCCACACCGAGTACCATAGAAATGCTGAACGAGACTTTACCAAACCATACCGCCCTGCGGCCTTCGCCGAAAAATCAAAGTTCATAGCAAGCATTGCCACAACGCCTTTTCCTGTTAATGCTAAAATACCTACATCGGTAGGTAAATATAATGGTATGACTGATCCAAGCGATCATCTCCAGAACTTAGTGGCGGTAGGTGGTGTTAGTGGTTGGACGCTTCCCTATTGGTGTCACATGTTCGCATTGACACTAACAGGGGCAACAAGAGAGTGGTTCGAAAAGTTACCCGATGGTGAAATTTCTAGCTGGGACGATTTGGTGAAGAAATTTTCTCAACAGTTCAGTCAGCAGAAGAAGCATACGCGGGACCAATCAGAAATTTTAGATGTCATTCGTCGCGATAACGAGTCTATAGAAGATTTTATCACCAGGTTCAATGACGAGAGCTTGAACATCGGTGGAATTAGCAAAGACATGCTTCAGGGTGCCTTCTGCAAAAACGTCAGATGTGATGATTTAGTCCGCACACTTACTGGCAGAGATGGAATGCCAAAAGAGTGGGACGATCTCATGACTGCAGCAAAGGTGTATGCGAACACTGAGAAAACATTGAGAAGTGGTAACTCAAAGCAAAAATTTAAAGTCGAGTTTCAAACTCCGAGACCAATTAGACAAGCGAAAGGCCCTATCTGGTCAAGACTTCAGCCAAGTACGGAAGCACCAAAACCATTTGATGCACGATCTCTTATAGGCAACAAGAACAAAGCGGGACCCTCGAGCCGAGGTCCCAATAATTGGACTCCTCTTTCAAAGACTCCCACCGAAATTCTCACTACGGAGAATGTAAATTTTAGAAAACCGCAGCCACTGAGGAGAAGGTCATTCCTTGACCCGAAAAAGCGTTGTTCATATCATGATGACATTGGTCATAATACGAATGAGTGCAGAACATTAAAAAATGAAATTGAAGCGGCTGTAAAGTCTGGAAAACTTGGACACCTGGTAAAGGGTGGGAAACCTGACAATGGTAAAGCTCCCGCACGGGATATCCAGGGCCCGAGTAAAAAGCAAGTCAGAGATTTAAACGTCTATATGATACAAGGCGGGTACGATATAAGGAAAAAGAGGAAGGAGTCTGATGATGAGGACTGGAAGAATGAGCCAGTGATCTTTCCTCGTATCAAGGGGGGCCCGAATAACAAAAACCCCTTAATCATCACTACCCAATTCGGACACTACTGGTCCCAATACATCTTCTTCGACACCGGTAGTACTTCCGACATTATGTATGAACAATGTTTTGAACAGCTTGACGAGGAAGATAAGGAAAGATTAAAACCCATCCACACTCCAGTATCGGGGTTCGGAGGGGAAATAATGCATCCGCGAGGTGTAATTTCATTTCCAGTCACCCTAAGTAATGGAATTCATTCTAGGACCGAGGAGGTCGAATTTTTGGTTTTGCCAGCAACATCAAAACATGACATTATTCTTGGACGTGAAGCGATTGGTGACTTTAATGCTCATCCATCCACAGCACACGGTGCAGTAGGAGTTCCAACTTGCACTGGTATAGCAATAATTTATGTTAATCGGCACTGCTTCGCAACCGAGAGCTCAAAACCAAGCAAGATTCCAAAACAAACTGTGAAGACTGAACCAGAGAAATGGGTTTTGAACAAAAAATTTAACAATAGGACCTGCTATTTCCGAGATAGTATGGACCTTCTTAAAACAGTTATTATCAAAGAATATTGATGTTTTCACGTGACAACCCGCGGATATGACGGGTGTCCCGAGGAACATTGCGGAACACAAATTAAGTGTAAACCCGTTGTTTACGCCAATTGTTCAGAAACAACGTAAGATGCGTCAGGAACAAACAAAAGCAATGAATGAGCAAGTCCAGGACCTCTTACAAGCTGGAATCATCCGCCCAATTCGTTATCAGACCTGGGTTGCTAATCCAGTTATTGTTCCCAAAAGCAATGGGTCATGGCGGATGTGCATTGATTTCAAAGATCTAAATAAAGAATGTCCCAAATATTGTTATCCCTTACCCGAAATAGATCTCAATGTTGATGCTGTAGCACCATTCAAATTCAAATGCTTCCTGTATGCCTACAAGGGCTACCATCAGATCCGCATGGCAGCGGGCGACAAGGACAAAACAACATTTCGCACTGATCAAGGCACCTTTTGCAACAAAATGATGCCTTTCGGATTTAAGAATGAGGGAGCCACATATCAACGATTAATGGACATGGCGTTCATAGATCAAATTGGCCGGAATTTAGAAGTATATATGGATGATCTCGTGATAAAAAGTGTTGAGGAAGACCAGATGTTAAGAGATATTGAAGAGACGTTCAAAACCATGAAAGGTATTAACATGAAGCTGAATCCGGCCAAGTGCTCATTTGGAATGGAAGAAGGAAAGTTTCTGGGAGTGATTATCACGGATGCGAGCTTCAAAGCTAACCCAGATAAAGTTCAAGCTATAGCCCGCATGCCTTCTCCATCTTCCCTCAAGGAAGTTCAGACACTCAATGGCCGACTGGTTGCTTTGAATCGTTTTTTGGCAAATCATGCAGCCAAGTCTCATCATTTAATCTCAACTCTAAGGAATTGCCTTAAGAAAGCACAATTTAAATGGACCGCAGAAGCAGAACAAGCTTTCTTGGAGGTTAAAAAATGTATGATGGAACTCCCAACGTTAACAGCACCTCACGCGGGAGAACCTTTGACGTTATACCTATCGGCTTCAGACATTGCTATTGGGGCCGTCCTTCTGACAGATCGCAAGAATTTTCAGACACCGATCTATTACGTCAGCAGAACACTATCGGATCCAGAAACAAGATATTTCATGCTAGAAAAACTGGTTTTGGCACTGGTCTATTCTGCACGACGCCTCCGCAGGTACTTTCAAGGGCACCCCATCAATGTCTTAACTGGATACAAGCTCAAAAACGTTCTCAGCAAGCCAGAATTGTCTGGACGATTGGCCATCAATCTAGGTGAAAACGCAATAAAATAAAAACCTAGGCCAGCAATCAAAGGGCAAGTGTTGGCGGACTTCGTGACAGAGGTCCCGCATCACAAAGAAAAAAGAATGTTTGATTGAGCAACGACCCCAAGCACCTCCGGAATCAGGACAGATTTGGTCCTTATTTACGAATGGAGCTTCAAGCAGTGAGGGATGTGGCGCAGGCCTCAGGCTAGTCAATCCCGAAGGCCATGAGTTTACATATGCCATAAAGTTGGACTTCAGAAGTGCCAACAACGAGGCAGAATATGATGCTTTCTTGGCGGGCTTAAGGATAGCTAAAAAGCTTGGGGTTAAGCATTTGGAGGCCCGAGTGGATTCCATGTTGATTGCGGGACATATCAACGACACATACGAAGCAAAAAATGATATCATGGCTTCATATGTGCCACAGGCGAAAGATCTGATGCTCCAATTATCTTCTTGCAAAGTTATTTATATAAAGAGAAGCGAGAACAAATCAGCGGATGCTCTCAGTAAATTGGCTTCAACAAACTTTGAACATTTTGCCAAAGACATCCGCATCGAAATATTAGATCGCCGATCTGTTCCGCAGCATCAAGTTTTAGTGATCCAAACGGGAGTAGAATCCTGGATGACACCCATAATAGCATATTTTTCATCCGGAGCACTTCCGGAAGAAAAGGCAGTGGCCTGGAAGATAAAGCACAAAGCCTTGAACTATCAGATACTTGACGGTGTATTATACCGACGTTCCTTCCTCAGATCATTACTACGATGTGTGGATGCCGAGGACGCGAATTACCTAATCAGAGAAGTTCACGAAGGCATTTGTGGTCTTCACGCTGGCCCGCGCATGGTTGTGGCGAAATTAATGAATGCCGGATATTATTGGCCGGGGATGCACTTTGATGCAGTGAATGAAATCAGGAAGTGCGATTCTTGCCAAAGGCATGCCCCTAACACGCTACGACCAAAGAATGAGTTAGTTCCAGTCACTTCAGCTTGGCCGTTCCAAAAATGGGCTATTGATATCATGGGACCTTTCCCTGAAGCCCCTGGACGGGTCAAATTCTTAATAGTAGCCATCGACTACTTTACAAAATGTGTGGAGGCCAAACCAGTTGCTTCTATAACATCAGCGAGTGTTAAAAAATTCTTGTGGGAATTCATCATATGTCGTTTCGGCCTCCCCCTAGAGCTCGTTAGTGATAACGGAACACAATTCGCGGACAGTGGGATACAAGAATGGCTAAAAGAATTACACATTTCTCAAATCTTCACCTCTTTAGCCCACCCGCAAGCAAATGGTCAAGTCGAAAGAACCAATAGGACGATCAAAGAGGGAATCAAAACGAGATTAGGGACGAAACGAACAGGATGGGTGGACGAATTGCCCCATGTACTATGGGCCTTCCGCACTCAAAGGAATTCCAGTAATTCTGAAACCCCCTTCAGTTTAACATATGGCACAAAAGCCATGATTCCCGCTGAGATTGGTATCCCATCCGCCAGAGTTCTTATGATTGAGGATAATGATCATGAACTCCGGATGAATCTTGACCTCCTCAAGGAAAGGAGAGAACTAGCATCAATCCGCGAGCATAATTACAAACGACAGTTGAAAAAAAAATTATAACTCTCGGGTTCAAAGATGTGAATTTGATGCGTGAGACTTTGTCTTCCGCAATAATGAAGCTTCCGGGCAAGAGCCTCTGGGCAAGTTGGCCCCAACTTGGGAAGGACCTTATAAAATTCAGAACGTTTTATCTAAAGGGGCCTACAAGTTGGAAAAGTTGGATGGGACGGAGATCCCTAGGACTTGGAATGGGGCCCAACTAAAGAAATGTTATATATAGTTTGTTCTTCTGGCCTGCGTGCCCAATTGAATGTTTACAATTTATGTATTTTTGCTTCTTGTAATTCGGCTTATGCCTTTCTAATGGAAATTTTATTCACTTATAACTTGTAATCCTTTATTGACACACAACGAAGATCCTATGAACACTTATATTATGACAAATAAACAAAGTGTACCGGATGCAGAATTAAAACTTTCTTTATTTACTCAAAAGGGATTACAACATAGATAAAAAGAGGATCAATTACAAGAACAGAAAAATTTATGTGGCAGCATCATCATGCTCAGCATCCTTGCCTTCCGCATCTTCCGCATCTTCTTCTTCCTCATCAAGTTCAAGAAGAGCTTTTAGCTGCTGGATCCTGTCTTCCTTATCAGCGAGATCGGATATCTAATTCATCAAAGAAAACTTCAACGAGTCAAAATCCTTCGATTTCTGCATAAGGATGGCAACAGTGTCTTGCCCAGCTAGGATGTACTCTTCAGGAAGCTTCGAAGTTGAGCCAAATTGGTAACCTTCTTGGAAGCCCAGTTGGCGACCAGCTTGTTTAGAAGCTTTCAGAAGGATAGCAACACAATTCCCAAGCTCATCGCTAGCCCGAACATCGGCGATGACCTGTTAAAACAACTATGTTTAATTGACCTTCAATACTTAGATTATTTATGGGAACAAACAAAATACATACCTTGGGAATGGCTTCTGCCAATAAAAATTTTTGATCCACCTTGGCCTGAATAAGCTCCATCTTATGGCCAGCGCACTCTAAAGCTTAGTCACGGTTTTTGGCATTAAGATTAGATAGGCGCTTATCATTGGCCGCTGATTCAGCTTGAAGGGCCTCAATCAACTTGGCCTGTTCAGCCATTGCTTTGGCTTGTTCTTCTAGTTGCTTTTGAAGAACAACTTTGGTTTCCTCAGCAGCAGACCGAGCAACCTTCTCCGCCTCAAGAGACTAACGGACCTCTCGGGATTCGCTCATCACTTTACGAGCTTCCTCCTTGGCATCAGTTGCAGAGGCCGCCAGCTTGTCCCACTGCTCATTCATCGCCAACCAATCTCTAGTTATCTCTTGGCTAGAGGAAATAGCATTCGCCACATAGTAAGAATGGGAGTTCAATAGCTCTTGATGAACACTATTGCAACGACGCTCCCACTCAGCAGGAGGAAGACACTCCCACAAAAATTTGAAACATACATCTACGTCTAGGAATGTAGAATCCCGACGTAATGTCCAGCGTGGTTAATGGGGGGTGGGATCTTCCTCCTGAGGAGCTGGAGAAGTTTGAGGAGCGTGTGGGAACATGCTCACGCCTCCTTGATCTCTAAAAGAATGAACATAATAAGAAGGCGATCTTCGGGCATGCTCAGAAGTGTCAACCTCCTTGTTCTTCAAAGGAGAGCCACCCGCCACCTCAATGGGCTCCTTGACAGTGTTAGGAGTCTCGGAATGTAGAATCCCGACGTAATGTCCAGCGTGGTTGATGGGGGGTGGGATCTTCCTCCTGAGGAGCTGGAGAAGTTTAAGGAGCGTGTGGGAACATGCTCACGCCTCCTTGATCTCTAAAAGAATGAACATAATAAGAAGGCGATCTTCGGGCATGCTCAGAAGTGTCAGCCTCCTTGTTCTTCAAAGGATAGTCGTCCGCCACCTCAATAGGCTCCTTGACAGTGTTAGGAGGCAGTGGTGGCGGACGAAGCGGTGAGTCTTTTAAACCAGAAATACCTTCGGAAAGGTTATCCAGGTTCACTGAAAACCATTAATGGAGGGTTAGGAGTACTCCAATCCAAATAAGATAACATAATAAAGAAAAGTTTTGCATACCTAACGAAGGATCCTCCGCATCAAGTTGTTCCAGACGTGCTTCCAAGGCAGCAGGATTTGTCTTTATTGATTTTTTCTTCTTCAAGATAATCTTCACCGGATTAACCTTACGTTTGCCCACCACCTTGAAAACGTCCGCATCAACGACTGGATGTTTACCCTCAGCGGTGGTATCATCAGCTTCCGGACCCTTGACATCCGCAGAAGTACCAGCGTCATCTTGACCCGCCGACTGACAAGCAGTGGCTCGTTGACGGGTAAGACCTGCAGTTGAACCCACAGCTCTATTAACATCAGTTGAACAACCTTCTTCGTAAAGTGATGACTCCTCGCTAGACAAAAAGAGTACAATCACTCCGCTAGAAGTAATAGCAGTCACAGGTTGGGGTTTCAAAATGCCCTCACCATTCTGGATGCAATCTTTAACATATGCCTCACCTTTGGCATACATCGCCTCGGAAACTTTGGGTTCCGGGCGGAAAGCTGTGGGAAACACGAAATTAGAACGAGTGCGCTCAAGAAAGGATGCATCCCTCTTGTCGATGGGGCGGCGCACCATCATTCCCCCCTCATGATCCAACAAAGTGCTGAAGGCGGAACCTTCACCTGTACAAACAATAAAACAAGTAAGAAATTGGGCATTCATAAAGAGAAGACACCTATAACATGAAGCTTACTCTTGTTGGTCATTTCGTAATATGGTTCTAACTTGGGGAATGGCCACAAACGACTCATCTTGGCGCTCACCATTGCCCCTTCATGAATTGGGTGCAGGGGAGTGGGTGTGGATATTAGCGTTTTATACCACGCCTGATCCTCATGAGCACTGGCGGGAACCACAGGCATAGGAGCGTCCGCCTTGCGTTTTGTCGTCTTGAAGGGAATGACGTCTTCTCGGATCCAGAAAAATTTTGGCTTCCAGCCATGAAGACTACGGAGCCACTCCGTACCTATGGTCGTCTTCTCGATGGATGCAAAACTGTACCATCCATCGCGAAAAGTCATTTTATAGAACACGGCAAACATGCCGACAGTAGGTTCAAGGTTGCGAGATTGGCAACAGAATTCGAAATGTCGAATCCTCAACATCCCAAGCAGATGGATCTGGGAAAGATGAATCCCATAAGTTGTCAAAATTGATTCGACAAACTTGGTAATTGGAATCCAGAAGTTCCCCGTTGTAAAACGGTCCACATAGACAGCCATTTTCTTTGGGGGAGGACTAGTGGCAATAGAACCACTAGCAGGATGCTCTGGCTCCCATTCCGTCGTCAATACGTATACGTTTACAACGTCATTATAATCCTCTTCTTTAAGGCAGACTTCAACCTCGTTGATAGTAGGGGTATTTTTCTTTTCTTTCACCATTTTAACAACAGAGAGATGAAGGAATCTCAGAAAGAGGAAAAAATCTCAGAGAAGGTTGAAAAGTCTAGAGTGTTTGGGAGAAATCTGAAATCGATAAAGATTAAATGGAAATCGCAAGGGTTATATTTATACCCATCGCAATTAATGCGATCCATAAAGTAACAGAGGAGAGAGAAACCATGGACCGCCAGATGGCTGACACGTCAGGCGTGAATTTCAAGATAATACAAACAGGCTGTCACTGGTGTTCTCCACGTCTTGTCAGTTGTTTTCAAAGAGTTTCTCTCTCCGCCACATCATCATAGTTATCCAAGCGTTTAAACATTTAAAAAAAAAAGTTGTAAATTTCAAAAATATCTTTTAGAGATATTTTCTTCAAACAGTTGAATATCCACAAAAGTCAAGGAGATTTTTCTCATTAATTATTCAAAAAAAAAATAATTACAGAAAGAGAGAAAAAAATTACAAGTCACAAAAACCTATGAATCTATCTTAAGGGTTTGAAGTCGTTTCGTCTTCCGGAGCCTTTGCCGAAGTATCCTCCGAAGAATCGTCCTCAGACTCTTCACCAAGATAGACCTTCAAAAGACGTAAACCATCATGTGCGGACGCAAACTCCGGAAGCATTTGCTGAAGCGGGAACACTAGGTCATCATGTTCTTTCATCCTTTCATAAAAGCCCGTGACACGCCCAAGTGATGAAGAAGCAGCCATCACATTGGCAAAACTGTCAGTCAGCTCTTTACTCCCTTTGATATGGCGGACGGCCTGTTAAGATAAAAACATAAGTTCCCAAATATCAAAAAGTGAGAACAAAATAACAAGTAATAAAGAATAACTTACAGCATCAACGCCCCGAGTAAGGAACCATTGACGGTCCTGCTCCGCACGTTCCGCCCGCGCCCGGAACTCCTTTGATTCTGCAATAGCTTCCTCGTGAGCTTGAAGGAGAGAGTTATAGGCAGTTTGAATTTCAGCAGCACTCTGATCTTTGAGTTCGACTCGCTCCTCCTGCAACTTCAGCTCCGCCTCGAGATCATGAATTCGTACACCTTGAAGGGCTACTTGATTTTCCAATGTAGAATTGGCTTCTTGAGCGAGGGCTAACTCATCTTTTTTCCTTTTGGGCCTTCACCCGAGCAGCTTCAAGAAGGAAATTTTTTTTCTCACAAGCTTCCTTCCATCGGCGAGCGGCAACAACATTACGATCTTGTTCACTTTTGAGGGCATTCTCCGCATCGATCTGCTTCCACTTAGCAGTTTGAGCAGCAATACGATACTCCTCAACCTCTTTCTTGGCAGCTTCAGTGGCCCGCCGGGCCTCTCCCACTTTCCCACCTAAGGAGTTGTCGGAGGCTTATCCTCCACATTCTTCTCTGGAGAAGGAGATAGTTGTTGTTCAGTTTGAGGAGTTGGTGTAGGCAACTTCTCAGAGACACCTTCACTAAAGATCAGTGGGTCTACAAAAACAAAAGCTATTTTTAGCTACACATTTTATGAAAGTATAGTACTTAAAAAGATTAATATGTACCTTCAACAGTGTCAATAAGGTCAGCAAGGCTATATTGTGGCTTCTTAGGAAGGCGAATTTTTCGTTTCTTCTTCGAAGGACCCACCTCAGCATCCGCAGTCTTGACGCACGCTTGTCCTGCTTGAAAAGCCATAAAATCTCTCTTTTTCTCTAATTCTGCCAACAAATGGGAGACATAAGAAGGTTCAGGTGTATCATCATCAGATTCCCTCTCTCCCTGGGAGATCGAGAAGTCAGAACTATCGCCGTAATCATCACTCGACAATAAAGTGGCGATCGTCCCGTCAGAAGTAATAGCAAAAAGCGGATGAGGGTTTAGAAAATATGCACCTGTCTCAAAGGTGGCGTTCGAGACAATAGGCTCAGCCCGCACCTTCTTTGGGAAAAGGAAGCGGGACTTAGTCTTTTCAAGAATAGGCATGTCATCGGCATCCCGGATGCCATGTCGGACACAACCCCTATCTTCAAAAAGGGCATTGAACATCGAACTTCGACCTGAGGAGATAAAAAATTTAATAATAGAATACATCACAAAAGAAGGAAAAACAGTAAGGATAACTTACGTTCATATAAGTCAACAAAAATGGGCTCCATAAATTCTGTTGGCCACAAACGGCTCATGCCTGTCCACACTAGAGCTTCTTCTGGCAAGGCCCACATAGGTGTTGGTTCCATCGTGAGTATACGATACCATTCTTGACCCTCATGAGCAGCGGAAAAACGTCAGGAAGGGCAGAATTCACCGGACGGCGAACCTTGTCTAGCGGCACCACGTCCTCAGAAATCCAAAAGAACTTATTTCGCCAATCCGTGGATGCCTTTTCAACTTCATATCCGATACTTCGATCAGAAAACCCTTGACACGTATACCAACCATTACGGATAACAAGACAGTAAAAAACTGGAAATCGATTAATATGTGGCACCATGTCACGTGATATGCATACCAATTCATAATGACGAATCCGCATCATAGCACGGGATGCAATTGAGATAAGTGAATCCCATAGGCAGTTAACACCTTCTGAAGAAATCTCGATATGGGCAACCGGAAATTCCCATGAACAAAATAACCGGCATACAAAGCCATTTTCTCAGGCGGTGGGAAACTAGCTATTGAACCGATAGAAGGAAACTCTGGCTCCCACTCGGGTGGAATACCATACGTCTCCAGTAGCTTCTCATATTCTGAATGGTCCCAAGCAATCTCTATCTCATCAACTTCAGTCTGAACATTCGACATTATAGACGAATTTAGTAAAAGGATTATAAGAAAGTTCAGTGCTTTATCAGAGAAAAAGCAAAAGGATGTTCAGAAAAATCAAAGGCGATAAAGCTTCAATAAGAAGTTTTCTCTTCCTTTTATACCCATCGCAATTAATGTGATGGGATATAAACAGTAGAGAGAGAAGATCATCGCCCAATTAGTGATTGCCACGTCACGCGGGAAATTCGAAAAAGAGAAAAAGCTGCACAGTCGGGTACAGTGACAGCCGTCAAAAACGTCCCATCTTCTATTCACGCGCATGCGAGTGGTCAACTTGTCCTTTTTTCATGATTATCCATACCAACAGAAGATATTTTCACCTAAACTTCGAAATTCAAAAATCCCCAAAATTCATTAGAGTCCAAAATTTCACCCGCATAAAGACCTCACGCGGAAGAAACACTGGACTGGTGGGACTTATAGAGGTAGGGTACCAAAAAGACCCAAATACCCTTAAGTACCACCCGCTGGTCACATAGGAACCTCTAATAAGCCACCCGCGGGGCATACAGATCACCCGCATATCACGATAGAGGAAGAATGTCCTCATGTCACGCGCGGAGGCATCCTTGTACCCTCGAAAGTCGTCCGCATGATAAGACATCAGTCCGCCCAAACGATCGAGAGGAAGTGCCATCGGAACAGCTGTCACCAACCAATTACCTTCTAGAAGAATATCCACGATTTTTACGTGAGGAATACGTGACCTATCAGCCAATGAACAAAGGAAACCTGGCCAGGTTGTTATAACCGTGCACATGGCCAGGGTGCGATCCGTCCTATCATCGGGCAACACGTGTCCGGGTTGTTATACCCATGCACATGGGACGTATAGCTCAACCTATCAAAAAAGGCCACACGTCCAGGAGGTTATTGGAGATCTTCTAAAGGGAGACAGCTGGCCCAATCACCTTCCTGCATCCTTCGGCTATAAATACCTTGTCAAACGGTATGAGGTATTCATGCACTCACTTGATTTCTGACTACACTTAGTCTGTTTACTTCATTACTTTCTCTATTTACGAACGTTACTGATTCTCACGTCGGAGGGTGGTTACAGGAAGACCCCCCCTCTTTTCCTTCCTGTAACGAGACTCACGGTGTCTGTTTTGCAGGTTCTGGTCACTGGACTTTGGGGAGTTATACTCATATAATTGTCGTAATTATCGTATCTTACCCTGTGGAATCATTGGATCCAAGACCCATACCCGGGGATCGGATCCGTGTTTCTTCAGCAAACGTGCCAATTTTAATCATCAAATAAAAACAAAGTCGTGACAGGATAAAAAGGTTGCTAATTAAATAAACAACTAGCTTTACGGAGTTATTTATTATAAGAAAGTTAATAATTTAAGATTTGATGATAAAAAAGTTTCAAAAGTAAATGAGATGTTATAACCCGGTTTAAACGCTATCTGGGCTTGGTGAGACCCATGACCCGCTTATTATTATTTTTTTGCTCTAAATTATTTTCTTAATAAAAATTAATATATATTTTTTTAAATCAGATATTACTTTTTACTATATCCCTATTTTATAAGATTTTCATATAAAATATTTGGTGAAATTAATTTTTAATTTATTGAGATGATATAACCCGTTTATTGGCTATCTGAGTTTGATGAGACCCATACCCGTGAATTCGAGTCAAATGCATGAGAAACTTTCTTTTACAAATAAATCAATTTGGTTGTTTAAGAGAATGTAAGACTGGGGGTAGTGGGGGGTGAACAGCTGGGCGTGAATGATGTGGTCGTCGCGCACACCACTACCCCTTTGTCGTGAACGTGGGCGCGGACACCCCAAGTGGACCGGTCAACGGGGCTTGAACGGCTGGTTTGGCACGGGTTGGATAAATACTTGGGGGTGGATCAATCAAGCCCCACTACACTTTATGAGGCTTGATCCAGAGACTTGATTATGTGCTACGTCAGCGCATACGTATTGTAAATGTATTGGATCACTTGAGGCTTGATCAAGCCCCACTACCCTTATCCTAAGGATCATTCAGAGAGCTTTTAAAGGTTCCGTTTATATATATTTAAAAGAAGAGAAGATAAGATTTAAGATTAAACATACATAAAACAATTTATTAGGGTATTTTTTTAAATATAATTTAGTATATAAATTTATTTTGCATTAAAACAATTTATTTGTTACTACGAAAATTAAGTACAGTGGCTCCCTGCGGTAACCTATATAAGTATATAACAATTTTTCTAATTTACATATATTGTTGTGAGATGTTTGCTTAATAATATTGACAGAATTACCGACACCGTCTCTTGATGACTTCTCACGCTTTTTTTCTTTTTTCCTTTTTCCTTTTTAATGGGGTTTATACTTTTTTATAATAATCTTCATATATAACCCCGTCTTTTGTCAAACCTATCAATTGTGTTCGATTCTCCTCTTGACAAATTATAGCCGTTTTCTCCATGTTGGTATTTCTTGCTAAACAATTAGTCATAGTAACGGTTAGAAATTTGAAAAGAAAATAGCACAAGTTAACTTGAACATCAAGAATTTATGGAACACACACATATACATATGAAATGAAAAATCTGGGGTAGATGGAAGCTGGTGGAACAGTTTAACAGCAATGGGAAAAATGTGGCTGGTGCTAATTAACATAAGGAAATGACTAAATTAGACATCAAGCTTCAACCACACACCAAGTCACCTACCTCACTCAAAACTGTGTCTTGAGTATTTATAGGTTTCTTGTACTACTTGTAGCGAGTAGCCCATACATGCAAGAAACTTACATGACAAGAAAACAAACAACGCACATGGTACAGTTATACGATCATATATACACCACATTTGTCTTCCTTTTTTTCTCACCTATAAATCTATAATATATAATCTTACTTTAAAGTTTATACATATTAAATATATATAATTCCATCTCTTCAATGTATAATATTACGTATAACACTATTTTTATACCAAAATAGCTGGTGTGAATGCCAAAAAATCGTTTTATCGTGTCCGATGTATATATACATGACATTATAATTTACATATAAGAGAATAATATCTTAGTGTCGATATATTCTTTTTTTCATTTTCGTTGGTACTATGTTGATTTTTAACATTTCTCTTCAAATACTAATTATTATGAATCCTTTTGATGTATTATATCTGTTGTTAAAAAAAAAAAAAAAACTAATTAATTACTTAATTTACAGCTTCTACCATGCATCCATCTTTTCACGAGAATTTAACGCAATATGCCCCACGAATTTGTTAAAGTTTAAAATCAATTTAAAGTCAATATGCATTTTTAATATGACCAACAAATTTCGCTCGGAGGTTAAATTCATCGTCTGAAGACCCACTATAATAATACCCTAACTCGTGTATAACATTTTATTATGAACGACACTTAAACCCACAACCTTTTGTAAGGAAAATCATAAGCATACCATTGAACTAATTGGCATGTGGTAAAACAAGATGTCATTATCATCCAATGAAATTAAATAAAGAAAAAAACTTAAAATTATAGTAAATAAAACAATCTATTTATTCTAATAAAAGATTATCATTTTTGCCACTTGTCAACCTCATAGCTCTTTCCACCTTTTTTACAACAAATTTTAATATATGGTCCTTATCTTTTATGTATTTCAATATATGATTTCAAGTTTATTTTTATTAAACTAATTCATTCATTAACATTAATGGTGAAATAAGAAAATATTAAAATTGAAGTTATAGCCCTGTTAGAATAAAATTTGAAAGTCACAGGTAATTGTAAATTAAAAAAAAATAAATGTTCATCATTGTCAAATAATTTAGATTTGTATGGTAAACTATAAGTTGTTTTTAAGCTGAGATTCGAACAACGTGCATAATTATTTTTATATAAGATTGATTTCAAATTTGGATTTACAATTTCTCATATGCATTTGAACTCGGGAAATGTGAATTTTCTTAATTTTCTACAAACGTTTTGTATAAATATTACAAACATGGAGAATACCTATTATATATATATATATATATATATATATATATATATATATATATATATATATATATATATATATATATCTTGGTCTTTAGCATTAAATAATTGAAGTTGAATATTATAATTATAATCCATATGTATAACGATTAACTATATTATTTTCTTCCATAACTCAGACCAAAATGCTTTAGAAAAACATATGTTTTATGACTTGATTTATACTTTTTTATACATTTAAATATATTTAATTTAATATGTCTTATAAGATAAATTACTTAATTAAAATCATTTGATATTTTAAACCAAAAAATTTGTTTCAATCCCATTCAATTATATTTGTTTTCCAAAACTCATTTAGGATATTGAAAACTAAAATATCGTTTTCGTCAGTTATTTACATAATTCTAATGTTATATTAACTTATTAATTTTTTTTATACAAATACAACGAATTGAGGTTATGTTGGCGTTACCTGTTGGTTAGTACATAATTAAAGTATTTACTATGGTTTATATTCAAAATAATATTAAATAAATAATAAATAATAAATAATTGATTCATAATATGTGGAATGAGAACAATCGACTTGGACTAAATCCTGATAATGCCAACGGCTAAGGCATAGCCCATAATACCTTAATATATATATGATTCTAAAACTAAAAGTTTATTCGGGTTGATCCGAAACCTAGAATTCAGACCAAAGAACCAACCCGAATTACTTCGTTTCGTTTTCTGGTTAGTATTTCTTTGGTTTGAGTTTCTCGGGTCGGCTAGTTTGGGTTCGGGTACGGGTTTTCTTGGGTTATGTTTCAAGTTACGGGTAAAAGTGACAACCCTACTTTCAACTATTATAAATAAGAATCACTACCTTCGTTTTATGCAACTTTAAATCTTCTAATATTCTTCTAACTCATAATAATCTCTATTATTTGAACAATGTTTTAAGGTTAGTATGCTATCACACCCCCATCTTAGGGCTTAGGAGTGCGACCAACAAGTTGGTATCGTGTTTGTAAATAAATCAGAGTTGCGTTAATTTGCGGAAGACTTATAAAACTTTAAGGATCTAAAATGTAATTTATATATATACATTCAAAAGACGGGAATTATAAAATACCCGTTTAAAGTTGTTAACAAAAGATTACTTGTTTATGTTTTACAAACCACCATATTAAAATTATACAAAATGAATCCGAGCCATCGGATATTAACTTCGTCATTTCCAAGCTCTAACTTTGTTCACCTGCAAATTGTAATAAAATATGTCAGCAACGAATGCTGGTGAACACGCTGACGCAAAAATATTTCTTTTTTACTTTATTACCCCTCGAGACTACGCCTGCCTCGGGCCATCGTGGATTAGGAATAACAAAGTCAAATAACACATTATAAATATGAGCCTCTACGCTAGGTCACCTCAGCAAACACCGCAGCGTTCGACTTAGTTAAGTACCCGTAAATATACAGAACGGTCGTACTCCCTGCAGGAGAGCATCCTACGACCAAGGGTGGTGCGATCATGCCCCATATATCGCATAGTACCACCTATGTAAGGATCCAGACATACGCATACCACAGCCTGAGGGCTAGGTTTATACCCTTTATTTATAACGGTTTTAGGAACACATAGTTTCTTGTAAACAATTTCATATAACAAGTTGACTCATTTTAAATAAGTAAAAGTTTGGGGGCGTATTCACCTTCTCACTTTAGGATCGGCTTCACTCACCGTCCAAGGGTCTTTCCCTTTCTTTATCTCGCACCTATAGTACGAGTATAAATATTTGTTAGTCGGATACACGATCCGGCTTAAGACCTTTAATCTTATATCTCAATCCTCGATTGAACCTTTAGTTCAATTCTTAGTTACTTGAAAACCTTTAGTTTAAAAGTAAATTATAAACCATTAGTTTATAATAAAAACCCGACGTTTCTTTTTCTCCAAGAAACGTAATCATTTTCTCTTATTATTTAAGAATACTCTTTATTCATTAAATAATATTTTCATAACAAAGAATATATACATATATACTTACACACATATATATGTTATCACAATATTCAATATTCATTCTTTTATTCATTTCTTTGTTACGTTTTATTTCTTTTCTTTTATCGAGGTATCGAGTATATCCTCGACTTAAGGCTTAAGCCTTTAATATAATATTGAATTATATCGAATTCATTATTACGCCTAACCTTAGTGGCGTATAGAAACCCTAGGGACTCGGGCAGCACTCCAACGCTGCTTCTTTCTCGAACAAATCAACGAATGCCAATCTTCAACACACGATGGCACGCTTATCGAGACTCATCACCATAACGACAAACACCTTCTTGGTATGTGGGTGGAGGGTGGTATAAACTTCAAGGAAACGTTGTACACAAACGAGAGATCGTGGCACGCTTATCGAGGCAAATCGAGGGTCGGGTTTATAAAACTTAGAGAGATGTTAGAGAGAGGTAAGAGAGCTGAATTGTGGGACGCCAAGAATGAAACCCGGACCTTGCTATTTATAGACAAAATTTTGGTCCCCATCGCTACGCGATAGGTCCCTGGGCAGGCCTATCGCGTACCGCGATATAGACCTGATGACGCAGAGGGGTAGGTCTGCCACGTGTCGACACGTGGCAGTCACCGCTCCACATGGCAACACGTGGCGACACGTGGCGGCAGTGTTGCCACGTGGTGACACGTGGCAGCACATGGTGCCACCGTGTGCCACGTGGCACACGTGTCACATTGTGTCAGACTCCCCATCGTGTATCGCGATGGGAGTATCTTCTGACTCATCGCGTAGCGTGATGGGTCAGGAAAATCATATTTTTATTTTTAACCCTCTACTTTGGAATTTTGGCAATTTTAGTCCCTAGACTTTGGAAAGTTGATACTTTGAACTCGAAATTTTCACGCTGTTACGTATGCAATTGTTATTTTCCTGGCAATTATATTCATATGAAATGAAACAATTCATTTTTTTATAGTTTAACTTTAGGTTTTTATGTTATTTGATTATACAAAATTTTAATTGTAAAATATAAAGTTAATTAAAAATTTGTCATACATAAAATATTAATAAAATATTAATGACAACAAATTTATCCTGATTAATCAATTAATCAATTTCAACAAAAGATTCTAAGGATGAATATAACTCAAAGTTCAGGTAATATATTTTTTGAGATAATTATGTTTTTTTTGGTTAAACTTGAGTATATGTTCTCAAATGACCTTATATTAATTGATTAAAAGCTATGATATTTTATATGTATGACTTTTTTTATTAGTTTCATGGATATATTATTATTTATCTAGAGTTGGTATGTACCTGGAGAACTTTTTTTGTCACACGGACAACTATACGTGACTATATCAAAAGTTATAAGCAGACTTGTATGTTACCTTATTAAGAGTTACAAGCATAAATTGACTAAATATTTTGGTTTTTGATAAACAATGTATACCTACTAATACAATCACAAATGTAGTGTAAAAGAAAGTTTTTACTTATTTGTAACATTTTTGTGTAATCTTGGTTATGTAATTTCTGTAATTTTAATGTAAATTATAATTGTATTAACAATATATGATCAATTTGTTGCCTGTATTTCACTTAATAGTTAAAATTTAAATTTTTCATCAACTATATGTGTAAAACAAGGGTCTCAAACTAGTGTATATATATAACGATTGGTGATCGATCACATTTTATAGGTTTTTTTTTAAATCTTAAACTTCACCTTAATTAGACTATACATATAGTATATAAAGTTTAAACTACTTTTTTTTTAAATGTGATCTATCACATTTTATATATTTTTTTAAAATCTTAACTTCACCTTAATTAGACTATACATATAATATATAAAGTTTAAACTACTTTTTTTTAAATGTGATCTATCACATTTTATATATATTTTTTAAATATTAACTTCACCTTAATTAGACTATACATATAATATATAAAGTTTAAACTACTTTTTTTAATAATAAAATATCTCCCATTTATTTATTTTTCTCTAATTACTTCTAATTAATCAATAAAAGTTAAATAAATTAAAGAAACGAAAATACGAGATAACAACAAAGTCGAATTTGAACATGTCAGTCATGGTAACATCTGCAGAAAAAAGATTTTTGAAATTATGTAGTTATAAAAATCTTATTTACGATCCAAAATGCCTCAAGAAAGACTTAGCGTATCAAGAACAAAATATTAGAAAACATAAACGACGAAGAGTTGTTTCACCAATTTGCTATCAAGAATATTAGAAGAGCTTCATAAATCTTCTGATAGCTATTCGGTTATTCAGTATGTTATAAATTCATTCTAATACCATGACTTTGCTAATCTTTATTAATGCCATAACCTTAATCTACGTATAAAATAAACATAACCACTTTATTTAGTATGTTAAGGCTTAAATAACATATATTTTTCAATCGGTCGGGGCATGTGAATTCTCAGAGTCGACACTGTAAACTGAATATAATTTTATGCATTTAGGAACGTCGTAAAAGTGATATTTTGTTTGTGCTCTCCTTGCTTTAATTTAAAATGGTCTTATTGATTGTCGTAAGATGTTTATTTTAACGTAGACATTAATTGTGTAGGTGTTCAATTTACCAAACGGTTTTTGACATGCATCTCTTGGATCATAGAACAATTTTTCATATGTTAACCGAGATACAATTCTTTTTTTTTTTTGAACGGCGAGATACAATTCTTTTACTATTATTTTTATAAAAGTACTTGTGAGATTCGTTAACCTAAACTGTCTTTAAGGTCAACATGTAGTCAATAATATATGCATTTCTGGTAATAAACAGTAAGTGACTCATCACTAGCCCTACTGTATTAGAAGCAAAAGTGTCAAGTGTCTCTCTCTGCCTCCCGACATGCATCTAATATAAAATATAAATATGGTTAACTAATTATAGTTATAGTATCTTAAATTTGAATGCATTATCGCTACATGCATGTTTAAAAAATGACTAAAGATAGTTCTGATAAAATTTGACGCTCTATTATTATATTTATCCCTCTAAATTGGTATAACCGCACAATTAAGTTTCTAATTATAACAGTATGTCTAAAGTAGTTACAATGGCACGTATAGTATAACCCATGCAAGATTACCTTTGATATTAGTCGGCTACTACAAGTTTACAATAGCGCATTTGAACTATAACAATGATATACAAGATTACTTGTACCGGCCTATACATTCGCATAAACCCCTTGCAAAAATTACTTGCGTCACATCCTTACTTCTACACATTGAATGCAAAATCACATTTTACATGAATCACCACACACACACACACACACACATATATATATATATATATATATATATATATATATATATATATATATATATATAAAAGGTGGGATATTGTGATTAGCATTGTTTTATTTGAATCAAAATGTTTATAAATTTGAGTTAAGAAAATGATACAAGTAAACTTAAGATTAAATTAAACAATCCTTTATGTATATAATTAACTGCAAGTTGAGTCATTAATCTTTAACAATTACATCAAGAAAATTACAAATTTTGTCCTTTTGAATTAGTCAAATTACGGAATGGATCCTTTCCGAAAATGACTTTCAATTTTTATCCTTTATTTGAATTTTTGTCTCACTTTTAGTCTTCTACACTAACGGTCATCCAAAAACTCAGTTAAGTCTTGACATGTTGATGTGTGAGTGAAATAACGTTCTTTAAGTGTTTAATATTGTGTGTTTTAATTGTTTATATCTATCGAACATAATTACTTTGATTGATTTTATGATTGTAGGTGTTTGAAGCTTGAAGGAGCTAATTTGGAACATTTAGGATGGTTAAAACATAAAGATTGGATGTGATTTGGAAGATACAAATTGATTGGAAATGAAAGTAATGGAATATGATATGATAGAGAGTTAAATACGAAGATTGACCACAAACAAGGAGGAAAATGGAGTTGGAACGTTTTCTCCGTAAGGAATCAGTGAAAAATGCTAATCAAACTCATGCCTTATTAATTATTAAATTAGGTGGACAAGCGATGTCAAGCGGCTTTAAAGATTTGTTGAATGAAAACATAGTTACTTTTGGTTATAAACTATTATGAGAAGGAGAACCAAACTTCAGGTTTCATGTTGCGAAGCAAATTAGACCAATTGATTAGCCTATTTGAAAAACTCTTTTGATTACACCTATAATCAAAAGACTAGATATTTGACTTTATTGATCGTCAGAACTTAACACGAACAATTGTCTTAGCTGAATGATAACCTAATTATTACCAGTTTTAGGGTTTGATAAGTGTAAGTGATTTAATGAATAGAGATAAACGCGTCAATGACTCTAAGAACTCAATCCTAAAAATTAATGACCACAAATCAATTTACTGATAAAGTTTACAAATCAATTTACTGATAAAATTCAAAAACATTCAATTATGAAAAAATGTTGATTGCACACGAAACGTAAAATATTAATCAACTCTAATTCCAATGTAAAGATTCAAAATACAAAAAGTCTTGCTTTCAAACACAATCCTACTCCCGGAGATGGTTATGAAGGATTTAGCTTTGCGTCTTGATCTTGAATACCTTCATTGACTGTTGAATGGATGATAATATGGATGATTGTGATGATTGAATGGTGTTATGGTAGTGGAGAATACACCCCAAAACTGTCCAAATATGATAGGGTATCAAAGACAATCGACCTAGGGTTTAACTGGGCTATTATATGAAAAAAATCCCAAAAAGAAAAAAACGAACTTTTGTGTCAGGCCTGCCATAAGTTATGGTGAGTCCACTGTAAGATACAGTGGGTGTGAAGAAAATGGATACCGTAAAGCAGAGACTCAGGGCTGCAACATACTGGTCTGCCATTAGCTACGTGGAGGCCAGTGTAAGCTAATCTTACAACTTTCTTAAATATATTGTTTTCTTCATAAAATCTTCATTCTAACTCCATTTTCTTCACCGTTTGTGGCCAAATCTTCGTATTTCAACTCTCTATCATATTATATTCCATTACTTTCATTTATAATCCATTTGTATCATCCGAATCACGTCCAATCTTCATATTTTAACCATCTTGAGTGTTCCAAATTAGCTGTTTTAAGATTCAAACACCTATAATCATAAAACCAATAAAAGTAATCGTGTTCGATAGATATTAAATAATTAAAACACACAAAATTATAAACTTAAAGCACGCTATTTCACCTATACATCACATGTCCCTAACGCATGAGGGCATTTTAGTCTTTCTCCCTAATTTACCCAATTTTGTATTAAAAAATAAATATAAAAATAAAAAGAAATCATCTCTCTCTCTTTCTCTCCTCACTATAGAGGTGTTTGGGATTCCTTATTTTACATCCTTATAACTTTCCAATAAGTTAATAAGTTACAAAAGTGTAACTTATTAACTTTTCTCTTTCACATCGAAAGCAATCCCAAGCACCTTCTTCTTTTACAAAAAGTTAATAAGTTATAATTTGGTGAAAATAAGCAATCCCAAACAGCTCCTATACCTCCACCGTCAACACACTATTCTTGAAGAATAAACAACTCTACAAGCTACCATAATCCCATAATCTAGTTCATATTGCAAATTAAAACTTCGACCCCAAAAGATCAAATATGTTCGTCCCAAATACAATCCATTTGTTATTGAAGAATTCTCAAATCAAATCCATCTGTTGTTGAAGAATTCCCAAATCAAAGTGCAGTTCATAATCCAACCCTATTTGGTCAGTTGTTTGAGCATTTGATTTATTTTAAATATCTTGCAAATATTAAACATCTGTTGTGTCGCTGCCGTTGCAAAGGAAAAAAAGTTGTCCATCTTGGAGTCACCGTCAAACCCTTTGCTCCTGCTGTGGTAACTATACCCAACGTAGCCAGTTGAAGCTGTGGAAGAGAATACATGATTTGATTTCGCGATTGAAAATGTTCAGAGCTTAAGGAGGCCAGATAGTTAATGAAGGTCTTTCGAATAAATTAAAGGGACGCGAATCGAAATTAATATGATGAGGGTGGATTTGGAAAAGAGCGAGAAGGGGTTTTAGTCCTATTCTTGGTTGCCATTTGCTTGAGTTGGCTTCGATTTTACACCAAGAATCGAGTTACTCCTATGATTTCTTGGTACGTCGGAAAAGAAGGCGGTGATGGTGGCTCGCTGGAGAAGGGAGTGGTGGATGCAGCAAATGACGTTGAAGAAAAGGAGGAGGTGAGATTGGGTTATGTTAGGTTAAATAATATCTACATTTAGGGTCAGATTAAAATAAGAAGTTGGTTTTTTATAGGAAGGCTAAGAAATAATATTAGCTATTAAATTGTGTAATGGATGGCTGAGTTTAAATTGATTGAATTCATTAAACCAAAAGGGTGTAGGGGTATTATGCTCCATGCAGAAAATAGTTTCTTTTTCTTCTATCACACTAACCAATAGCAAAAATGTCGGCGCGCGAACTATTGGTTCACGACCCTCAAGGTACTATCATGTAATATATAAAGTGACAAAAACAATTTAATAATTTCAAAATAACTCAAATAATTCAATCAAAATATCCAAAGGAAAAATACCTAATATATCTAAAACAAATAAAATCTTGTCCTTTTTTATTATCTTATACTTAAGCAGTCTCTACATGGCCTCCACCTGGTTGTGAGCCGGCAAGCGTAACGACAGTTTGAGTCGCGAAAGGGCCACTTGATTAACTTCGTTTTTTAGATTAAAAAATAATTCTCTATATATATAAAATATAATTCTTTAATCTAAAAAAGACATTTCTTCCTTAGCTTAAATTCATATGGTAACCTACAATTGCGTACAAAATAACATAAAGTTTGTCAACACGGGGCTGAGTGAGAAAAATCATCAGTTTCAATATAATAATGATAGATAAAAATAAGCAGAACTGTTATTGTAAATGTATGACAAATCAAACCACAAGTAAATAAAGGTGTCGTTTAACCGTTGCCAAGCGAATCGGGCGTAGGCTACTAAGACGGTCGTATGATCATACTGTAATGAAATTATGTTGGACCACTCCGAATACGATTCAAGTAAGCAAATAGGAAAGTAACAATTAATCATTCAATTGCATACAAACAATAAATACAGTTCGCGATTGAGAATAATATGTAATATAAAAGTAGGCTTTAGGTACTCAAAAGTCTCCAAAACTTTTAAAAGATTGTAAAAAGAGGGGAATGATCTTCTCACCTTATCACGGATTAATTAGGATGAGACGATGAGTGACTTAAGATAAACGATTAACTTCTCGAAATACGCCGACAACGGATCCTAGTTGTTAAAGATAACATAAATTAATTATAAACGAAAAGACTTATGACGGATTTGGAATTTTATTGAGGTTTGAATAAGTTTTTAATTAGTATATTATTAATATAATTATTTTTATTGTTATTATCGTTAGTATCGTTATCATTGTTATTATTAGTTGTGCTTGTTGTATATAATATGTGTGTGTGTATATATATATGTGTATGTATATAAACTATTTAAGAATTAAATTTTTAACAATAAAGACGATAACTGGGTTCAGTTTATAAAAAATAACGTTTGTTTTAGTTTATATGTGTGTTGTAATTATAAAGTCTTATTAAAAAATAGGTTTTAAAGGTAAAATATCAAAAATCGGGTCCAGGAAGTTCGAACCCACGCCCTGGCCCGTTCTAGCCACCTTAGTCAGACACCGATGGCTGGTGCTTTAAATTGTGAATTACAAGGCTGCAGCAAATACATATACATACATGAGAAAATGATGTGCGAAAAAATATATAAATAGTAAACATGAATCGCAACTAAGCTTTAAAAACCAAACAATCTATCATAGTTCACACAAACGGCAAGTGTACTGGTCGCGTATCGCAAAAACAAGGAAAGTCTGGCTATCAAACTCGAAGACACGTGAGAACGTCTCAGATTATTAACCTTAATCCAAGTCATACCTAATAATATTTAATTGATTTTATTATTTTTATTTATTTTAAACTAATTTAAACTAACTTAACTTAACTTAATTTAACAAAACTAACTGGAACACTTAACGAAACTTAACGAGGTTTTGACGAATATGGAGAAAACGTTTACCTAGGTAAGAATTAAATTGACAGCTCAACAAGCAAATGGATTGAATCACGACACCGGTATCTAAAGATGACACAACTAAGGCTCGCTCAAGCTTGCGAGATCACCTCTCGGTCTCACTAACAAATCATAACTACACTTAATTGATTAGACAAGCAAACCGGAAAACGATTACTAAGGTGTTAAAATGTCGACTCTCCTATCAGACTCACCGACACTCAACCCTAATGGATATGAATACTACACGACCACGGATAGAGGAACAATTCAATTTAACACAAATTAGATCAACTAGTCGCTCAAAAACCCAAACCCGACAAGAACCGAACTCGCTCTCGCGCAATTCTAATCTTAGCATGCAAAGGCTATGAGACAACCTTAACTTCTTATAAACTCTCGGTCTCTAAGAAGGTGTATACCTGCTGAATTTTATCAAAAAAATTCACTTAACAAAACCCTATGGTTGTACCGACCGCAAACAAACCCTAAACACAAAGTCTATAATCAAACATGCAACAATCAATCGCAACACAATCAATCAATCAATCAAAGCATGAGGTTTATAAAGTAATAGTTATAAAATCCCAGCAACTAAACACAAGCTAATTCATATATAAATCGAACTTTACAATAGCAAATTAAGTCTTTTGATCAAACAATCCATAAAACTCCTCAAACTTGAACAATTATCATCAAACCTAGGTAGAACTAAGAAGATTAGCCAATCATCTCAAATGGACAACAACATATACTCAATAAAACATTCATATTACTCATCCAAATCATAAGTAAACTAATTCATCAATCAAGAATAATCAAACACAACTCAATCTTTAATTCAATTGCAAAAGAATTCAGCTTTAAGATAAAAAAAAACAAGACAGTTAAGAAACTTAAATCAAACCAAAGTATATGATGATGAAGTATGATGATGATGATGATGGCTATCTTTGAATGCTTAAAACACTTAAAAAACACTTGTAACTTGGCCGCAAAACTCTCTTTTTCTTCCTCCTAGCTGTTGCCGATCGGAACCTTCCAACAAGAACTTAGGGTTTATAATTTTTTTCTTCTTTTTCCTTGTAAGTTGCTGCTGGCCGAACTGCTTAGGAAGGCTAGTGGTTTTTATTTTTTTCCTTTGTTTTCTGCCGCTGGCCAATCTCTCTATCCAGCCACACTTTATTATATATTCTTTTTCTTCTTGCTCTTCCACTTGCTGCCGATCGAAATATTTATGTGAGGTTAGGTTAGTTTTTTTTCTTTGATGCTGCTGCGATCGGACCTGATTTGAAGGCTTAGGGTTTTTTTTTCTCTTTTTTTCTTGTTTTTAATATTAAATGCATGCAAGGCTTCACACAAATGGACTTGGGCCAGGCTTTAGCTTGGTTATTCAAGAATAGTGTATGAAAGGCCTCCAAGTGTATTTCAAAGCTTGGTTCTTTTCTCTTTAAACCCGCACGCTACAAAATTTATATTTATGTAATATCATGCTAAAATAAGTTAAGAACATCAATTATTAGATAAATAAACGGCTAAAACAATGATAATTAGTACGGAATACTAGTGTGTTTTACAACACATCAAATATCCCCACACTTAAGACTTTTTCGTCCCTGAAAAAGAAGTATACACAGGATCATAATAGATAGATAGTAGTAACTCAACTCTTGATTATTTTAATATTAAAAAACATTATAAAAACATTAACTACGATTTCCAGTATGTTGGTCCACTTTAAACCTATGCCTCTTTCCATACACAACGAGACAAATAACATGTGACGGTTTTTAAAGTTTATATGAACTAGCGAAAGCCAAAATTTATACAAATATTTTTTATTTTTTTTCTCGGTTTTACCGACCTGGACCACCCCAAGTTGACTTAAACCTCATATTTAACTGATTAAAACATAGTGTAGCATTTAAGCAAATATGAGACGATCAAGGATATTGTTTATCCACTTAAATTTAAGCATTAAGGTCTATTAGGCAGCCACTTAGATACTCAATTAAGTGCAATTAAGAACTAACTAGTTAGTTTTCCCCACTACATGGCATACACCACGTTATCAAGAAACACCCCAGGACCATCACCATCGGTGAGTATACACGAATTCATCTTTCGGTTTACATATGACGTGAGCCTTGTGGTCCATTTGTTAATGGTAATAAGACGCGAGCAAGGAGACCTCATATGGCTAACATCTTGGTTTGATCAAGTCAGTAATATAGTTGCACTCTAAAGCACGAGTGATCAAGTTTTATGACTTATGATTTGGCAATAAATTGCGGGTTTGCTATTTTTAGCTTATTTAAATATTCACAAATCCACTTAGGCAATGTGAATACCCAGATGATATATACCGTATGCCGACACATAGTCTCCGAACCCTGGAGCATCCCATTAATACATGAATTAAGGTTATAAAACCATACACCTATAAAGTGTCTACCACTAAAACTTGAAGTATGTTTTTTATGTTTATATCATGGGCTAACATGAATTAAGGTTATAAAACCATACACCTATGAAGTGTCTACCACTAAAACTTGAAGTATGTTTTTTATGTTTATATCATGGGCTAACTAGTATACCCTAACGTTAAACCAACCCAAGCATCATATTTCAGCGTTCACTATGAAGTGTGTACCACTAAAACTTGAGTATGGCCCAGGCTTTCATTTCCTATTTTATGCAAACTATTTTAAAATCAAGGGACAAAAACTTTTTTTATTTTATTATTTTTTTTCTACAACTAAGTAAAATAAACTCTCATCCCCACACTTGAAAGAAGAATCGTCCTCGATGAGCATTATGACAAGAAAGAAAAATAAAAAATAAAAATAAAAACTAAAAGTGCAAGAATGAAACAAAGAACAGGTTACTCCCCTGATTTGTATGCAGAATCTTCACCAGCTGTGTATCAACAAAACGATCGTACAACATTTCATTCACAGCCGCAACCTCGGGAGAACAAGTTCCAAAACGCCATCCAGCGCTATCATGCGAAAAGATATAACCTGTACTGAGCAAAATCGCTCGCATATAGCGGCGTACAAAAACCAAAACAAAGGTAAAGTCATAAACATGTTTTTGTATATTCATGAGTTTATAATTTTTTTGGATTTTGTTGGTTTTTTAATTTTTAAACATAAAGACAAATAGAATACCCTCAAAATTAGCTTCTCGAATGGAGATTTAGTATGAGAAGCTTCAATCAGGAGGATCCTTAGTAACAAAAATAAAAACAGATAAATCAAAAACTTGGGCTGCCTCCCGAGAGCGCTTTGTTTAACGGGTCCTCAGCCTGACCCCTCCATCACGTATATTCATCAGTAAAGGCATCGAGGTACAAGACCTCATCCTTCTGCTCCGAAACCGTCTCTCCTATGTAGTGGTTCAACCTGTGACCCTTTAACTTCTTACTTTCGTCTTCAATCTCAATTGTGACATACGGAAATACCTCAGTAATGGTGAACAGGCCTGACCATCGGGAATTCAGCCTTTTCTGAAATAACCATAATCGGGAATTGAACAAGAGTACGATGTCCCCACACTTGAACTGTTTATCACCTCTCAACTTCCGATCATGCAACTCTTTGGTCTTTAGCTTATAATTGTATGAGTGTGCATAGGCATGATCGCGGAGTTCCTCTAACTCATGCTTCTAATGGAAACGGTGAACCGCAGTAGTCGAAAGATTAAGGTCAACTGTCTGCAGTGCCCAAGAAGCACGGTGCTCTAACTCAGCAGGCAGATGGTAGGATTTCCCATATATCATCTGAAACGATGTGGAACTGGTCGGAGTTTTGTATGCTGTATGGAAAGCCCACAAATCATCATTTAATTTGTCAGACCAATCCTTTCGATTTAGCCCAACCGTCTTCTCAAGAGTGTGTTTAATGCCCCTGTTACTCACTTCCACCTGCCCAGTAGTCTGTGGGTGGTAGGCCGCCTCAAGCCGATGGGTAACCCCATAGCGTTGAAACGACTTCTCCACCTGCATTTTGCAGAAGTGAGTACCTCTATCACTGATCAACGCTTTAGATGACGGGAGACATAATCAACTTGGAGACATAATCAATTGCCACGAGTATGTACTTGTTCCCTTTAGACGACTGGAAAGGGCCCATAAAATCAATATCCCAAATGTCAAAAACCTCGCAAACTTGAATAGCATTTTGGGGCATCTCATTTCGGGATGAGATGTTTCTGACACGTTGGCATCGGTCACAGCTTTTAACGAACACATGAGCATCTTTGAAAATCGAAGGCCAATAGAATCCTGAATCGAAGACCTTCGTAGCAGTAAGAGCAGCACCATGGTGACCTACTGTTGGTCCCTCATGACAGTGGCTCAAAATCCGCTACCCTTATCCAACATCCATGCATCTCCTCACTAATTGATCAGGACCTATACGAAAAAGAAACGGGTCATCCCATGTGTAGAATTTTACGTCAGCAAAGAATTTATTCTTTTTCTGGTGAGACATCCTCCTAGGGAGGGACCCATCGACGAGAAAGTTCGTGATATCGGCAAACCACGGGTAGTCTTCATCCAAGATTCTCTATTGGGAAATGGTCATTGATGTTGACCCCAACCACTCCAATATCGCCTCTCACAAGACGTGAAAGTGATCGGCCGCCACATTCTCGCCCCCCCTTTTATCACGGATTTCGATATCAAACTCTTAAAGCAGGATCCATCGAATAAGACGAGGCATAGTGCCCTGCTTGCTGAAAAGATACCGAATGGCAGCATGATCTGTGTAGATGATTGTTTTGGACATACTAAGATATGACCTAAGCTTATCAAACGCGAACACCACAACTAACATTCTTTTCTTGGTGGTGGTGTAATTCTCATGAGCTTTGTTTAAGGTCTGGCTCGTATAGTAGATCGGGTGAAAGTGGTTCTCCTTCCGCTGTCCAAGCACTGCTCCAACAGCATAGTCGCTCGCGTCGCATATCAATTCGAATGGCAAAGACCAGTCAGGAGCAATCATGATCGGGGCATTAACGAGTTTGTCTTTTGACGGGTGCATCAGAGGATGACCCGTGAGCGTGTTTAAACTATATAAAATTATGAAACAAGTGTTAATTTCATGGGAAATAGATAACCACAATTTTGTGGTTAATTGCAGGCTTAAAGAAGGTTCCAGAGTTATTATGGTGTAAAACGAAGAAACTGAATACTCGGATGAGGCCAAAATACATGAAAAATGAAGTTTCTGGATGAGGCCCACGTGAACCATGGTCTGAACCGTGGGCCACGATCCAATCAAGCAAATTCAATAGAACCCACCGTACCGTTTGTTCTGTCATCACTGTGGAGGGGACCATGACCCACGGTCTAGACCGTGGGCCACGGTCGGACATTTGTAACTGCCAATTTCAAGCTTTCTTATTCTGTTTTTGAGGGGCTTCTAATCTATCTTTCATTGAAGAACATCTTAGGGACGAATTTTGGAGAAAAAGAACAATATTTCGGGATTGCAATCATTAGCTTGGTGTTTGTGATTCATAGGCATAACCTAATTGATTGATGATTAATCAAACTATGTGTGGCTAGTTCTCTTTATGTTCTCTATCGAATTAGAAGGTTTTCAATTGAATGCTTGTGAATCGTTTATGTTATTTGTGGGATAGTAGTTTGATCTTATGATTGTATTGCTATGGTGATTGTGGGTTTGATTAGTAATTGTTAGTATAATATAATTCGTGTTCTTGTCTATCAGTCCTTGGTGCCATAGGCAATCGGGATTTATTTGAAGGGAATTAGGGTTAACTATACTAAACCGATTATCGAGTGACAACCTTGTGTTTTTACAATCCAAGTACTTAGTCCTCTTTTATCAAAATCAAACTCATTCTCACGAACTATGTCTATGTACTTCATCCCAAAAGTAAACGTTAACATTATCAACATTGGAAACCTGAAATCGGGAGATAACATTCTTTTTATTGATTTAGTTAAACATGTTAAATTATTTTCAGTTACTTTTTTAATCAAATCAACCAACCAAATACTTGAATTTATTTTCTGCATTTTGTTTAATATAGTTAAATCAAAAAGCTACATAGTAACACATTTTCCACAAAATCTCTGTGTTCGATACCCACTTACCGCTATCTAGTTATTTGTATTTGGTTTATTTATGAGTGAGTCTTCGACCTCACATCAAATTTTGGCGTTGTTACCGGGGAGTAGTACGCAACGTGTGTTATCTTTTGTAGATTTTGTTTGTTATTTTCGGGTTTAACCTGGTTATAGTGTGAAGGTACCTACGGGTGTATGTATACTAGAGGATCTAACAGGTCATCTCCACTAGTTATCGATCCGGAGATTGACCTAACACTTCGAAGAAACCAAGTCCTACTTAGGGAGAACAAGCTTCTTGGCTCTCCAGCTGCATCTAACAACACCATGGAATCACCAGTTCCCACTTCGGGTCAAACATTACCATCCACACCTCCACCAATTTCACCTCCACCGATCACTACTTCCATAGCTACTGCATCAAGTGAATTGAAACCAACTCACACAACCGAACCCATCACTACTAAATACACTTACTCAACATCATCAACATTGCCACCTATTTCCAACCTTTTCCCTACCTTTGGTGCATCATCATCTCAACAAAACCAACAACCAACCTTTCAACAACCACACTCAAGTTACCAATATCAACCCGCACCTTTCATGCAACATTCAATAACACAAGGTGACAGTTACGAGTATGGGTTTGACAATTAATTTGAGGGGTATGAAGTGGAAGGTTACTACGCGGGAGGTGATGGAAGTCAAAGGGTAAATCCGGGAAATTTTGCTTTTGGTCAATGGCAACAACCTAAACCAGTGCAAGAGCTTAATAGACAACCACCACCAGTTGTTCAACAACAAGCTTAACAACAACCGGTTGTTGTTCAAAAACAAGTTCCACAATAAGGGCAACCACAAGGGTAACAACAAGATCAACAATTTCAACAACAAATGCCCCAACCACAGTTTCAACAATTTGCACATCCAAGGCCCGTTTATAGGCAAATGGGTCAACCAAGAGTACCAATGGGGGTGCCAAGAAGGCATGAAAGAGTGATGCTAAGGGGTATTGAAGCTCATTTACGACCGATAAATACTAATAATCCATCTCTGGTGGTTATTCCTCATAATCAACAAGGAAGGACATTTGAGGTGAGAACAAATTCTCTCCAAAGTCTACCTAAGTATAAGGGTCTAGCAATGGAGGAACCTTACTTTCACTTGGAGGCATATGACTCCATTTGCAACACGATTGGGGGTCAAGGTTTTACATCGGATGAGGTTAAGTTGGTCTTATTTCAATTTTCGTTGGAAGACAAGGCAAAGAGATGGTTTTACACTTTGCTTTCAGCATCCATTTATACTTGGGGCCAAAATGCAACAAAGATTCTTGGAAGAGTTCTACTCTGCCCAAAAGACTAATGATGCAAGAAGGAGTTTGAGTACATTCCAACAACAATCGGGTGAGATGTTTTATGAAGCATTTGAGAGGTTTAACATGATGATTAAAAATTGTCCTCATCACGTTATTTCTCTTTGGGAGTTGTTGAATGCTTTTCATGAGGGGTTTAGTATGGAAGATGAACGGGATTTGAGATCAATCACAAATGGCACATTTGGTACTAACTATGAACAAGATGATTGGGCATATTTGGAACGAATGGCGGTTACATCAAAGAGAAAGGCTCAAACCAGAAGAAGAGCAAGACCAGAAGTCGGAAGACCACAAGTACAAGCCATGGAAGAAGGAGGGGGTACAAACTACTAATCAGGTAATTGATGTTTGTACGAATTGTAATGAGTTGGGCCATGCTTCGAAGGTGTGTATGATGGGTCAAGTGCAAGTAGAGGAGGTGAATGCACTTCAAGGGGGAGGTGGTAGGAATTACCATATGAACTCAAATACGTACCACCCCGGGTTAAGAAATCACCCAAATTTTCGATATGGAAATCCGGCTACTCAATCCAGCCCGAATTTCCAAGGGAATCAAGGAAATTATGTTCCTCGCCAACAATATAACAATCAAAGTAATTTTCATGGCGGGAATAATCAAGGGTTCCAAGGTTAAGGGGGTGGTGGTCAAAGTGGGTCCGCAGGTCAAAGTTTATCAAGTGGGAATGAAGTTATGGAGATGCTCAAGGTGATGCAATAGGATATGCAAAGGAGGAATCAACATGATGAAATTCGCATGCAAAAGATGATGTCCGTGATAAGGCCATTCAGTCGTTGACCACTCAAATGGGTCAACTTGCAACCAAAGTGTCAGACTTAGAGAAAAACAAGGTTCAATTGCCAAACGACACTAAGGTAAATCCTTCTCATAGTTCTTCTCGTAATGTTCCTATTAACCATGTTAGTGTTTTGAGAAGTGGTAAAGAATACAAAACTGATTTGTCACCAGGTGTGGTTGACATGGAAGCTGAGGACATTACGGGTAATGAAAGTGATAATGAAATTGAAACAAATAAACCCACTACACATGTCACTTTTGAAAAACCATTACAAAATTTGGGTCAAAATTCAAATTTTAAAGATAAAAATAAGGAACTCGAACCAAGTGCGGTTCCATTTCCTTCGGCGTTGCTTGACCCGGGTAATAAAAACGAAATTGTTATACGGGGTCCTCAAAAAGAGGAAATGTGGGAGGCATTTAAACAGGTAAAAGTAAATTACCTCTGCTTTAGGCAATTAAGCAAGTACCCGGTTATGCTAAATTTTTGAAAGAATTGTGCACCCAAAAGAGGCAACAAAAAGTGCCTAGCTGGTAAGTGTGGTTTTAATAGGAGATCTTCCTCCTAAGCTCCAAGATCCGGAACGCTCTTAATTAATATTCAAGTTGGCGATTTTCAAATGTCTAGGGCGTTACTAGATCTTGGGGCCGGAGTAAGCATTCTCCCAGGGGGGGGGGGGGTTATATGACCAATATGACTTTGGTCCTTTTAAACGTGTTGAGACCATAATTGTATTGGCGGATTTGTCCCTTAAACTCCCCCGTGGAATCGTGCGGGATGTAATTGTGAAAGTGGAGGATTTTTATTATCCTGTGGATATTTAGGTGTTAGATTATTCATCAGGTGACCCACGTCAACAAAAAAATGTTATCTTGGGTCGACCATTTTTGAACACTACCCATGTAATCATTGATTATTGATTTGGTACCGTTGACATGGCGTTTGGTAATCGAAAAATGCGCCTTAATCTTTTTACTAATGTTGCTAATTCTTTGAGTGGTGAAGAATGTTTTATGAAAGATTTGGTGGATCATTGTAATCCTCATGAATATGATGAAGATTGTGTGGAAGCTTGTATCTGTGATGATTCTGAATAGGTACACGTGTGTGCTTTGTAGATGGAAGAACAAAAACAAGATGCTTTAGCTATGCAAGAGGGAAGACCACCGTGGACTCATCAATTAGAGAATTTACCAATGGAGATCAATTCGGACACGAAGTCATCTTTGGAGTGTCCACCAAAGGTTAAATTGAAGGAACTTCCAAGTCATTTGAAGTACGCATTTTTAGGAGACAACGAAACCCTTCCGGTAATCATTGCTTCTAACTTGGAGGAAGATCATGAGAAGGCGTTGGCAAAGGTTTTGGGAGCACATAAGGCTGCCATTGGATGGACACTTGCAGATTTAAATGAGGCTAAACCAACAAGGGATACTCAAAGAAGATTGAACCCGAATTTGCGAGAGGTGGTGAAAAAGGAGGTGATTAAGTGGTTGGATGCAGGGATCATTTATCCCATTTCAGACAGTGCATGGGTGAGCCCAACACAGGTAGTACCCAAGAAAGCCGGCATCCAAGTAATAAAAGATGATAATGGTGAACAAATCGCCACCCGACCTGTAACCCGGTGGCGAGTGTGCATCGATTATAGAAAATTAAATAATGCAACCTCAAAAGACTATTTTCCGTTACCATTCATCGATCAAATAATTGAATAACTTTCTGGTCAAAAATATTATTGTTTCTTGGATGGATATTCGGGTTACAATCAAATTGCAATCCATCCGATGACCAACACAAGACCACCTTTACTTGTCCATATGGTACTTTTGCTTTTAGGCGAATGCCATTTAGACTATGTAATGCCCCGACCACTTTTTGAAGATGTATGATGAGCATCTTTTATGACATGGTTTGGGAGTCACTTGAAGTTTATATGGACGATTTTTCCATTTTTGGCTCAACTTTCGAGTTTTGTCTTAATGATTTAGAAAAGGTTTTAAAACGGTGTGTTGAGACAAACTTGGTGTTGAGTTGGGAAAAAAGTCACTTCATGGTGCAAGAGGGCATTGTGTTGGTCCATGTGGTTTAAAGTAGGGGAATGGAAGTTGATCAAGCTAAAATAAAAGTAATTTCATCTTTGCCACCTCTGAAAAATGTCAAGGGGGTGAGATCAAGTTTGGGACATACCGGATTTTATAGGAGATTAATTAAGGGTTTTAGTGCAATTTTAAAACCCTTATGTAATATTTTATTGAAGGATGTCCCCTTTGAGTTTACTGATGAATGCTTGCAAGCTTTTGACAGTTTGAAGGAAAAGTTTGTGGAAGAACCCTTTTTACAATCACCGGATTGGTCAAATCCATTTGAAATCATGTGTGATGCTAGCGATAGCACGGTTGGAGCGGTATTGGGTCAAAGAATGGAGAAAAAGTCGGTGGTGATATATTATGCGAGCAAAACTTTATCTGAGGCACAATTGAAGTAAACCACTACTGAAAAAGAGTTACTTGCGGTGGTGTATGCCTTGGATAAATTTTGGTCGTATACTTTGGGAAGTAAACTTGTGGTGTACTCGGACCATAGCGCGGTCTGATATTTGATGGAAAAGAAAGACACGAAACCACGTTTGATTTGATAGGAGTTATTGTTGAAAGAATTTGATCTTGAAATCCGGGACAATAAAGGTTGTGAGAATGTGTGGCGGATCACTTGTCTCGGATTCCACTTGAATGTGTTGATGATCCGATGGAGATAAATGAAAAGTTTCCGGATGAACAGTTGCTTGCCGTCTCAAGCGCACCGTGCTTGTTAGTGCCCAAAAATTTAACACTGTGGATACGTTATCCTGACATATGTCTGGATCAGTTATCCTTAGCATGTATTCCAGATCGTATCAGGATCAAGGATCCTCAGTACTTACTACTAATTAACGGTTGTTCTCATGTGTAGTCTTATATTTAGGAGGTATAACGGTTAGAAGACTCAGTATATCCACTAACTTGCTGTCAAGAAGATATTGACGTGTCTGGATCAATTATCCTTCTAAAGAGTTCCAGAGCTATGTCAGGATCATGGATCCTCGGTATTTGGTGATATTAACGGTTGTTTCTTATATGAAGGCTGATATTTATCAAGTGTAAGGGCTCCAAGACCTAGTCTACCCCCTATTTCGCAGCCTGAGTGATGGAGCACGTGGTCAAAGTGGCAGTTACGATTATATTGAAGGAAATGGCGGATTTTTAGGGATTATTAGTTAATAGTCTTTATTATTCATAACTCCATTGAGTTATTATCTTTGATGTATAAATAGAGGCTATGATCAGTTAGGAAAATACACAACAACGCACTCTGCTCACTACGAATTCAGCAGCATACACACACACACATAGCTTTCGTTGTAACACTGATCATATTCTCCAAACCTTGTATCCTCATCTTTTATATTAATAAAGTGGTGATAGACAATTGTCATCACCCGGGGTTTTTGTGCCGGCGATCCGAACCATATCAAGGGCTTTTCCCCGTAACAAATCCGTGTGTTTGTGTTTGCAAACGATACATACTTGTTTTCATCATCATAGCACTAATCCTCACTAAACGAATTTGGATACATTATCCTTAACAGATTTTTGTCCAAAACAATTTGGCGCCCACCGTGGGGCAATTGGTGCTATAATCCAGATTATTTTCTATCAATTTTCAACTTTTCATACCCATATCACCATCCATGGCCTCTCAACCAACCTCTGCTTCATCAACCATGCCATCCTTGGTTTCTCTCTCATCAAGAACTTTGCCGCCGATGCCTCCTCTGATTACGGGAGCACCAAGGACCACCGTGGCTGGAAACAAGACACAAATTCCAGTCTTTCAGAGCTCTAAAACCACTGCTGCCACTTCAGTGGTCAAATCTAACAATGATGTTTCTGCTATGTTTTCACAGGTTAAGGCATACATGGAGTAGCAGAACAAAAACCAACCAGAGGATCTTACATGAAATTGAAGATCTCAAAAAAAGAAAGAGGCCAACGGAGGATCACACTCCCCTGATACCCAGGATGCTGGATTTCACTAGTCCAGGATCCATGGCTCAGTTCACTCAAGGATCATCTATCCTTCAACAAGGGTCCATGGGTCAGCAAACTCAAGGAGCCTCGTACTTTCAGCAAGGATCATACATCCTTCAACAAGGGTCCGTGGGTTAACAAACTCAAGGATCCTCGTTCCTTCAACAAGGATCATCCATCCTTCAACCAGGATCCTCTGGGTTGTATCTTCAAGGATCCTTCAGCTCCCAAGATCAAGGATCCTTCAGGCAGAATCAACGATCGTCAGGAATTCACCATCAAAGGTCTTCTGAGGTCCATGAAGGGGACATCATCTCCATGCAGACCATTTCCTCTGGTGGACCTGCTACTGTAGGAGATGCCGCTTATCTTAACTACACTTCTGGGATGCCAACGTTCAACCAACCAAGAGGTAACGCCTATAATCACATATCCTCAGACACTAACCTTGGCTCTATGCAGGATACTAGTATCAATCAGGCTATGGCTAGGGAACTTCAGAAGCATAAGGATATGATATCCAGCGTGCCATGAGTGGTCCATCCAATTCCTGAAATACTAGAAGGGAGCCACAAGCTGTCCAGATTTGCTCCACCGATATGCGATGCGGAGATCCCAAAACGCTTTCAAACCCCCAACATGAAGGTGTATGATGGGACCACTGATCCGGAATAACACGTGGCTCAGTATAGGTAAAGGATGGAGATCAATCCAATTCCTGAAAGACTCAAGAAAGCTTGTCTATGCAAGGGTTTCAGATCCACACTAACAGGATCTGCACTTAAATGGCTGCTAAGTCTTCCTTCTTATTCTGTTACATCATTTTCACATTTAGTTAACTTGTTCAACAGCCAGTTTTCTTGTAGTAGGAAATTTGAGAAGTTAACTAGTGATTTATATAGAGTTGTCCAACCTTATGATGAATCCTTAAGAGATTTTGTTACAAGGTTTGGCAGGGAAGCCCTAGAAATACCTAATCTTGACATGGCTACTCTGTTGAAGCATTCAAGATGGGACTTCATAGGGGCTCCCCCTTTTATGATGATCTTGTGATGACTCCTTGCAGGTCTTTAGATGAAGTAAGGAACAGAGCACTAAGATTCATACAGCTGGAAGACGACAAAAGGATCCAAGAACGATTGGGGGCTCAGACAAAGCAAGAATCCCCTGACAAGAATAAAGGATCCTCAAAAAGAAACAACAACTCGAAGCCGTACTTCAAATTCAACAATTAAAACGTTCGAGCTGTTGAAGAAGGAGATGATGATGAAGATTACCCCAGCATCTCAGAATATTGCTTCTCCGTAGATACCCATGGCTTGATTTGTGCCGTGAAGGATCTAGGGGAGAAGGCAAGGTGGCCCCGAAAGAACGACAAGTCAACCACCTTCAGAGACAAATCCAAATGGTGTGCTTTCCATGAGGATTTTGGCTACATGACGGACGATTGCATCGGTTTAAGGAGGGAAATTGGATACCTCCTGAGTAAGGGCCATTTTAAGGAACTGTTGGGAAGAAAAAAAGTCAAGGATCCAGGATCCTGAAGAGGTTCCTCAAAAAGCAACTCCGCCCCCACCAGATGCTCAAGTGATCAACTTCATATCCGGTGGCTCAGACATATGTGGAACTTCCTTCTACGCAGCTAATACACTTGCCAAGGAAACCAAGTTGGATAATGGGGAACGATCAGTCATATCCACCACTTTGACGACTGACAAAAGGATCTTCTTCGATGAAGAAGATAAATCAAGCATACAGGATCCTCACCACGACAGTTTGATTGTCACTTTATTTATTGCTAATCATTATGTACGCAGGATCCTGGTAGATGGTGGGAGCTCGGTCAATATCATCCAACATGATGTTCTTCAGAAGATGAACATCCCGGATTTAGAGATCATTCCAAGGACATCGGTGCTAGTCGGTTTTAGTGGAGAAACCAAGAAAACATTAGGGGACATCAACCTCCCAACCTATATTAAAGGGTTAAACTCTTATAAAAAAATTTATGTTATTGACAACCTGTCTTGTTGCAATGTTATTCTTGGCAGGCCTTGCCTACATGGGATGAAGGCTGTAGCCTGTACTTACCATCAGTGCATCAAACTACCAACTCTTTGGGGAGTAGTAGGGATAGATGGTGACCAAGAGGAAGCTAAGAACTACTATTCTTCATCCATGAAGCCGACAACTAAACAGACAATAGCATAGCAATTACAGCAAAATCCTAGGAATGTACTGGAAGCTCAAGAGCAGGACCTAAAGGAAGTATCCTTGGACCCCGAGGATCCAGATATGAAAGTGTTTCTAGGATCCAGTATCCCTAGTCAGATTGAATAAGATATGATATCCTTCCTAAAACAAAGAAAATCCATGTTTGCCTTCAAACATTCAGACATGACAGGTATTTCTAAAGAGGTAATTACTCACAAGCTCGGCCTAAATTTATCTATTAAACACGTCCATCAGAAGCGAAGAAATTCTCTCATGAGAGGAACGCGATCATACAAGAAGAAGTTTTTCGGTATGATCAGAGAGGTTAAGTATCCTCGATGGTTAGCTATTGTGGTTGTTGTTTCTAAAAAGAATGGAAAGTGGAGGGTGTGTGTCGATTTTACTAATTTAAACAAGCATGCCCCAAGGATCCTTTCCCATTACCACATATAGACTCCATGGTGGATGCAACGACAGGGCATGAGATGCTTACCTTTATGGATGCTTCCTCTGGATTTCAACAAATTCAGATGGAACCATCTGATTAAGAGGATACCGCGTTCATGACTCCTACCGGCATATATTGTTATACTGCTACGCCGTTCGGACTAAGAAATGCAGGGGCAACATATCAAAGACTGTTGAATATGATGTTCATGGATCAGTTAGGCAAAACCATGGAAGTCTACATAGATGACATGGTGGTGAAATCGAAGAAATCTGAGGATCATTTCAGAGATCTCGAAGAAGCGTTCAACATCCTAGATCAATACAATATGCAACTGAATCCGTCAAAATGCCATTTTGGTGTTAAGGTTGGAAAGTTTCTAGGGTACATGGTGACTAAAAGAGGAATAGAGGCAAGCCCCGAGAAAATCGAAGCCATCATCAACTTGAAGTCTCCTGTGAACGCTAAGGATGTCCAAAGATTAACGAGGAGAATAGCTGCCCTCAAAAGATTCATTTCCAGATCCTTCAAAAAATGCAAAGATTTCTACGATATTCTTAGGAAAAACAAGAATTTTGAGTGGACAGAGAAGCATGAGGCTGCACTTAAAGCCTTAAAGGATTACTTATCCTCAGCACCAGCTCTGATGAAGCCAGTGGATGGAGAATCCTTATACCTATACCTAGCAGTTTCAGGTAATGCAGTAAGTGTCGTCCTCGCTAAGGATTATGAAGGTGAACAAAACCCAGTTTATTATGTAAGTAAGAGTCTTTTAGATGCAGAAGCCAGGTATTCTCATTTAGAAAAGTTAATTCTTGCACTCATTATGGCTTCTACTAAATTAAGACATTATTTTGAGACTCATACTATTATTTTGAGAACTAACTATCCTGTTAAGAATGTTCTTAGAAAGAAAGAATTGTCAGGTAGGATGGCTAAATGGGTTGTGAAGCTGAGTGCATATGACATTCAGTATGAGCCTAGAATAACTATCAAATCACAGGCACTCGCAGACTTTGTGGCTGATTTCAGCAGTGATATGCAAAAGGAAGCCGACCTAGAGGTTTGACAACTAGAAGAAACCAAGGATCCTTGGATCCTCTTCACAGATGGAGCGTCCAATGTAAGAGGAACGGGATTGGGCATACTACTAAAATCGCCACAGGGGGGCATACCCCAGTCCATTGCATATGCATTCCAAGCCACCAATAATGAGGCAGAATACGAAGCACTCATCGCAGGTTTACTTTTAGCCAAACAAATAAGGATCAGGTATCTTTAAGTTTATGTAGATTCTTTACTTATAACTAACCACTTTAACGGCTCTTATACCGTTAAAGGTGAGAATATGATCAAGTATTTAGAAATTGTGAAGGAATTAGCAAAATCCTTTGAGTTGTTTAGTATCACGTAGGTACCAAGAGAAGAAAATGCTGGGGCATATGCCTTAGCAAACTTAGCATCATCATTGAAGATCCCAGATGATGTAAAGATACCTATCAATCATATATTGTCTCCAGCAATTGGAAAACAGGAAGCTGTGGAGGAAACAGTGGATTGCACAGAAGATTTAAGGATCCTTCATCCTCTCAAAAAGTAGGATCTTGGATCCTTCCAATTAGGAAGTTCCTTCAAGATGGAGAAATCCCTACAGGGGAAAATCCTAAAGCCTTCAGATTGAAGGTATCATAATTCATTATTTTACAAGCTATTGTATATAGAAAATCTCATGCAGATCCCTATTTGAGATGCATCGAGGATCCTGAAATACAAGAGGTACTCCAAGACTTCCACGGGGGCGATTGCGGCAACCATACAGGGGGAAGAACATTATTCTCCAGGATACTTAGGACTGGATACTTCTGGACAACAATGAAGAAGGATGCTATAGAGTATTCAAAGAAGTGTGATGCTTGCCAAAGGAATGGAAACATCCTACACCAACCAGCAGAACCTATGTATCCTATATCCTCATCATGGCCTTTAATGAAGTGGGGCATGGATATCGAGGGTAAGCTACCTAAGGCACCAGGAGGAAAAATATTCATGCTTGCAATGACTGACTACTTTTCAAAGTGGATTGAGGCTGAAGCATTCGTTCAAGTCTGAGAAAGGGAAGTTATATCCTTTATTAAAAGAAACATTATAACTAGATTTGGTATCCCATATGAAATTATTTGTGACAATGGTTCCCAGTTTATCGAGAAAAGAACTACTAACTTCTGTTACAGTTGGGGCATTAAGATGATTACATCTACTCCAGTGCATCCTCAAGCTAATGACCAAGCAGAGTCAAGCAACAAGATCATCATCAACCTGAAAAAGAAGTTAGGATCCAAGAAAGGCAAGTGGGCCAAAGAGCTACCTTGTGTTCTTTGGGCTAATAGAATAACACCCAAGAATGCAACAGGCCAAACACCCTTCTCACTGGTGTTTGGATCAGAAGCAGTTATCCCTACAGAAATGGTGGTTCCTACGGCCAGAACAAGCATCCGTGATCCTGAGGCCAATAGAGAAATCCTTCTCGAAGACTTGGATACTGTGGAAGAACTCAGAGACTTAGCCAAGATCAGAATGGCAGCTTATCACCAAAGGGTAGCTGGAGCATACATCAAGAGTGTAAGGATCAGAAGATTTCAAGAAGGAGATCTGGTATTGAGGAAAGCCTTCCAAAATACAACCAATCTGGCAGATGGAAAGCTATCACCAAAGTGGGAAGGTCCTTATCTTATCGAGTCGGAGGCAGGAAAGGGGGCATATCATTTGCTCACTATGGAAGGCAATAGGTTACCAAGAGCATGGAATGCTATCCATCTCAAAAAGTACTTTTTCTAATCAGGATCAAGTATCCTCAGATGATCGAGTATCCATAAAGGATCAAGGATTCTAAAATTGGTAGTATATTTCTGATCATATATTCATTTCATATTCTTTTTATTATCTTAAGGATAATGAATTCCTAACGTTTATTCTTTCCAAGTTTTAAGTAACAATGCAGATTTCAATAAAATATTCAGTGACTAAGAGGTTGGCCACCTCTCCTTCACGTTTGAGGTACTTTACTATTTCCCTTGGCTTAGCCCACGATTGGGTATGAACTCTGATGGTCATATCCCCTAAGGTTTAAAGGTTTTCACCTTTCTTATAAATTAGAGTTTCTACACTCTCGCCTGGAGCGCACGCTATCCAACGTATGGTCTGGGGCAGCGGGACCAGTACATGCTTAGTGGCTGACAATTTCGTTGCTTTCGGCTATATGGAGGATCCTAAGATTTATGGTAGACGTACCATACCACCGGTTTATAACGTTTTCACGTTATCGTAAGATAAAGGTTTCTAACATTTTCATGTTAGCTAAGGTTTTGGCGATTTCACGTCACTCACGTTTGGGCTAAATCCCCGTTTGGGCGAGTCCCTAGTTAACATCCATATCCTTGAGCCAGTCCCCAGTTTTTGGGCTTGTCCCCAGTTTAACACCAGTTTGGGCTTGTACCCAGTTCACGGGCTTGTCTCCAGATTACACGGGCTTGTCCCCAGTTGCACGGGCTTGTCCCCAGTTTATTTTATGGGCTTGTTCCCGATTTATTGGGTTTAATCCCATATAATATCATAAGTTATTTGCATCAGGTATCATAATTAGATTATGAGGATTACCGAATGATCAATAATTATGGATTCAAAATTTTTAATTCAGCTTTATAAGGATTGCAAAAGGATCAATACTTATGGTAACTTAGGTCTAACCAGACCTTACGGTATGATTTCTGTTTATCGATTTACACTAATTTGATTTCAGTTTATATCTTATAGATATAAGGATTCATTATTCTCAATCTATTTTTATAAGGATTTAAGATCCTGGTTTATTTTTGCAAGGATATTTTATCCTAAAAACTTTTTACTAAAGAATATTTCTCAAAACTTTCAACAAGTATAAAGCTATATCAGATAAACTTTCAAAATAAAAGACAATCAACAGATAGTTAAAAGATACTATTTATTAAACTTACTTGCAATTACCAAAAATCTTAACCCGGATTTCACCATTCAAAAAATAGACCATCCACCCGGGTTAAACAGGTGTTACTAGTTGTTCATGATTTTCAGGGAGAAGGATATATAGCCGAAAGGGAAGTTCCCAAGGAAACTCAATAGATATACAATAATTATATCTAGCTTGTCGAATATCATATGTTTTTGAAGGAAGTTTGAATTCAAAGGCAAAATGACAGCTGTGATCTTATCACAACCGCCATTTTGGGGGAAATTGTTAGTGCACAGAAATTTGACACTGTGGATACGTTATCCTGACATATGTCTGGATCAGTTATCCTTAGCATGTATTCTAGATCATATCAGGATCAAGGATCCTCATTACTTACTACTAATTAACGGTTGTTCTCATGTGTAGTCTTATATTTAGCATGTATAATGGTTAGAAGACTCAGTCTATCCACTAACTTGCTGTCAAGAAGATATTGACATGTCTGGATCAATTATCCTTCTGAAGAGTTCCAGAGCTATGTCAGGATCATGGATCCTCGGTATTTGGTGCTATTAACGGTTGTTTCTTATATGAAGGCTGATATTTATCAAGTGTAAGGGCTCCAAGACCTAGTCTACCCCCTATTTCGCAGCCTGAGTGATGGAGCACGTGGTCAAAGTGGCAGTTACGATTATATTGAAGGCAATGGCTGATTTTTAGGGATTATTAGTTAATAGTCTTTATTATTCATAACTCCATTGAGTTATTATCTTTGATGTATAAATAGAGGCTATCATCAGTTAGGAAAACACACAACAACACACTCTGCTCACTACGATTTCAGCAGCATACACACACACATAGCTTTCATTGTAACACTGATCATATTCTCCAAACCTTGTATCCTCATTTTTTATATTAGTAAAGTGGTGATAGACAATTGTCATCACCTGGGGTTTTTGTGCCGGCTATCCGAACCAGATCAAGGGCTTTTTCCCGTAACAAATCTGTGTGTTTTTGTTTGCAATCGATACATACTTGTTTTCATCATCATAGCACAAATCCTCACTAAACGAATTTGATACATTATCCTTAACAGATTTTTGTCCAAAACAGTGCTATGCCCAATATGTTAATTATTTAGCCATGGGTGCGATTCCGGAACATTGGACAAAGAAACGGAGGCAACAGTTCATGTCCCAAGTCAAGCAATACATATGGGATGAACCGGACCTTTTCAAGGTTGGAGCGGATCATGTTCTTAGAAGATGTGTACCCGAAAAGGAAGTGCATGAGATTTTGACACATGCTCGTTTAGCGGCATGCAGGGGCCATTTTAGTGGCTCTAAAACCGGGTATAAAGTACTTACATGCGAGTTCTACTGGCCAACACTTTTCAAAGATGCTAATGAATATGCTCGACAGTGCTTGAATTGTCAACGAATGGGGGGTATATAAAAAAGAAATGAAATGCCTTTACAACCCATTTTGGTGGTTGACATTTTTTGATGTATGGGGCATAGATTTTATGGGCCCATTTCCGAACTCGTGTGGGTACTTGTACATTCTTGTTGTGGTTGACTATGTGTCGAAATAGGTTGAAGCGGTTCAACAAGAACTAATGATCACTCTGTGGTTTGTAAGTTTGTCCAAGCTAACATTTTTCCAAGATTTGGTATCCCAAGAGTAATTATTAGTGATGGTGGATTGCACTTCAAGAACTTCACGTTTGGTAAGTTGCTAAAACGTTATGGTGTTAAACATCGAATTGCAACACCATACCACCCTCAAATGAGTGGCCTGGTTGAAGTTTCCAATCGCCAAATTAAGGAAATTTTGATGAAAATGGTTTGGGTGGATAGAAAATATTGGTCTGTTAAGTTGGATGATGCATTTTGGGCATTTCGAACCGCTTACAAGACACTGATTGGTACCAATCAATATCGTTTGGTGTATGGAAAGGGGTGCCATTTGCCAATGGAGTTGGCTCACCGGGCATTATGGGCAATTAAGAGTGTTAATATCGATTATAATGAAGCCGGCGAGTTGAGGAAGTTGAAGTTGAGTGAACTAGAGGAAATCCGGGATGAAACGTATGAATGTGCCTAGGCTTATAAAGAAAAATTAAAAAAAGTACATGTTTCTAAGATAAGGAAGAGAACATTTGAAGTTGGGCAAAATGTATGGTTGTACAATTCGAGACTCAAATTGTTTCCCGGGAAGCAAAAAAGCAAGTGGATGGGTCCGTATGTCATCACAAGAGTAGGGAGGTTTGGTGATGTGGAGATTGAAGATATGCAAAGTCAAGTTAAAAAAGTTGTGAATAGACTTCGCCTCAAACCACAACTAGAAGGTAAAGATGTTAATATGCTTGCAGATAACAAGGTGAGTTTCTTCCTAAGCTCATCGGATGTTTCCACTTAGTAAAGGTCCAGGTATATTGTATACTTTAGTCTAGCTTTTTGTTAAACTTTGTTATTAAAAATTACCTTTCTCGCTTTAGAGTATGTCCAAATCAAATATGGGGAATTTTTTTATGAATTTCTTTACTGTGTTGGGGACAACTTGGGTTTTTCTTGGGGGGTAGGGTACTTTTTATTTTTGATTTGGTAAGTAAATTTCTGGTCATTTATTTTTATTCTAGTTCTTCTTCTTAAAAAAATGGTGAACCATGGCCACGGTGTAGACCATGGCCCACGGTGATGAACGTGAGGCACGGTAACAGGCTTTTCCATGGTACGGTTCTTTCTGCCCAAATTGACACAATTGAACCGTGATCCACGGTGTGAACCGTCGGCCATGGTCCACCATCGACGGACGAGCAGACTATATGGAACCATGGACCACGGTGTGAACCGTGGCCCACGATGTGGTCGTAGCAGATTAATGGGGAACCGGTTTTGAGGTTAAAAAAGATGAGAAAAATTAATTTTAAACAAATCTACCCCACATATTTCACCTACCTTCATTATTTACTTCCATTCTCGCCATCTCAAACCATCTTCTTCCCATTTACTCTCTAGAAACCCTAACTCTTACCATCCTAACTTCTTCATATCACCATCAATTTTAAAGGTTTTTGACCCTATTTTCATTGGATTTTCATTAGGATTAACAATAACAAGCCTAATTCCACTCATTGTTTAGTGTTAATCCGTTTTTCGAGCAAAGGGGGTAACGAATTTCTTAGGAAATTTTTGGGATTTTTATTGTTGTGTGAAGAAAGAATTAGTGTTCATCCTATTCAACTATTAAGGTATGTTCTTTGTCAATTTTCTTGTACATATTGAAAAAAATTGTTAAGGTAGAATTGATTTGAGCTATATACCCACTTGCTTGTTTGAGTAATTAGTATAATGGTTTTACATTATGGTTGTGAATAGTGAATAAGTGCTTGAAATATATGGTTGTTATATTGATAATTTGGAAACCATGTGTTGAAGCAAATTTTGAAACTTTGGTAAATTGATTAACGAGTGATTATCCACAACCATAGTAACAAGCAAGTGTGGGGAGGTATATGTTGACTTAAATTGGTTTGTTTGGGTTATTTGGGTTGTTTGTTGTGTGTAGATGGGTAGAACCTCGGATAAAGGAAAAGGGAAGGCATCATCTTCTAGCGGCCAAGCAGCCCATGCATAAAGGAAAAGACTACACGAAGAACAAACACGAGTACATGTACCCAATGAAAAACCCAATTGGAGGGGTAAAGTGTTGTCAACATATGCGCTAGAATGGCAACCAAAGTTGTTCACTGATAAAATGGATACTTTGCAAAATCGGATTGAGGGGTATATGTGTGAAAAAGAGGTAACAGATCCCGATTTAAAGTGTTAGGTTGGGAAGCGGCGGTTAAGTGTTACGATGGAGAGAGTAATACTTTGTATGATAAAGAGATTGAGGAGTGGGTGTCCACGTGGAGATGCCCCATATACAAGAAGGGGTCCGACATGAAATTGATTGAAACAGTGGCTGGACATGAAGTTGTGATGTCCTTTGACACGTTCAATCAAATCGCTCTATTTGACGGTAAACCGAGCAACTCATATGTGGACCATTCTGTCAAAGATTTGTTTGAAAGTCCCGAAAAGCATCCACAATGGCACAACATGTTAGAAAAGGTTCTTAAAGGGGGTCGAGGTTTGAGTAATCAGATTAGGAGAAGGGACTTGAATATTGACGCAACGTTGTTGATTTCTATTTGTTTATACAATGTGGTGCCTCGTCGGGGAGACATTTCGATTGTGAGAAAAAGTGATATTCCCGTGTTGTACGCGTTAATGTGCAGAAAACCCCTCATTTCTTTCCACTATTTAGTGAAGCACAACATTTGGATCAGTCGTGAAAGCAACAAACGGAAGTTAATACCGTATTGTCGACTGATCACGACATTATTGAAGAATCATTGTGTGATTAATGAGCATTATGTGGGAATGATGAAAGTGTTCAAGGAGTTCAAGTTGACGGATTTACCGGGATGGGTATACACATGAATTGATAGACATCACGAGCTTGTGAGTGATAATGTGAGATGGAGGGTGATACGAGAATATGTGGAGGCAGAGGTGGATGAACAAGTGAAAGAAGTGGAGGAAATGGGTGAGCCAGATTTCATGGATGTAGGTGTTGGTAGTGGTTCCCAACACATGGGTTGGGATAAGTCAGCTGGTTATGATTCATATGGTAATAATTGGGCCCATGTGGGGTCAATGAACGAGGTGGTAGAAAGGCATAGGCCTTCAACATATGAAAATTGGTCGGAAGAATCACGTGCCTTACTTGACCATCTGACTTTTATGGGGGACTATACTGAGCGGGCCGAAAAGGTGGGACACGAGAGGTTGGAGATATGGAGCCGTGCCCAAGCTTACGGGTGGGAGCACGAGATGAACATGCAGTATATGGATATAGGAATCGACGGATGCATGAACAATGGCTTGTGGGGGGACCAGTTATACCGGATCCACCAGTTGTGGATTACTCGACCCTACCACCGTATGATGGTTCTGTACACTATGCTGAACCACAACTTCATCATTCAATGTGGGTTAATCCTATGCAGTCAATGGCACCACCACCACCACCACAAGGAGAAGGTAGCAGCGGCGGCGACAGGGCGTTTAATTTTGGGAAATTTTCGGTCTTCATGACGTCCATCTTCGGGCCGGCCCAAACGCCTTACTCCTGATTGAGTGTCGTCTTACCAGGTCAACAATGTTCTGTATATTTATGTATAGTTGTTATCATTTGTGTTTTTATTTATTTTTGGGTGGATGGGTGGAGGGAGAAATACTTATGATTAAGTATTGTGGGTTGTGTTGAAAAGAAGGTTGTTTTTAAGAAGTAGTTTGTTTTCATTTTTCTCAAAACTGTACATTGGGGACAATGTATCCCAAGTGTGGGGATGAGGAAAATTTCGTTTGTTTTGAAAATTTTCGTTTGATCTAAAATAAAAAAAATAAAAAATTTAGAAAAAATTTAATTTTTTTTAAAGAAACCGGAAAGTGGTAAGATGGCGAGGTAAGGTTTTGGTCCCTTTTCATGGTCACAATTCCCTAAATAGCATGTTGCCTAGTTGTTTTTAAAAAGATATTATGTAGTTTTCTAATAAATGTTAGCATGTTTTCGGTGCAATAACTTGCATAACATGTTCGTTTACACTCGAGAATTGAGAAAGTAAAGATTGGTGAGAAGGTTGATATTCTCCGTTAGAACTTGTGCAATTAGTGCATTTCGTGATATTAGTTTGGCATGAATGCAAAAGTGATAGAGGCAATTAGGTTGAGCCTCGTCTGGATGAGTGCGAATATGGGTTTTGGGGGTTGGACCTCATACATTACATATATGAGCATGGATAATGAGAGGGGCGGGGGGTTGGTTACCTTAGAAAACATTGTTGGACCTATTCTTTCATTCAATCAACCCCGGTGTTATATTGTGAGACGATCCGGCTTAATAGGTTTCTTTGTATTTGTTTTAGTATTTATCGATAGGATGTATTAAGCATTATGTTTATTATGCTTCAAAAAAAATCAGAAAAATTTATGTTAGAGATGTAATGTTAAGTATGCAATGTTCAAGTATTATATAGTGAAAAAAAAGAAAAAAAAAAGAGAAGTTAGTGATGTATATAGTTGGTTATTTCATTATTTACTTAGTTATTTTGTAATAAGTCGGATCAGATCGTTTGAGCTACTTTAAATATTCCATTCCATACCCTTACACCTGGCCCCGTTATAACCCGTTTTAAGCCTGCTTGATTTGAATTTATGTCAAAGCATTTACATAGGTGGAGATTTGATGATTGTACAAGCGTATGCGAGGAAAATTGATTATTTGTGAAAATGTATGTATGATCACCAAGAAGAGGGTTAATGTGTAAATGTGTGTTATGTATGGGTAAAATCCGAAAGCATGTAGGTCTGGTTAGAACTCTATGGTTTGAATAGAACAACAAGTATACCAGTGCAAACCGATAGAAATGAGGGAATAGGGTATGACTTGGGACCTTGACTGAACCGAAATTGTTTGTATGATTGGTGGTTATAATTTGAAAATAAAAAAAAATTGTGTTGAGGTGTTGTTTGGAGACAATCAACAGTTAAGTGTGGGAATGTGACGGGTGCATCAGAGGATGACCCTTAAGCGTGTTTAAACTATATAAAGTTATGCATTAAGTGTTAATTTTATGGGAAATAGATAACTACTGTTTTGTGGTTAATTGCAGGCTAAAAGGAGGTTTCGGAGTCATTATGGTGTAAAACGAAGAAACCAAAGGAAACGGAGACTCGAGAGAGGCCAAAATACATGAAAAATGAAGTTTGTGATTGAGGCCCACCGTGACCCACTGTCTAAACCGTGGGCCATGGTCTAACCAAGCAAATTCAACAGGACCCACCGTACCATGGGTTATATCATCACCGTGGAGGGGATCGTGGGCCACGGTCCAGCATTTTTAACTGCTGATTTCAAGCTTTCTTATTTCGTTTTGAGGGGCTTTTCATCTATCTTTCATTGAAAAACATCTTAGGGATGAATTTTGTAGAAAAAGAACAATATTTTGGGAGTGTAATCATTAGCTTGGTGTTTGTGATTCATATGCATAACCTAATTGATGTGATGATGAATCAAACTATGTGTGGCTAGTTCTCTTTTTGTTCTCTCCCAAATTGTAAGGTTTTCAATTGAATACTTGTGAATCGTTTATGTTAGTTGTGGGATAGTAATTTGATCTTATGATTGTACTGATATGGTGATTGTGAGTTTGATTAGTAATTTTTAGTATAGTATAATTCGTGCTCTTGTCTGTCAGTTCTTGGTGACATAGGCAATCGGGATTTATTTGAAGGGAATTAGGGTTAACTATACTAAACTGATTATTGAGTGACAACCTTGCGTTTTTACAATCCAAGTACTTAGCCCTCTTTTATCAAAATCAAACGGATTCTCACGAACTATGTCTATGTATTTCATCCCAAAAGTAAACGTTAACATTATCAACCTTGGAAACATGAAATCGGGAGATAACATTCTTTTTATTGATTCAATTAAACTCGTTAAATTGTTTTCAGTTATTTTTGTTAATCAAATTAACCAACCAAATACTTGAATTTATTTTCAACATTTTTTTTAATATAGTTAAATCACAAAGCTACCTAGTAACACATTTCCATAAACTCTCTGTGTTCGACACCCACTTACCGTTATCTAGTTAGTTGTATTTGGTTTATTTTTAAGTGAGTCTTCGACCTCACGTCATATTTTAGAAGATTAAACACCTCGATACACTGTTCAGAGAAGACATATGGAGCGTCTTTCTCTAGTAACTTGGTCTTCGGTCTCGCAATTTTTGAGAAATCTTAGACGACGTTAGAAAGCAGCATGACCTAAGAAGCTACGGATGGATCTCACAGAAGTGGGTGTGAGAAGATTAGAAATTGTTTCAATTTTAGCTCGATCGACCTCGATCTTTGCACTCGAGATACTATGCCCTAGAACAATCCCCTTGCGTACCATGAAGTGATACTTCTCCCAGTTGAGGACTAGGTTGGTGTCGACACAATGAGCCATCATCTTATCAAGGTTGGAGAGACAATGATCGAAAGAATTCCCGAAGGCAGAAAAATCATCCATGAAGACCTCCATGGAATTCTCGACCATGTCGTGAAAGATCGCCACCATACGTCGTTGTAAAGTAGCTGGAGTGTTACAGAGTCCAAAGGGCTTGCGTTTATAGGCAAACATGCTATAGGGGCAAGTGAATGTGGTTTTCTTCTGATCATCGGGATAGATCGGGATTTAGAAATACCCAGAGAAACCATCCAGAAAGCACTAGTACTGCTGACCCGCCAAACACTCTAGCATCTGATCAATGAAGGATAGAGGAAAGTGATCTTTCCTAGTGGCATCATTCATTCTGCAGTAGTCGATGCAGACTCTCCAACCGATCATGGTTCTAGTGGGAATAAGCTCGTTCCTTTCATTGGTGACGACAGTCATGCCACCCTTTTTAGGAACCACTTGGACCGGACTCACCAAGGTGCTATCAAAGATGGGAAAAAATATTCCCGCATCAAGGAGTTTAATGATTTCTTTCTAAACGACCAATAGCATTTTCGGATTAAGCCTCTGTTGAGGATGAACAAAGGATTTGAAATTATCCTCCATGAGGATTTTATGAGTGCAAAAAGAAGGGTTAATCCCCTTGATGTCGATAATCTTCCATGCTATCGCCTCCTTGTGCGCTTTCATCACTTTCAACAACTTCAACTTCTCGACCAAAGGCAGACGCGATAATGACAGGTAGCTTCCTCTCCTCGTACAGAAATGCATAATCCAAATGAGTTGGTAGATCCTTAAGTTCTAAGGAAGGATGAGGGATCTCAACGGAAGGTCGGTCCCTCGGATCGTCCAACCCGATCTCAACAGCTGACTCAGAATCTAGGGGTGGTTACACGGTGTAATCCATCAATAGTTGGGCGGTCATGGCAACCATCTCGACCTCTGAAATCTCTTTATCAAGAATTTGTGGGTCCAAGGAAGGTCCTCCACATATGTCAGTGAAAAACTTCCGCACGTGCGACACAATGGTGTCAACAAAATACAAGGAGTCATCTGCCGACTTGGGGTGTTTGAGTGACTTTCTTACGTCGAAGGTGGCGTTATCTTCCCCAACTTTCAGAATCAATTGCCTTCACGGACATCGATCAACGCCTGTGCGGGGAAAGGAATGGTCGACCTAAAATGAGCAGGACACTATCATCCTCATTCATATCCAGAATGACAAAGTCTACTAGGAAGATGAACTTGTCGATACGAACGAGCATGTTATCGACCACCCCTTGTAGGTATTTCCCGAAACGATCAGCAAGCTGGATACTCATTTGGGTTGGCCTCGATTCATCAAGACCCAACTTAATAAAAATAGAATACGGCATAATATTGATGTTGGCCCCAAGGTTGGCCAAAGCATGTCGAACTGTATCGTCACCTAAGATGCAGGGAATCATGAAACTCCCAAGATCGACCATATTTTCAGGAAACTTTCTCTGCAACACTACAGAGTACCCAGCACTCAACGGAATAGAAGATACCTCAACTAGCTTTTCCTTATTAGAAAGAATGTCCTTGAGGAATTTGGCATATTTTTCCATTTGAGTGAGCTCCTCAAGAAAATTAATGTTCAGGTGAAGATGTTTGAGAAGTTCGAGGAACTTGGAGTTTTGCTCATCGTCTTTGTCTGATTGGAGTCTCCTAGGATAAGGCAATTTGGGTTTATTGACTCTCAGAGGTAGGTTTGATGATGATGAAGGTGTATCGGCCGGCTTCGTACTCGCTGGAATATGATGTTGGTGTACCTCGGCTAGAAGAGACTCCATCTGGATCACGTCGTCCACCTGCTCCTCTTCATCGACCGCAGGTGTGACAAGTCTCGAAGGATCAGCCTCTCATCCTCTTCTTGCACCGCTCCTAGTAGTCAGTGCTTTGGCGAACCCTCTCGGATTTTTCTCGGCATTACTCGGTAGTGCACATGGTGCTCTCTCAGATAATGGCTGGCAATTTCTCCGACGTGATGCTCAAGATTAGCTAGAGGTGTGCCTTGGTTCTTCAGTATAGCATAGTGTTCCGCAAATTTCGCCTCATTTGTCACTTTGTTCCTATCATCTTGCTTCAGCAGCTCTGCCATTATATCCTCCAGTGAGGCTTTCTTATCTCCCACTTGTTCCAAACTCTCCTGACCTGAACTCCCCTGCCCGAATAGATTCTGTCGATGCTGGTTTTGGTATTGGGCTTGGCAGCCACTGGCTTGTCCCCCTCGATAGTTATTCTGATTTCTCCAGCCAGTGTTCCCGCCGAAGGCGGGGTTTTGATACCTCAAGGATTGTTGACGAAGTCAACCTCATTTTGATGGCTACCGGTCTTAACATGACAGTGAATGGTGTCGTGACCCCGTCGGCAAACCTCACACTTCACGACGCTCTTAACGATAAGATATCTAATGAGTTTGTTCAAAGCATCAATCCTTTGCCTGCATGCTAGTGTTCTAATTGACCTTAAACACTCCTCTCGATGTGGAAGAATTTATTCCTTCGTACCCTCGTAGCTCGCTGCTAGATCATCAAAAAGGAAAGCACACTCATCAGGATGTTTGTTCTTTAGGAGGTTCCCATTAGTAGTCTGGTTCAACATCTCTGTCACGTGCTATGTGGCTTCCTTGAATCTTTCCCAAACTTCCCCGAAAGATTCTTCGGATCTCATGCGGAAGGAATAAATATCTTGTAGGCCCGCCCAAGTGGTGATGGATCCAGTAGGTAGTGACTTCAGCCATTTGTAGGCTTTGCCGGCAAGTGAGAAGGGAAAAAAATGGAGATATATGGCTTCATCATTCATGTTATCGATATTGAAAGTTTCGCAGATTTGAACAAACATGTCGATGTGGTTTGAAGGATCTTCTCTCTCTGGCCCTTGTAATTGGAGGGAGGTTTTGATGAGCTGCATGACGTGGGCAGGAATGGACCGGTTTCCAGCGGTGGCACCATCTAGTAAAACAATGCTAGAATGAGAGTTCGGTGTCGGCCTACTATTGTCAGCTACTACTCTCCTAGGCGGTTGGTCACCCACGTTCCTATCCCTAAAAGATGTGGAAGAAACAGAAGAAGAAGAAGAATCAGAACCTATCAATGAAACAGAACACTCTCTCTCAGGCAGGACTTTCTTGGTATTGTTAGACGTTTCAAGCTTCGACGGTCCTTGTGATTGGATATGACGCATACGACTTAAAAGAAAAACTAAAATTAACTAGGCTAAAATAAAACTAAAAACAAATAAGCAAGTTAAAAGAAACAGGTAAGTCCCCAAAATCGGGTCGTTCTCTAATCGCCTCAAACCGTGTCCTCGGAAACGACGCTAAAAACTTGATGTGTGAAAATATAAATAACTAGTAATCATGAATCGCAACGAAGCTTTAAAACCCAAACAATCTATCCTAGTTCACACAAACAACAAGTGTACCGGTCGTGTATAGCAAAAATAAGGAAAGTCCGGATATCGAACTCGAAGACACATAAGAACGGCTCAGATTATAAACCCTAATCCAAGTCCTAACTAATAGTATTTTATTGATTTTATTATTTTTATTTATTTTAAACTAATTTAAACTAACTTAACTTTACTTAACGAAACTAACTATAACACTTAACTAGGTTTTAACGAATATGGAGAAAACGTCTACCTAGGTAAGAACCAAATTGACGGCTCAACAAGCAAATGGATTGAATGACCTCACGACACTGGTATCTGAAGATGACACAGCTAAGGTTCGGTCAAGCTAGCTAGATCACCTCTCGTTCTCACTAGTAAACCATAACTACACTTAATTGATTAGACAAGCAAACCGGAAAACGATTACTAAGGTGTTAAAATGTCGACTCTCCTATCGGACTCACCGACCCTCAACCTTAATGGATATGAATACTACACAACCACGGATAGAGGAACAATTCAATTTAACACAAACTAGATCAACTAGTCGCTCAAAAACCCAAACCCGATAAGAACTGAACTCGCTCTCGCGCAATTCTAATCCTAGCATGCAAAGTCTATGAGACAACCCTAACTTCTTATCACCACTCGGTCTCTAAAAAGGTGTATACCCGCTAAATTTTATAAAAATATTTACTTAACAAAACCCTACGGTTGTACTGACCGCAAACAAACACTAAACACAAAGTCTAGAATCAAACATGCAACAATCAATCAAAACATAATCAATCAATCAATCAAAGCATGAGGTTTATGAAGTAATATTAATAAAATCCCAGCAACTAAACACAATTTAATTCATATATAAATCAAACTTTACAATAGCAATTCAAGTCTTTTGATCAAACAATTCATAAAACTCATCAAACTTGAACAATTATCATCAAACCTTGGTAGAACTAACAAGACTAGCCAATCATCTCAAATGAATAGCAGCATATACTCAATAAAACATTCATATTACTCATCCAAATCATAAGTAAACTCATTCAACAATCAAGAATAATCAAACACAACTCAATCTTTAATTCAATTGCAAAAGAATTCAACTTTAAGATAAAAAACAAAACAATTATGAAACTTAAATAAAAACAAAGTATATGATGACGTAGTATGATGATGATGGTTGTCTTTGAAGGATTAAAACCCTTAGAAAACACTTGTAACTTGGCTGCAAAACTCTCTTTTTCTTCCTCCTAGTTGCTGCCGATCTGAACCTTCCAACAAGAACTTAGGGTTTATAATTTTTTTCTTCTTTTTCCTTGTGAGCTGCTGCTGGCCTAACTGCATAGGGAGGCTAGTGGTTTTATTATTATTTTTTTGTTTTCTACTACTGGCCAATCTCTCTATCCAACCATACTTTATTATATATTTTTTTCTTTTTATTCTTCCACTTGCTGCCGATCGGAATATTTATGTGAGGTTAGGTTAGTTTCTTTTTCTTTGATGCTGCTGCTAACGGACCAGATTTGAAGGCTTAGGGTTTTTTTTTTGTTTTTAATATAAAATGCATGCAAGGCTTCACACAAATGGACTTGGGCCGGGCTTTAACTTGGTTCTTCAAGAATAGTGTATGAAAGGCCTCCAAGTCTCTTTCAAAGCTTGTTTCTTTTCTCTTTAAATCCGCACCCTACAAAATATATATTTATGTAATATTATGCTAAAACAAGTTAAGAACATCAATTATTAGTTAAATAAACGGCTAAAACAATGATAATTAGTACAAAATACTAGTGTGTCTTACAACACATCAGAAAGCATCCTAGTCTATTACAAACCCTAACAATCAAATCGGTTGAATTGGTTGTTGTTAGTTGAAATTGATATGAGGTTATTGTAGGTCCTCTTGAGATGGATCTAATAACCTTACTCGAATTAATCTGTGTTGTTAGTTAGCAGAAATCACTAACAACACTCGGATCTCGGATCTTAGTTTGTAAAAACAAAAGATAAAAGGATAGAAAGTGAGGTTGGTGGTGAAGAGAAAATTTTCTCCTTTATTTCTTTGGAATTTTAAGTTGGTGGAGAGTTGTTGGAGAAATGGGTAAAATGACCCTTTATATAGGATCTCCATTTCTCCAACTTTTACATTTCGACCATACAAAATAAGCGTGCTGAGGTACGTAATACACTGACTATTAGCAAATACAAAGAAATACAAAATCCTAATACTAATATAGAATATTAGCCCCACAATCTCCCTCTAGGATTGAGGATGTCCATGAACCTTCATCAAGTTTCTTTCTTCGTCTTTATTTCTTAAAATCTAGTAATTGTCTTAATCCAAGAGCTTGAACGAGTTTGGATCTTGGACAATTCTTTATTTTCCATTAATGAAGACTTGAACTTCAATCTTATTTTATGGGAATGATCGACAACAAACAATTTTAGAAACAACAAATACAGGAGGGTCGACATCTAATTTTCTTTTGTTGACTTTCTTGGGACGACTTATTTCATTTCTTTGTATTTTGATTGATCTTCAGACACGATCAGTTCAATTTTAGGTTCAACCGCAAACTGTTCAGCATCTGCAACTTCAGTCTCTGCAGCCCAGGAGACTTGATCAGAATCTACATGTCCATGTACAGCTGCACGAAACTTAGAGCGAATAAGATTCGTTCACAGACCCTCTCGAGGGTCAAAGAAGAATTTGCTTTTTCAAAACATGCCCTTGGTTTGAAGTAATTGCAGAATAACTCTGAAATTTTATTTTATCTAGACTTCTCATAAAATACCAATTTCAGACCCTCAACTTGTAGATGATTTGTTTAAGTCCCATGTTTCCAACGAACTTTGTATGAAAGAAATTGACAAAAAAAAACACACGATTTTGAATAAAATAAAGGTTTAATAAAATATATACAAACACAATAAAAACATAAAATCTTTTTGGTATTTTTATATGTTTTAAAATACGAAAATATATTCATAATATATTGAGGTTGAAACATAAAATGAAACAAATAAGAAAAATAAGATAGGAGTAAATATGAAACTAATATTATATATCAATAATATTTCCAAAATTAATAAACGATTTTAATATATTTGCCAGAAAGATCACAACATGAAATCACATTATCCTTTAACGTTCTAGATCACATTTCTATTTGGATATATTATTATGCCAAGAACCTAAAGTCGATTGTATATATATAATTTTTCCACCTTAAACTTAACAATTACTTAGATGTCAGTGTTATACGTTAAGGTATATATTAAGCACAACACTTATGTGGTCCCCAATTAATCTGACATGTTACAGACTCCATCATACCTCAGGCATAGTTTGTGTTTATCAGTATCACCTCTAACTGAGTCCGACCCCTAATGATTGATCAAAACATTTTAAGCTTATTTAAACTTTTTGTAAATTTATATTCAAACAATAAAGGTTGAACCATGGACTTACTTACCATACGGACTTACAAGCCTTAATATAAAGTGTTTAGGACTTACTTGTTTGCCCCAAGTTACGTGGTTCTAATATACCCCTTTTTGTTTGTTAATTATCAACATTTTTGTTGTTGAATTTGAATCTTTTAAGCACTTTGCAGTTTTTCTGCTTTAACTTTTTGATTTTCATTAAATTTATTTAAAGCAAGAACAATTTTATGGTGATCAATCACTAACGGGCTCTTGCATGACTGACTAATAACAGTTTTGCCTTCATTGATTTATCAAGCCTATCTACACATCAAACGATTATCTTGTTGGATCAATTTCTTAAAATTTTAAATTTATATTCGACTCCCTCTAAACAGGAGCTCCCTTTAAACGAGAGAACATATTTTTGAAACTTTTTCTGACTTTATTAAATAAAGACAGTATAAAATAATTTTGACAAGTCAAGTGACTCTTTTTTATTTTTCCCAAAAACAAATTAAACATCTTATTGGTGAGTTAAACTTAACTCATTTTCTCCCTCTAAAATTGTGACATATTTGAAAAATATTTACAAATTTATATACAAAAAGATAGATAGGTTGTTTTAATCAAAACTGATCATGGAATTAGTGAAAAGGTCAGCAGAGCTGTTGTTAGATGGACTACCTTAAGCATTCATTATCACATTGTATAACAAAGTTGAAGAGATTCAAAACGAAGCCCAACAGCTGATGATGGATCCATCACTGTGATTAGTAGTTGGATAAGGTGAGTTTGAGAAACGCTCGATAAGTTATGGCTTATCCGTTTGAACAAGTTTAGTGTTGTTGAAGCACAATTGTACCATATGAAACATTTCCCTTTCCTTGAAGTTTGTCCTCCCATGTTGCTTATGAAAGACTCGAATCCACCATCAAATGGTTTAGCATCAAATAGCAAGGGTTCGTCTCCCATCATATGTCGGGTGCAACCACAATCTAAGTACTGAATACTCTTGATAGACCTCCTTGATTGACGCTTTTATCTCGAGAAGGTCAATCGTAAATCAACCAAACTTGATTTATTTCCTGAAAATAATTTATTTCTTGGCGACTCATCGCTTGAAGAACAATCCCTAGAAATCCAAACAAAAACTTCTTCCTTGGTTTGGGAACTTTTGGACTTTTGCTTTCTTGATTTTAAAACTATTTTTGGTAAATCCTCAGACTTTACAGTCTTAGGATCCCTTTTGATTTTATCCTTTTAGTTTTCCAAAAATGTTTCTTTTTGCGTTTTATTTTATTGACTTTGGATATCACATCCACTTCACTGGCTTCACTATAAGCTTAATCAGTCCTTGAATCTGGGCTACTAAAAGTACCTTTTGGGGACTGACTAAGCCGCCTTTGAATATCAAGTTGTTGCTTGAACCAGTGCTTGCAATGTCTTGCAAGGTTAGAAGAATAACCACGCACAAAACAAAACTTTCTTCTAGGAGCACTATAGAACTCATCAGAATTATAATATGGTTGGTGCGATGGGAAAGGCGTTCCTTGGAAAGGAACATGATTATAAAACACATTTGATGTGTGACCCCGATCATCAAAAACATTAGTGTAATATGGATCAACAAAATTTTGTTGATAATGACCATAGTAGTTGTTATCAAAATAGTTGTATGTCTGAGGACTTTGTGAGTGATTAGTTGTTTGAGAAAATGATTTTTTATTTGGTGGCACATATTTACATGAAGTAAACGTTTGATTATCATTTTCAAACAATTTTGTGTTGATTTTTTTATCCACGGGTCTACAACTAGGTTGCTAACAACTTGGTATGTTCACTTGAACAGATTCCTTTGCAAGATTTTCAGACATAGATTCTTCATTTAGAATAGTGTGATATGAATCTAAAATAGTTTTAGTTTCACAACTCATATTTTCCAGTGACCCTCTTTCTTATACACAACTTGTTGAATAAGATGAATCACTATTAGAACCAACTGGCATAGGCATTGGATCAACAGTTTTGGAAACCTCAAGAACAAATATCTTAGGCTTTGGAATGTGACCAATTCCATAGACCAGCTCATCCTCAGAAAGGATATTGACACTAAAATGGGGTAGGCTAGTGTAGTTGTCACTGAACGGTGGATGGACTGCAATATAATTATAGCCTAATCCCGTCTTTTGTTTCACCCACAACTGTGCCCCAAAGATCCCATTTAGTTTATCAGAGGCAAGCTCAAACTTATCTACCATGATTTTCTTTTTAGCTAAGTTAGACTCTTCTTGCACAATATAGTGCTAAATTCAATAGTTATTTTCTCATAAAATTCAGCATTTTTAGTGGCTTGAAATAGCTTCAATTTTAGGCTTCCCATGTCACTGTTATGGGTCTTGATTCTAGTAGTGAATACCATTTCAGCCTTTTTGTATTCATTGTTCTGACTTTTAATGCATAGATTTTCATTTATCAGTGCAATATTATGAGTTCTATGGAATTCTAACTTATTAATACAAGCTTGAGAGCACAGGTGTGTGTGTACCTCGGTGTTGGGTCCATATTTGGTGGTTTGTACTTAGTTCTAGTTAATTGATTTTGGTTGTATGTGATATATGTAAACCGAGATCCTTAAAGGATCTCGGTGGGCTTTGGGCTTTACTTGGGTTTGGTTGTTAGCTTCCCTATATATAGAGAATATGTGTATAGGGTTTAGAGTTGTTCACGAGAGCAGGGAGTGAGCAGAGCTAGAGGTTGTTCATTCCAAGTCATTGTGATCGTGTATTGTAAGTGCTTAAGCACCCGACGTATTCTTAATATACGTGTGTTTTGAAGCAATCTCGTGTTCTTGAATCACCGAGTGTTGGTATTCCGCACCAATATTCGTTTTATTGATATCATAATTGTAGTGATCCAGATTCGGGACTTACAATTGGTATCAGAGCCTTAGACCTATTCAGTCTCGTTATTGTGATATCAACGGATTCAAGATATCAAGTTTTGGTGGTGTTGTTAAATTCCGGTGGGTCAGTGTTCGGAGAAGAAGATAGGAGCAATTTTGGTAGAGATTTAATCTTTTTGGAAACAAAATTTGAATCCCTTGATTTACGGGATTCAGTTGGTTACAAATCTCAATATAATCAAGCTAGATCTCAGTTGAAATCCGTGGTTTTCGGCCAAATCAAGAGCTTTCTGTGTTTTTGGCCAAATCTTGCCTGTTTTCGGCATAAAATCATCGTTTTCTGTCAACTTTTGAGGTTCTCGGTCAGTGTTCTCGGTCAAACCAGTTCTCGGTTGTCTTCAGGTTTTCGGCCAATTTTTGTAGTTCTCGGTTTCTGTTCTCGGCTGCCATCAGTTCTCGGTTAAGTGCTTGAGTTCTCGGTCTAGTTTTCGGCCAGAAGTGCAACAAGGGTTCTCGGTAAAAAAAAAAGTATTTTGGCGGGAAAATTTTTCTTGCACGAAATTTTTCCAGAATACTCCTTATTAGTAAAAATTCATCCTTGAAAATTGTGGCGAAAACATTTTTTTCGGGTGTTTTTCGTCGAATTTTTGGCGGAAAATTCGGAAAAATTTGTCTTGAACGAAATTTTTCCTGGACGCCTCTTTTGAGCGGGACATCTTTCTTGAGAATTTTTACGATCATATTTTATTGAGGAATTTTGGCGGGAAAATCAGTTTAATCTCTTTAATTACTCAACGGATTCTCCACAACTCATCTCAATGTTTGGAAGTACTCTTAATCAGTCTGCTCCCTCACAAGAAGTATATCAAAATTCATCTGAGATAAGTTATAAACCATGTTCTTTAAATTGTGGTAAAAAAATAGAAATGTATAAGCTTCATAACGGCAGTCTAAGTAGAGATATGGAGAGAATAAAATCAGAAAATTTTAAACTTAAGAAAAATGAAAAGGGCTTTCTAGAAAAAACAGAAGCACAGAACAAGGACATTAAAAAGCTTAAGTCTGATTTTAGTATAAAAAGTTGTCACCATCTAGATGCCAAACAAGAAATTGCTGAGTTAACTGCTAAACTGGAAGCCTCCAAGATAGAAATCTTGAATCTAATTCGCAAGTTTGAAAAGGCTGAACTTGATTTTAAAAAATTCGATGCTTCCAGTAATGTAGTTAACTCAATGATTGAGAACCAATTGTGGTGGAAAGAAAATGAAGGTGACGGAAGAGGATACAATCAAGTTCCCCCACCTTACAATCATAGTTATGTTCCTACCACTGTCACCAAAAAACAGGAAGAAAAGATAGAGGACATGAAGTATGGTAAATAGGTTCAATATGAAACTGTTGGATCAGGATCCCTAGAGGAAATCAAGCCTGTTTTTAAATGTGTGAACAATTTTGATGCTTCTACTTCATGTGCAAATATAGTAAATGATGTTGCTTCTGATAGTAAAGGAGTTCGGGCCAGTGAAAATGAATCTTTCTCTAACGTGTCATCAAACTCAGATAACACCACAGCACAAAATTGTACTAATAATAATACACAGAATTGTGGCAACGAAGGGAAGGCACATAAAAAATCAGCACAACAATGACTGTCTCATCCTCATAGATCCTCCGGATGTCCATGTGTTGATAAATCATTGGGTGCTTTTTATATCAAGAGGCAAACATGTTACCACTGTGGCACGCCAGGACATATAGCCAGAAATTGTGTTCATCGTCTATATGTTCCCTATTACAAACAAAATCAGAAGGATGTGCCAAGGGGCAAGAAGAATGGAAAAACCTTTCCTAAGAAGGAATTCCAACATGAAGCAAGTGCTTACGTTGACATTAGATGAAGGATGAAAGTATGTCTCGTCTGCGGGAACGATGGGCATTTGGCAAAGTAGTGTCACTACCGTGTTGTTAATAGACAAGCCCCTCATGTGAAAGGTAAAAGTTTCAACCGAATCCAGTGGTTAAACAAAATGCTTATTTTAGAAAACCACGAGTATCTGTACAACGGGTCACAGATACTCAAGGATTCAAAGTTAATATGACAGGTTTGCACTCAAATGATTTAAAAACTGTTGAAAGAAAATTAAATTTTCAGAAATCAAAGAGTGTTCAGAGTTCTAAGAATTCAAATTCGAATTGTTCCACTCCAAAGTCTGTTATTTCAAATTTCACTAAACCAAGAAAGACTTGGAAACTTAAAACTCAGCAAATAGAATCTGTATTAACAATTGATTCTGTTAAAGATGGGAAAGATATGAGTTGGCAAGAGGTCACATATGTTGATGATCAAGGGAACCCCAAGACATTTATGACTTGGGTTCCTATGTCCAACTAATCACGCTATGCGTGTAGGAACAACCACAAAATCTTTGTTTATTATATGGGTTGTTCCAGGCATATGACAGGGCAAATATCCATTGTTTTTAAATCTTTAAACCATGAAATGGATTATTTTTTGCCTGGACGGGATGATTTTAGGGTGATTGAACGTTTTTAATCTGCTCTCTAAGTGTGTAGGAACAAATCAGGGAATAGATTGCATATTAAAAGGTTTGTTCCAGATATTCAACTTGAAAGAATATAGAATCTTAAAACAAGCTTATTCTTAAGGGGAGATTCTCACAAATGGGAAAATGATGTCATGAAGATAAAAGGTAACTGTATCACTTTGGTACGAAAGATTGATCAATCAAAAAGCTTTTAAAATTTTTAAATTTTTTAAAAAAATACAAAAATATGTTCATGTATAGTTTTTCAAGTATAGTTTTTTACTTTGTTTTATTTCAAAATGTGAAAATGACTTGATCGTACATGAGAAATGATAGTACATCAGTTGCTAACTATCACACTTCATCTTATTTTATTATTAAAAGCTGAGTTTCGACGATTGAGTTTTTTTAGGTTAAATTTGTTCATAATTGTTTTTGCACAAATTTAGGGGGAGAAAATTAAAAAATTCAAAAAGAGTGCATGTGCGTTTAATAAAAAAATTTTGGTCTATGTCTTTCAAACTTCACTCTCGCTTAAAATTATGTCGGTTGCTCAAGTTTGAAGAAAACATACTTGTATATGTTTGGTCCGGTGATCTACTTGTAGATTCACAGGATAGCTATTTATCTAAAGACTGAGAGCATCTGGGGCGATTGTGATGTGTTTTCGTGTTTTGAATTCTTTCACTTAAAATTATGTCGGTAATTCCAAGTTGGAGGGACACGTATTCTCATATGTGTTTTGGTCCTGTTAACCACTAGTGGTCATACGGGATAGCCATTTACCTGAAAACTGAAGAGTGACCGGGGTGACTGAGTTCTTAACATGTGTGTCTTCTGTAATTTTATGAGAAGTGATATATTTATTCAGTTAACAGCTTTTTAGAAGCTTCAAAATATTTTTAAATGAAAATTGATCCAACCTTTGGAAGGTGATAGATAAATTGTTTATGTGTGCCTAACGAGTGAAGTTATTAAGCTTAAAAGGCTCTAGAACAGTCATTGATTTTTATGGTAGCTTTCCATGATGCGTAAAAGTTGAAGTGATATAAACTAAATTTGCTAAACTTAATGTGGAGAGTCATTTTGAAGACATGTGCATGTCTCCAGATACATCTCTCTGAATGATAGGCAGAAAAGCAATTACCCAGTCAAACATGAGCCCGTTAGTGTCTTGATACCAAAAATATTATGTTTCTAAGTTTTTGCTGAAAAAAAGGGGGAAAACAAAAAGAGAGAAAAATATATAATAAAAAATAAAAAAAGGGATTATTGTGAAGCAAAAAATAAAATTTTAAAATTTTGTATTTCAAAAGCTTAAAGGGTCAAACTAGAACTACAGAGATGTGGGCACAAAAGTAAGTCATGTCATGTCTCGAATGAAAGGCCTGTAAGTCTGGATGGCTTGTAAGTCCAATGTTCAACCTTAAAGCTAAAATTATTGTTGGTTTATCTATTAAAATTTTTTGATCAAGCACTAGGGTTTGGAGTCAAATTGAGGTGATCTGGGGAAAGCCAAGTACGCTTTGAGAAGAGATAGGAGGCATCACAGGTCCATGAGTGATGTCCATCTAAGCTTTATGCCGAACTGAACCTAATTCATATCACTGATGCAATGAAAATCATGCTAAGTTCGTTATTCCTGCTATCAACTTGTTTCTTTATGTCATAATAACGCTGAGCATGAATCTTTGTGAAAGCATCTTAAACAATATGATTCCATGTTCCGATCTTTTCATAAAAGGCGGCATTTTTATCAAAAACTGAAATTTGATCCCAAATTTTTGCTAAATTACAAGAAGACCGGATGATTAAATTTGGTTTATTTGTTGTTTTTGGTCTTATTTTATTTCATTTATTTTATTTTTAATTCTTGATTACTCTTGTCGAAACAAATGTGTTAAGAAATAGTTTTAAAATTTGTCTTCTGCTAATGAAATATGATTTCTATTATTGTGTTATAGTTGGTTCAGCTGGTATGATCTCATTTCAAGTCTTTTCAAGAAAATCATAAAAATTAGAAAAATAAAAATTAAAAATATGTCTGTCTTATTTTGTTTTATTTAATTATTTTCAAAATATTTTGGTTAATCTTTCTATCAAAGTTGATTGTTATTTTAAGACTGATTTCTTGCAACGGAAGCATATGAAGTATCTAAGATTCAAATTGGATGATGCTGTCAAAAAGGGGGAATGATAGATTATTGGATGCAGATGCTGAAGTTGCTGATCACTGAAGTTGCTGATTATGTTCTAGTAAAGATTCTGAAGATCTTGAAAGCATCATTCTAAGGGCGAGATTGTTGGTTCATAAATTGGTTAGACTGACGCATATCAAAAGGCCACGACATGATCAAGACTAAAGTGATGCAAACGAAGACGAGTTGAAGAATTAAATTGGTACAATACCGAAATCCCTATGGATTTCGGTTAGGCTAGTTTGAAGTAAAATAAACAAGAACGAAGCTACAAACTAAGAGGAGATTGTTGGGTCCATATTTGGTGGTTTGTACTTAGTTCAAGTTAATTTGTTTTGGTTGTATGTGATATATGTAAACCGAGATCCTTAAAGGATCTCGGTGGGCTTTGGGCTTTACTTGGGTTTGGTTGTTAGCTTCCCTATATATAGAGAATATGTGTATAGGGTTTAGAGTTGTTCACGAGAGCAGGGAGTGAGCAGAGCTAGAGGTTGTTCATTCCAAGTCATTGTGGTCGTGTATTGTAAGTGCTTAAGCACCCGGCGTATTCTTAATTTACTTGTGTTTTGAAGCAATCTCGTGTTACTATCTTGTGTTTACTCGTGTTCTTGAATCACCAGGTGTTGGTATTCCGCACCAATATTCGTTCTTTTGATATCATAATTGTAGTGATCCATATTCGGGACTTACACTCGGGATGGATAAGACTTTCTTGACTGCTTCCACCTGCAATACACTCTGGGATGATAGGACTTACTTGACTGCTTACACCCGCAACACTTGTCTCATCTTTATTTTCTTTGCACAAATACTTGATAGTAGAAGTCAACTCTGAGAGTGTTAAGGTATCCTGGTTTTTCGTTCTCTTGATGGTAATCACACTGTTGTTCCATGTGTAAGGCAATGAATTCAACAACTTCATGATAATCTCAAACAACTTATTTGTGATACCAGCACTTCTCAATTTAGTAACAAGTGACTCAATTCTGTTGATAAGAGAGGCAACTGATTCTCCTTTAATGTGTTAAAACACGTTAAACCTTTCTTTTAGTATGTCCTTTTGGCCTTCTCTCATATTCAGACTTCCTCCAAGCTTAGAATTGTTAGATTTGTTTTTGAAACTAACAATTTTTTGGTCAAAGTAAAAAGGTCAACGAGTCAAAGTCCACGGTCAAAGTTGATTAGATTATTCATTCTATTAGAATGATTTTTTTGTTCAAAGTCAAAAGTCAAAGGGTCAAATTCAATGGTCCAACTCGATTAAAATGAAATTTTTTGGTCAAAGTCAAAAGGGCAATGGTTTGACCACCCCGACTGGTTTGACCGACCCAATTGGTTGGACCGGCTTGACTGGCTCGATTAGAATTTTATTTATGAAAGATAATACCCAAGTTACAATAAAGTCTAAAGACTTTATTCTAGAAACCACTAAATCGGCCTAAATATGAGTTTTCCAACCGGATCTAAACCCGGTCACAAACCTCAAAAATACCTAAAACTTTGATCTGATGATTTTCAGGTATCTCTAGAATTTAAAGCACTCCTAAAGTAGTGAGTTACACAAAAAACCTGAAATCCACCAAAAACTAAGATCAAAACCCGAAAAGTTTGATCCGAAAACCACAAAAGTTGAGCTGAAAGCTCTGATACCACTTGTAGGTACTCTTAATATGGATCTAACAACCTTACTCGGATCACTGTGTTATAGTAAGTGGAAATCACTAACTACACTCAATTCTCGGATCTTAGTTTGTAAACACAAAAGAGAAAAGGATAGAAAGTGAGGTTGGTGGTGGAGAGAAAAAGTTCTTTTTTATTTCCTTGGAATTTTAAGTTGGTGGAGAGTTGTTGGAGAAATGGGTAAAATGACCCCTTATACAGGTTCCCCATTTCTCCAACTTTTACATTTCGTCCGTACAAAATAAACGTACTGAGGTACGTAATACACCGACTATTAGCAAATATAAAGACATACACAATCCTAATACTAATATATAATTTTAGCCCTACAGTTAACGTTTAACAGTCGGAGGGGACCAAAACCCACCCATTAATTACCAGAAACGATGAAGGTATGGTGGTTAACGGCCATGACTTCTTCACGATCTGAGATTGGACTTTCTAGGTGGATGCACGACTTCGATTCAAGCAATTAGGTTAGGATTTAGGATCGTGGTATTGCAGAGATGTTGTGGAAGAGTTTAACTGAATTGTAAAGGTGTATTATAGTGTTTTGAAGTCAGTTTGTTAAGCTTTTAATAACGAATCAAATGGTTGTCAATTCTTGATCCTTTACCATGATTAAAGTGTGGGTGAATTGCGTTTAGGGTAAGAAATGAATTGGCATTATTATTTCTGGATTTAGAATGAAGATTAAAGAACAAGAAAAGGAGGGGGTATACGGCGACGAGAAAGAGGGAAGAAGAAGAATATTTTTATTGCAAATGCAACTGAGTTCCTGGTTTATGGTGGTGGGTGCAGAAGAGGATTAAAGTTAGTTTAAGGGGAGTTTTATGCATATTTACAATAGTTATAATAGTAGATATATAATTAAAAGGAAAAAATATACTTATATAACGGTGAGAATTTATTGATTGAATTACCCGAATGTGAACCAGGTCGAGTAATGACTAACAATATAAGAAAGGAACAGTTCGAACTGTTACGGTATCCCCTACTTTTGGGAATTTCGTTTCGAAATTAGAGAATTAGTTGTGTCCGCACCTTGTTTAGATTCCCAACGAACTTTAACCAAGGGTATGCAGCTTCGTTTGGTGACTGTGTCCATGTGGTCCATCATTTCAGCGGGTTTTTCAACAAAATGCATGGTCTTATCGATACGAACTTCATCGGGGAGGGGGTGGGGGTAAGTGGAGATTACCATCGGCAAGAAACTTCTTGAGGTTCGACACATGAAACATCGGATGAACATTTGAGAGTTTGAGAGGGAGTTTGAGTCTATAAGCAGCATGACCAACTCTATCGAGGGAGTTTAAGTCTACACGGAGCTACCTTTCCTTTCTTTCCAAATCTAAACACTCCCTTCCACGGGGACACTTTGAGCAGAACTCGATCACCAGTATTGAATTCAAGAGGTTTCCTACTCTTATCAGCATAACTCTTTTGGTGGAAACAAGCTCCGAGAAGGTTTTGACGAATTTGAGCAATATGGTCAGTCGTTTCTTGAACTAATTCAAGACTAGTGATTTGAGATTCTCTGAATTCGTTCCAACAAATCAAGGAAAGAAATTTATGACTGATGTGTGTCTAATGATGCTGTTTCTAAGTAACTCACAACTAAGCTTTAAATTTATAAAACAAGACTCCTAAAGAAACCACACAAAACCAGCAAGTGTACCCATCACTAATAGCATAGCACTAAGGAAGTCCGACTATCGAACAAAAGGACATGTGAAAACGTTTTTAATACTTAACCCTAACCAAGACTCACCCAAGAATATTTAAATGATTTTTAATAATTAACTACTTGACCTAACTTACTTTAACTAGATTAATTAACTAAACCTAACAAGACTAGACGAAACTTTGAGAATGAACTTATCAATGGAGAAAATGTCTACCTAGGTAAGAATCCTATTGAATGTATAATAAGCTAATGGATTGAAGAATCTCACGACACCGGTTCCTAAGGATGACATAACTAAGGTTCACTCAAGAAAGCTAGATCACCTCTCGGTCTCACTAACAAACCCTAACTTACACGTAGTTGATATTAAGAACAAAACCGGGAAACGAATTGCTAAAGTGTTCTAATGACGACTCTCCTCCCGGTCTCACCGAAACACTACCCTAATGGAGACGAATACTACGTAACCATTGATAGAGGAACAATTTAGTTTAACTTAAACTAGGTCAACTAATCTCTCACAAACCCAAACCCGACAAGAACCGAACCCGCTCTCGCGCGATCATAATTTTAACAAGTTAAAGCTATGAGACGACCCTACTTCCTATCACCTCTCGGTCTCTAAGAAGGTGCCTACCCGCTGATTTTAACTAATTGACATACCCAACTAAACCCTACGGTTGTAGTTCCCGCAAATAATCTCTAAACACAAAGTAAAGAGTTCAAACAAGCTAAAATCAATCAAAACCGATTCAATCAATCAAAGAAAGAGGTATATGAGTATAATTAATAAAAACACAGCCACTAAGCACAACATAATTCAATGCTAAACCAAACTTTTCATTAACAATTCAAGTCATGATGATCAACAATCCATATTACTTACTAAAACCTAACAATATTCATCTAACCTATGTAGAACTAACTAGTTTAGCCTAACATCAATTTTGAAAAACAGCATATACTTAAGTTAAACATCATAAAACTCAACATAAACATCATATTAATCATTCAACAATCAATGATAATCAATAACAACTCAATCTCTATCTTAATTGTAAAACAATCCAACTTTAAAGATCAAATCAAAAAGTTATGAACCTTTAACAATAGAACAAGGATTATGGCATGTTTACTACCAATTGGGGCTGAGTTTTATGATGAATATTAACCCTTGTTGCTGTCCCAAGTTTTCCTTAATGATCTTCTTCTTCCACCTGGCTCAACAATTACCAAAAAACCGATTTTTCTTCTTCTTTGGCTGCTGTCCAAACGCAAAACCACAAGGGGGTGTTGGTGTTGGTTTACTCTTTATATTATATTTGTTTGTTGTGCTGCCCTGGGATTAGATTACAGCCACAAACTCAGTTCTTCTTCTTGTCTCCTTAACACCAACAATGGTGTTTATTGCTAGGAAACCAAAAAAACTCAACAACCTTTCTTTTTTGTGTGCTGAGTTCCAATCGGCTTTTTGGGCAGGTCTTAGGGTTTTTATTTTTTATTTTAATAACTTGATATAATATACATGTAAGGCTTGGAACTTGTGGGCTTGGGTCGGGCCTTGAGTTGTAGTCTTTAAAGTTGCTCAAAAAGACCCTTAGAGTCTCCAAACTTGAGTCTTTTCTTCCTTAAAACTTAAAACCTACAAGTAATCATCCATCTTTGTAAAATCAAGCAAAAACAAGCTATAACTCTTATTAATCAAACTATTTAGCAATTAAAACATGATAAAATGGTACGGAAAGTAAGTGTGTTTTACAACATATCAAACATCCCCAAACTTAAGACTTTTTCGTCCCTGAAAAAGAAATCTACACAGGATCATAACCAAGTGAAAAACAACAAACTCTTAGATTATTATCATATTGGTGTCCACTTAAACCCATCCTGACATATTGACCGTGATTGCCAATATTGGTGTCCACTTAAACCCAGCCACCAGCCAATCAAGCCCTCCTTTTGCATTAAACATTTTAAGTCCAAAAATTAAGGCTACACCTACCCCATCTCAGACAAAGAGAGCTAGAAGACTAGAGTCGAAGCAAACTGGTTCGACAAATCACCAAAACCCAAGGACTCGTTGATAGTACTAATTAGATGCACTCAGTGAAATTTTGAAGGATGAATGGTCATGTGGAGGTCGTACGAGCTATTCCTAAATATTATTGGACTTTGTCCTATAAATTCCTATTTTGATATTTATTGACTAAGAACCTTCGAGCCCCAATAGTGTATCTTCTGAGTCACCATCCCCAAGGTAACACGTAAACTCTAAGTCACGTCTAGTATGTGCATCTTTGGCCTCGTTTTCTAACTTTAACAATGCTTCTTTGGCATTTTACATTACATAACTTTCTTCACAAGCATTTTCTTTTCATGAAAAACTTTTGATAATACAATACATAACAAACTTTCAAAACATACTTTTTTTTTGTTTTTTTAATCTTTTATATCACCCTAAAATGTATAACTATTTCTAAGCTTGTAAAAAGATGGACATCTGGTGGTGTGCTGGTTTGAGTGTATTTAATTCTTACCATCTCAAAGTTTTCAGATTATGGTAATCCTCCATAAGCATCGAAATTCGGTTTCACCATTTTTAAATTATTATATATATAAAAACTGCTGAAGAGGACTATCAAAGCTAGTTGGGCCTACCGACACATCCCAAATCAGATATGCAAACCATCTCTTCTTTTATTATTATATTATATATTTCAAAAAAATTCCGAGAGTTCGTTAGCACATTAGTAATAATATCATTTCCTGCTTAATGTAGAATAAAAACAATTTTCACGAGACATTTTTTCGTTTTTTTTTAAAAAAAACTTTTTATATAATAATGTTTTTTAGTGAAAGAACAAAACAATTTTTTTTTATTTTTTTTCTACAACTAAGTAAAAATCATCCCCACACTTAGAACGAAATCGTCCTCGATGAGAAAATGAAAAGAAATAAAATAAAATAAAATTAAAACTTAAAATAACAGAAAGTAAAATAGAGAACGGGTTACTCCCCTGGTTTATATGCAGATTCTTCATCAGCTGTGTATGAATTGAACGACCGTATAGCATTTCATTCGCAGCCGCAACCTCGGGTGAACCAGTTCCATAACGCCATCAGAGCTACCATGCGCATAATAATACCTGCAATAACTCAAACTCGCTCGCATGTAGTGGCGTACAAAACAGAAAGCCAAAACATAAGAAATAAACATATTTTTGTGTTTTTGTCTTTTTTTTATTTTTTTGAATTTTATTAAATTTATAATTTTATTTTACTTTTAATGTTTTTATAGAAATAACAAAAATAAAACATATAATAAAGAAAACCAAAATACACACTCAACAACTCGGGTTGTCTCCCGAGTGATGCATCCAACACGTCTATGCCTCGGTGAATGAGCCAAGGTAGAATACCTCGACTGTCTGATCAGCAACCGGCTCGCCTACGTAGTGCTTCAACCTGTGACTGTTCACCTTAAACTTCCCGCTTTGATTCTGTATCTCAATTGTGCCATACGGGAATACCTCAGTGACTGTGAACGGTCCCGACCATCGGGATTTCAACTTTCCCGGGAATAACCTCAACCGGGAGTTATACAGTAAGACTTTATCCCCACACTTTAACTGCTTATTACCCTTCAGCTTTCTATCATGCAGTCTTTCTCCGCTCCTTATACTTAAATGACTGTGTGTACGCATGATCCCGGAGCTCCTCCAACTCATGCAACTGATGGAAACGATTGCCCTCTGTGGCAGATAAATCAAGATTAACCCTCTGAGGGCCCATGAAGCGCGGTGTTCCAACTCAATAGGAAGATGACAGGCCTTCCCATAAATCATCAGAAATGGTGTGGAACCAGTCGGAGTCTTGTAGGCTGTAGGAAGGCCCACAAAGCGTCATTTAATTTGTCGGACCAATCCCGACGATTCGCACTAACGGTTTTCTCGAGAATACGTTTGATTCCCCGATTACTCACTTCCACCTGCCCACTAGTCTTTGGGTGGTAGGCTGTCGCAAGCCGATGGGTGACCCCATAGCGCTGCAACGCCTTATCCATCTGCGAATTGCAGAAGTGAGTACCTCGATCACTGATCAAGGCTTTCGGGACACCAAAACGAGCAAATAGACTTTTTATAAAACGAACTACCACTCGGGCATCATTCGTGGGTAGAGATTCGGCCTAAACCCACTTAGACACGTAATCGATAGCCACGAGTATGTACTTGTTCCCACACGAAGATAGAAACGGTCCCATGAAATCAATGCCCCACACATCGAAAACCTCACAAACTTGAATAGCATTCTGGGGCATTTCGTTTCGCGACGAAATGTTGCCAACACGCTGGCAACGATCACAACTCCTAACAAACAGATGCGCGTCCTTAAAGATAGAAGGCCAATAAAATCCAGAATCAAACACTTTCTTCACCGTCGAACTCACACCGTGGTGACCTCCTGTCAGTCCCACATGACAATGGCTCAGAATCTTCCATCCTTCCTTAACATCTACACACCTCATAATCAGCTTATCAGCACTGATGCCGAAAAAGTACGGGTCGTCCCTATTAGACTATGTCGGCTATAGTTTCAGTTTATTATTATTAAGTTCTATATTGTATAGGGTATCTAAGTGTATTTAGTATCTCTATATAATTGGTTGTAATCGTATCTCATTAATTTAATAATACTGATTATCTTTTCATAACTGATTTGGTATCACAGCCAAATTCAGCTCCTTTTTTTTCTCTAACCCTAATCGGCTTAATCTGCTGCCCAGCCCCTATTGCCTCCTGCCGACGCAACTTCCGGCCAACATAATCTTCAATGGCAGCTATAACAACCTTCTCCAATCAAGAAAAGACTACCCACAACTCTCATAAATTCACTTTTACCCTAAAGCCTACCAACTATGGCTACTGGAGGTCGATGATCGAATCCTTCCTAACATCACATTATCTATTTGGTTATGTTGATGGTACAATTCCGTGTCCAGAACAGAAGGTCACCGTTGGCACTGCAACAACAGACAATCCTAGTTATACTCCCTAGATTTCCAACGATGCTCATATCCGCACGTTGCTCATCTCCACTGTATCTGAAGACTCGTACCAGCATGTTCAGGGCAAGACATCTCGTTTAGTTTGGTTATCTCTGGAACGGGCTTATGCACCAGTCACTGCTTCTCATGAATTTACTCTCCGTAGCCAACTACTACGCATCACTATGAAGGGTGATAAGAAACCTATTGACTACCTCTGTAGGGTACAAGAATATGCAACTGCCCTTGCCAACATCGGAGAACCGGTAAAAGATAAAGAACTTGTTATGCTTACTCTTGCAGGGCTACGGAAAGAATACAACGGTCTAAAAGGAACGCTACTGGGTCGTCAACCACCTGTCTCCTTTCATGAAATCTTTGCCTTGTTAAATGACCATGATTTTGTGGTCACCAAACTTGTGCAAAACAACCCGCAGGCACTTCTTGCTGCTGCCTCTACTCCTTCACAGCAGCCCTACACTGCTCCTGGTCTCTTAAAATCTCAACCAACCCTTGAACAACTACAACAACAACTCCAAAATATCCAGTTGATGGCCTCTCAGTTGGGTCACCAACTGAATCCGAATCTTTCACCACAATCCCAGGCCTATTTTGGATCTCGATCATACAACACAAATCGCGGTAACCGGAACAACCGTGGCCACTCTTGGGGCAACTCACGTGGCTCTCTCAACTCACGTCCTAGAGACAATGGTGGCAGCAGGCAATTTTTATGGGCCTCCACTCAAAACACCGTGTATGGTCACTGCAATCGTTGTGGAATTGGGCATCTACCTTCTCAATGCCCAAATCAGCCCAATCAGCAGAATCGGCCAGCTCCACAGGCCAATTTTTCCGCCTTTTCGGATGGAGCTTCTTCTTCTGGAAGTGCTTGGAAACCCGACACAGGTGCAACCCATCATGCCACTCCAGATTTAACTAGCTTGGACAACTCTGAGGCATACTATGGTAATGATTCACTATTTGTTGGCAATGGTAATTCCATACCCATTTTACACATTGGCTCATCTAAATTCCACTCTTCAAACAGAACCTTTAACCTTTCAGATATTCTTCATGTTCCTTAACTTACACAAAACCTTTTATCTGTTCAAAAATTTTGTCTTGACAATAACGTATTCTTTGAATTTCACTCTTCTCATTTTGTTTTAAAGGACGAGTCTACACGCAGTACCCTCTTCACGGGCCCCTATGAACAGGGTTTGTACTCTATCCGCCTTCCGCAACTCAAGTCTCTGCCCAAGGTTGCCTTCACTGCTGTCAAAGTTTCCTCGAATATTTGGCATCAACGTTTGGGACATCCTCATGCTCAAGTCTTTAATTCTATTGTTTCTTATTGTTCTTTACCTGTTTCAGACAAATTATCAAAACACTTTATATTCTTTTTGTCAAACGGGAAAATCAACTAAATTGCATTTACCAGATTCTAATTTTCGTAGTTATAATATCTTGGATCTTGTTTATTGTGATGTTTGGGGTCCGTCACCGGCACCATCGCTTGATGGTCACTGGTATTTCCTATTGTGTGTTGATCATTGTACTCGATATATGTGGTTTTATCCCTTAACTCAAAAATCGGATGTTTATGTTATATTAAAAAACTTATAACCATGGCTGAACGCCAATTTAACACTAAATTAAAATGCATTCAATCCGATTGGGGAGGTAAATTCCGCTCCCTCACCAACCTTTGTCGCAACCTTGGCATCATCCATCGCCGTTCTTGCCCACACACCAGCGAGCATAACGGAATTGTGGAATGCCGACATCGGCACGTTGTTGAAACGGGTCTCTCTCTATTAGCTCATTTATGTCTTCCCCAACGTTTGTGGTACTTTGCCTTCAAGACAGCCGTTTACCTAATCAATCGGCTTCCCTCACATGTCTCCTCAAACAAATCTCCATTTGAACACGTTTTTTCACCGTAAACCTGATTACTCTTTTCTAAGAGTTTTTGGTTCGCCATGTTTTCCTTATCTCCGCCCATACAACCGTCACAAAATCGAGTTCCGTTCTACTCCTTGTGTCTTACTTGGCTACAGCCTTTCTCATCATGGCTATCGGTGTTTTGATCCTTCCACTGAACGTATTTACATTGCTCGGCATTTTCGATTTAATGAACATGTCTTTCCGTATACACCTTCACCAAAGCCGAACCCATCTCCACCTACATCCTCCCCGTACATCTCTATCTTTCCTAATCCACCGCCCGGTTTCTCACCAGAACCTAACACACCAGCCCCGACCTCTTCCCCAGCCAACGAACCATCTCCACCACCTTCACCATCTCACCGTCTCATGCTAACCCTACCCCCACGGCCCAACCCTCTGCTGCCCAAACTGCCCAACCCTCGGTTGCCCAAACAGCCCATCCCTCGGCTGCCCAACAACCACCAGCCCCTCCCCCTATGGATGCTCGTTCAAGACCCCCAACCTCAGACAACACCCTAAACGACCAGATCGGTATAACCCGGCCGCTTACATAGCCAAGACCACCTCCTCCTTACCCATTGAACCAACCAGCTTTACTATTGCCAACAAATATGCTGAATGGCGTCATGCTATGTCCGAAGAATTGGTCGCGCTTCACAAAAATGGCACGTGGACTCTTGTGCCTCCTGTTCCTAACGCTAATATTGTTGATTGTAAATGGGTTTACAGGTTAAATACCGATGAACATGGTAACATCAGCAGGTTTAAAGCCAGATTGGTTGCGAAAGGCTTTCATCAACAACATGGCGTGGACTATCATGAGACGTTTAGTCCTGTAATCTAACCCGCCACAATTCGGACCATATTGTCCTTGGCTGTTACAAACAAATGGTGTTGGGTTTTAACAAGATTATCAAAGTGATAAAATCCTTAATTTACCAAAAACGCAGCGGATATAAGTTTTAAATCTTGTTAGTTTTGGTGTATAGAACCAATTCAATACATGCAAAACCCAAACCCGAATCCAAATACGAATTACACACTATCAAACACATGCATGTCACTATTAGTTCATGCATGTTAAACTACCTTTCAAGTAACCAAAGAAGTGTGAAAAGGATGATGATTGAAAGGCAAGAACTTGAATATGGAAGCTCCTCAAGCTAGTATACCCCAAGCTTCAACAACACACCTTCTTAGCTAGGATTTAAACACTTGATTAACACCTTCTTCCTTGCCTTAGTTTGGCCGAAATCAAGAGAAAGAAAGGAAGAGAGAATTGATGTTTACTTGCATGTATGTTGTTTGTGTTATATGAAAAATGAAAGAGAAAAGTTTGGCTTTATTCAAAGCCATCTTTCTCTCCACCAATCAAACCCTTTGCGTGTCTCCACTCAATAATAAAAAAATAATATATTCAAAAGAGTTATCTTTTTCTTTTATAAAACTTTAAACATATATATATATATGTATCCATACATATATACTTTTATAAGTTTATAACTTATAACTTATAAAACCTATTATATGTTAAGAGACATGCTTGGTTATTATTATTCACATATTGTTATTTAACCAACTTAAATAACACTATGTAATGTTCTTTCATAAAACATAAATCATCTATATGATTTGTTTATTTGTTATTTAGAAACCCCTTTCCAAATAACTCAAGTGTTAATATTCATTTGTTATGATCACATCATATATGAACGAATATTATCGGTGTTTGTCTAGCTTGTTATTGGGTATGACCCGACTTGGATCATAACGTACTAGCCACATCAATTTAATATGTCTCTTGGGCAGACCGTGTCCAACAATCTCCCACTTGCACAAGATACATAGAAGATTGATGCAAGTAGCAAATACCGCCTAACTACGGTTTACTACCCCTAATACGTATGACGAAGTGCCATTCAATAACATCATCCCTTTCAAGTCCCATACTTGAAAATGATTTAAGTGAAACTATCATTTATCCATTTGCCACAAATGTCATGTTAAATCCAGAGACACAGAGTGATCATTCTCTGTTGATTTATCTTTTCAGGCGTTAGACATTTAACTCTCAACGAATAAGAGAGACAAATCCCTTATTGATTACATACGTCTCTCACTATCACCTTGTACTATACTTGAGATTAGCCTTATGTACTGACATATTTCAGAGCAGCGAAGAACTAAGTCAGAGCATAATGGTCGATGAATATCAAGACCTAATATGTATCTCAGGTCGGAGGATCCTATGAAGTTCGCCTTTACTCAAATTTACTTATGATCACAAATCCCAAGGATTCCATGCAGTAAAATTGAGAGCGGGTCAGTCCAATATTTATCCCTTAAATATCTATGAACCTTGGCAGCAACCTTTTGCTATATTCATACCTCATGAATATCTACCAATCCAGGTTCATAATAGTCTTACTTTCACATTTGTTCCCACAAATATGAACGACTACGGACGTTTAGAATAATTCAAATTATTCACGGATTTAAACATACTAAAATGGAACATAACTCAAGAACATGACCATAACCAAAACCATATGATTGAATTAAAATAAAATTGTTCCAATATCCAAATACAAATTTTGATCAAATCCAATCACTAGAATATCGAAGTCCTAAGGCGCAAGTATGACCCTAATGCTTCGGCCTTTCAAAGAGTTTCGTGAGTGGGTCCGCAATGTTTTGATCAGTGTGAACTTTGCGAATACATATCTTTCCCTTTTCAACTTCATCCCTTATGTAGTTAAATCTCCGCTCAATGTGCCTAGTCTTTTGATGTGCGCGGGGTTCGTTGATTTGAGCAATCGCACCCTCGTTGTCACAAAAGATTTCTAGAGGGTCCTGAATAGTACGGACTACCCCTAGATCGGTAATGAACTTTCTAATCCATGCAGCTTCTTGAGCTGCCAATGAGGCGGCGATGTATTCTGATTCAGTGGTGGATAAGGCTACCACATCTTGTTTTGCACTCTTCCATGAGACAGCACCACCATTGAGAACGAAAACATATCCCGATTGTGATCGAGAATCATCTCGATCAGTTTGGAAACTCGCATCAGTGTAACCCTTTACAACGAGTTCCTCCTCACCAGAGCCATATATTAGAAACATATCCTTGTCCTTATAAGGTATTTCAATATGCTCTTAACAGCCATCCAATGGCTAGTTCCCGGATTTTGTTGGTATCGACTTGTCATGCTCAAGGCGCATGACACATCCGGTCTAGTGCAAATCATGGCATACTTGATGGATCCAATAGCAGATGCATATGGGATACCACTCATTTTGTCTTGCTCATCCTTTGAGCTTGGATATTGAGAAGCACTCAACATCGTTCCTCTTTGAATAGGTACCAAACCTTTTTTAGAGTTTTCCATCTTGAACCTTTTCAAGATCTTGTGAATGTATGCACTTTGATTCAAACCTATCAACCGCCTTGATCTATCCCTATAGATCCTTATTCCCAGAATATAGGCGGCTTCACCAAGATCCTTTATGGAAAAACAGCTTCCAAGCCAGGCTTTCACACCTTCCAAGGTTGGAATGTCATTTCCAAACAGTAATATGTCATCGACATATAATACCAGAAAGGTAATGATGCTCCCACTAGCTTTCTTATACACACAAGCTTCATCAGCGTTTTTGATGAATCCAAATTTCTTAACTTCATCATCAAAACGGTGATTCCAACTCCTAGATGCTTGTTTCAATCCATAGATTGATTTCTTCAACTTGCATACTTTGTTAGGATGTTGTGGATCGACAAAACCTTCAGGCTGAACCATATAGACATCTTCATTAAGATGCCCATTTAGAAAAGCAGTTTTGACATCCATTTGCCATATCTCATTGTCATAATATGCGGCTATGGCAAACAATATCCTTATAGACTTTAGCATCGCCACGGGCGAGAAAGTTTCATCATAATCAACCCCTTGAGTTTGAGTGAAACCCTTTGCTACAAGTCTAGCTTTATAAGTATCCAAATTTCCATGCATATCAGTTTTCTTCTTGAAAACCCACTTACTTCCAACCAGCTTGGAATTTAGAAGTGGAGAAACCAAGTCCCATACTTGATTGTCATGCATGGATTGCATCTCAACATTCATGGATTCTAGCAATTTGTCACAATCAGATTGCGACATTGCATCTCGGTATGTGGTGGGTTCATCCGAATCTACCACGTAGCATCCATCCATGAAAAATCCATATCTCTCAGGTGGAATGTTAATTCTACCAGATTTGCGAATGTTTTGTGTGTTTTGATCAACCATTTGATCACCCTCAACAACCTCTTGTTGATTGCTAGTGTCAACCAAACGTGTATCGGCTTGTAGTTCTCGATCCTCTTCGAGTTCTACAGTTCTATCAGTTCCTTCAATAAGGAACCTTCTTTCCAAGAACTTAGCCTTTCGAGCTATAAACACTTTATGCTCGCTTGGATTGTAGAAATAATATCCCATCGAATCCGTGGGATATCCTACAAATATACACTTAGTGGATCGACATTCAAGTTTGTCAGGGGTGTAGATCTTAACATAAGCCTCACAACCCCATACCTTTAAATATGAAAATTTTGGAGCCTTTCCATGCCATACTTCAAAAGGTGTCCTATCCACTTTCTTGGTTGGTGCCATATTTAAAATACGGGCAGCGGAGATCACAGCGAAACCCCAAAATGATAGAGGTAATGAGCTTCTAGCCATCATGGATCGAACCATGTCCAATAAAGTTCGATTCCTCCTCTGGGACACACCATTATGTTGTGGTGTTCCAGGTGGAGTAAGTTGTGAGACAATCCCACAACTCCTAAGATGTTCTAGAAACGCATCATTGAGGTATTCACCTCCTCTATCAGAACGTAGTACTTTGATTGTTTTGTTGAGTTGATTTTGTACTTCATTTTGGAAGACTTTGAACATTTCAAAGGCCTCATTTTTGTGTCTTAACAAGAACACATACCCATAGCGACTATAATCATCGGTAAAGGTAATGAAGTATCTTTCACCATTTCTTGTCATTGTCCTAAAAGGTTCACATACATCCGAATGTATGATACCTAATAAGTTTTTTGCCCTCTAATTTGTTCCATTAAAGGGCTCTTTGGTCATCTTTCCCAATAAACAAGATTCACATTCATCAAATGAATCAACATTTGATTTCAAAAGACTATTCTTTCAAAGTGTATGAATACGATTCTTGTTTATGTGACCAAGACGACAATGCCAAAGAAAAGTATTACTCAAATCCATTTTGAGTCTTTTGGTGTTAGCTTGGTACAACGAGTTATCAATGTATGAGTCATCATGAATTAATTCATAAATGCCATTAAACGGAATTGCTTTAAAATAAAAAACATTATCCATGAAAACATAAATACCATTATCAACAAACTTAAAGTCATAACTAGATTGTCTTAATACAGAAACAGAGATAATATTCCTAGTCAAACTAGGGGAATATAAAATGTTTTTCAAAATAATTTCAAACCATTTGGAAGTTTTAAAACATAATCTCCTCGGGCTTGGACGTCAACCTTTGCTCCATTGCCCATGAAAAGACTTATATCTCCTTTCTTCACTTCATTTCTTCTTTTGAACCCCTGCAATGAATTGCATATATGAGTTCCACATCCGGTATCCAATACCCATGTATTAGAAGAAAAAATATTAAGATTAATGTGAATCATGAAAGTTGTGCCTGAGGTTTGCCCCGCATCCCTCATAGCTTTCAACTCCTTGAGATAGGTCGGACAGTTTCTCATCCAATGACCTATCTCACCACAACCAAAGCACGGATCCTCAGCGCTAACCTTTAGCTTCTTTAGTTTTGGTTCCGCCTTTGCCTTTCCCTTGAACCCCTTCTTGACTTGCCCCTTGCCAACGGCAACCCTTGCCTTTGGTTCCGGGTGATGCCTTTTCTTTGAGCCACCCTCATTGATCGCAAGAACGGGTAAAACCATTTTACCCATGCCGGCTTCGGCTGTCTTAAGAATTGCGTGAAGCTCACCAATGCTTTTGTCCCATCCGTTCATGTTGTAGTTCATGACGAATGTCTCAAACCTTTTAGTTAAGCCATTTAGGATCAAATCCGTGGCTAACTCTTTTGAGACGGGACAGTTAAGCCGTTCAAGCCGATCAATGTGGCTCTTCATCTTAAGTACATAAGATGAAACAGATTGGGTTTCTTCCATATGACATGCATGAAGCGCTCGAACCGTTTCGAATCGCTCAACCCGAGCTTGAGTAAGGAACATTTCCTTAAGCTGGGTAATCATGTCATACGCCCCATGATTCTCGAAATCCTTTTGGATCTCGGGAATCATTGTTCACAACATGAGGCAAGAAACTTACACCGAATCCTCGTTGTATTTCAGCCAATCCGCATAGGCATCCAAGTTATTGACATCGGGCTCATCGGGAATAGGATCGTCTAATATATAAGACTTCTTTTCTTGCCTAAGAACAATGCTCAAGTTTCGATACCAGTCTATAAAGTTGTTAAAGTTTAGACGATCCTTATCCAGAATGGATCTTAGTGATAGATTATGCACGTGTGGGATAATTGCGTTTGGTGCGTTGTTTGCGGCCATCTAAAAGAATTTAACAAAGTTCAAATTAGTATTTTCGATATTAATAAAATTTTAATCTTTAATACCCTTTAAATGTCTCTAAGACAATTATTGATTAAAATCTAGAACCCAACGTTTCATTCAAATAGTAGTTAGGTGATCTTTATCCTACTATCCGAATTAACAAGGTAGTCAACGTTTGACAATTGCAACCCTTTGCAACTTCTAGTTTTATGGGATCGGTTAAACATCATATGTTTAGTTGGTATGTTTAATCCCATCAACACCTTGGATGCCATGTTAAGGTGACCCTATAGTCATGGTTTCCAAATCAAGTTGTCCTACTTACAAACACGTGTAAGTTTACTCATACAAGTGGTTAGGTGATCCTAATGCCAAAAGTATTTGTAAAATCACCTTAAGATCACAAGTTTTCTTAAAAGTGCTTAGGTGATCCTAACCCACTATCAAGTCTACAAGTGACTAAGTGTCGTATAAAAGGATGGTGTTTAACTTGTTTTTAAAAGGGATTTTAGTTTTCTAAATTCTAGATTGGAAAACTATTTATTGTACCTTTCATTTGCATGCATTCAAATGTATGGTACTTAGTTGAAAAACCCATTTTCAAAATTCCTTTTAATAAAACCCATTTTATTATGAAATCATTAGCTATTAATAAAACCAATTTTATTACCTAACGATTTCTAAGGAACCAATTTTATGCTAGTTGATTTTAAGTTGTTAAGCAAATCATATTGCAAATAATAAGTAAATCAATCATGCAAGCATAAAATATACACAACCACAAGTTCATAACCATAGCCTCCTAATGTTGACCGCACTTGTTGACCGAAGACAAGTGTGTCAAAAAGTCTCTCCTAAGGGACCCAAAAGAACATGCACTTGTGTCGGTGAACTCCCACTTGATTCCGCATCCATATGCTCCAAGTGTTTACTCCCGGTGTTGTGGTCTTCATCATTTTATTTGGGCTTCCATCCATGCATCTTCTTTTACAAAATATATCCTAATACATTTTTCTAGTAAAAGAAATACATCTAATCTACTTATTATTACAAGCCATATGAATGAATAAATAGATTACAAACCCAAATAAATATTACAATCAAATCGAATGAACAAACAACCAACACAATCATTCAACCAAACACAAGGCCATGGCTAGGTTATGAACATCTATTACACATCCAAATATGCAATAATACAAGACCAAAATGGTTCCCCTTTTTGCCTCAAAACTTTCGGCCAAGCTTAAGCAAACCGAAAGTTTCGGGTTTTGTCCAAACAAACTAAACAATCATCCAAATGACTTGGTTTTTCAAGATTACCACATGCATGTAAAGTATAACCTTGAAAAACCATGGGGTAACCAAAACCCCTAAAATTTTCGGCCAAATGGTGAAACCCACCATTAAACCGAAAAATTTTGGGTCTAATGAAGCATGCATTCGTATAAGCGGCTCTTGATGCCATTGTTGGGTTTTAACAAGATTATCAAAGTGATAAAATCCTTATTTTACCAAAAACGCAGTGGATATAAGTTTTAAATCTTGTTAGTTTTAGTGTATAGAACCAATTCAATACATGCAAAACCCAAACCCGGATCCAAATACAAATTACACACTATCAAACACATGCATGTCACTATAAGTTCATGCATGTTAAACTACCTTTCAAGTAACCAAAGAAGTGTGAAAAGGATGATGATTGAAAGGCAAGAACTTGAATATGGAAGCTCCTCAAGCTAGTATACCTCAAGCTTCAACAACACACCTTCTTAGCTAGGATTTAAACACTTGATTAACACCTTCTTCCTTGCCTTAGTTTGGCCGAAATCAAGAGAAAGAAAGGAAGAGAGAACTGATGTTTACTTGCATGTATGTTGTGTGTGTTATATGAAAAATGAAAAAGAAAAGTTTGGTTTTATTCAAAGCCATCTTTCTCTCCACCAATCAAACCCTTTGCATGTCTCCACTCAATAATAAAAAAATAATATATTTGAAAGAGTTATTATCTTTTTCTTTTATAAAACTTCAAACATATATATATATATCCATACATATATACTTTTATAAGTTTATAACTTATAACTTATAAAATCTATTATATGTTAAGAGACATGCTTGGTTATTATTATTCACATATTGTTATTTAACCAACTTAAATAACACTATGTAATGTTCTTTCATAAAACATAAATCATCTATATGATTTGTTTATTACACAAGTACATTTTATTTAGAAACCCCTTTTCAAATAACTCAAGTGTTAATATTCATTTGTTATGATCACATCATATATGAACGAATATTATCGGTGTTTGTCTAGCTTGTTATTGGGTATGACCAGAATTGGATCATAACGTACTAGCCATATCAATTTAATATGTCTCTTGGACAGACCGAGTCCAACAAATGGTCCCTGAGACAACTGGATATTCAGACCGCTTTTCTGCATGGTGATCTTGAGGAAACCGTCTATATGCGCCAACCGCAGGGGTTCGTTGATCCTACAAAACCGGATCATATTTGTTTTTTGCACAAATCCTTATATGACCTTAAACAGGCTTCCCGTGCTTGGTTTAACAAACTGACTGGTGCTCTTCATCAGTTGGGGTTCTTTGGGTCCAAAACTGACCCATCGTTGTTCATTCTCCATTCTTCGGGTTCTCTGGTTTATCTCCTAGTTTATGTAGATGGCATCATCATTACCGGTAAGAATCCAAACACGGTTGACAAGCTCATTACCCGACTCAATTCACTTTTTGCTCTTAAAGATTTGGGGCAACTACATTATTTTCTCGAGGTGGAGGTTGTTTACAAGAAATTAGATTTGGTTCTTTCCCAACGAAAATATATTTGCGCTATTTACATTGGGCGGGCGTGGCTGACTGCAAATCAATTCCACTCCTATGCACACCTCTCATGTCTTACTTCCTGATGATAGTCCTCTCTTGGACGATCCCTCTCGGTATAGACAAACAGTTGGCGGCTTTCAGTACGCGACCCTTACTCGTCTGGATATTGCGTTTGCAGTCAATCGGGTGTGTCAGTTCATGCATGCTCCAACGGAAAATCACTGGGCTGCTGTCAAACGCATCTTGCTTTATTTACATGGTACTATGAATATGGGTCTTTGGTTTCGTACAACACGGGCTATCGGCTACAAGCCTTCTCTGATTCTCACTGGACCACTAATGTGCAGGCCTTCTCTGATTCTGACTGGGCTGGTTGTCCAATTGATCGTCGCTCCATGGGGGGATTTGCTATATACTTGGGTTCAAACCTCATCTCCTGGTCAGCTCGCAAACAGCAAACAGTTTCTCGCTCTTCAACTGAATCAGAATACAAGGCCATTGCTGATACTGTTGCAGAATTAATTTGGCTAAAGTCTCTTCTTCGTGAACTTGGCTTACAACGCGAGGCACCGACACTTTGGTGTGACAATGTTGGTGCCACGTACTCACCGCCAACCCAGTGTTTCATGCCCGTACTAAACATATCGAGGTTCACTACAACTTTGTTCGTGAACAGATTACTCAAGGCCATCTCAATGTCAAGTTTATTTCAACCAATGATCAAATAGCTGATATCTTTACGAAGCCCTTGTCTTCTCAAAATTTTGGGTTTTTGCGGTCCAAGTTGCAGATTAATAACCGCCCTAAACTTGCGGGGGAATATTAGACTATGTCGGATATAGTTTCACTTTATTATTATTGAGTTCTATATTGTATAGGGTATCTAAGTGTATTTATTATCTCCATATAATTGGTTGTAATCGTATCTCATTAATTTAATAATACTGATTATCTTTTCATAATGATTGTCCCATAGGTAAAATTTATAAAACAAGACTAAGCTTTAAATTTATAAAACAAGCTTTAAATTTATAAAACAAGACTCCTAAAGAACCGATGTGTGTCTAATGATGCTCTTTTTAAGTAACTCACAACTACGCTTTAAATTTATAAAACAAGAATCCTAAAGAAACCACACAAAACCGGCAAGTGTACCGATCACTAATAGCATAGCACGAAGGAAGTCCGAGTATCGAACACAAGGACACGTGAAAACGTTTTTAATACTTAACCCTAACCAATAATCACCTAAGAATAGTTAAATGATTTTTAATAATTAACTACTTGACCCAAATTACTTTAACTAGATTAATTAATTAAACCTAACAAGACTAGACGAAACTTTGAGAATGAGACTTATCAATGGAGAAAACGTCTACCTAGGTAAGAATCCTATTGAAGGTATAATAAGCTAATGGATTGAAGAATCTCACGACAACGGTTCCTAAGGATGACACAACTAAGGTTCACTCAAGAAAGCTAGATCATCTCTCGGTCTCACTAACAAACCCTAACTTACACTTAGTTTATTTTAAGAACAAAACCGGAAACGAATTGCTAAACTGTTCTAATGTCGACTCTCCACTCGGTCTCACCGGAACACTACCATAATGGAGACGAATAATACGCAACCAAGGATAGAGGAACAATTTAGTTTAAATTAAACTAGGTCAACTAATCGCTCACAACCCCAAACCCGACAAGAACGGAACCCGCTCTCGCGCGATCCTAATCCTAACAAGTAAAAGCTATAAGACGACCCTTCTTCCTATCACCTCTCGGTCTCTAAGAAGGTGCCTACCAGCTGATTTTAACTAATTAACATACCCAACTAAACCCTACGGTTGTACTTCCCGAAAACAATCTCTAAACACAAAGTAAAGAGTTCAAACAAGCTAAAATCAATCAAAACTGATTCAATCAATCAAAGCAAGAGGTATATGAGAATAATTAATAAAAACACAGCCACTAAACACAATCTAATTCAATGCTAAACCAAACTTTTCATTAACAGTTCAAGTCATGATGATCAACAATCCATATTACATACTAAAACCTAACAATATTCATCTAACCTAGGTAGAACTAACTAGTTTAGCCTAACATTAATTTTGGACAGTAGCATATACTTAAGTTAAACATAAAAAAACTCAACTTAAACATCATATTAATCATTCAACAATCAAGGGTAATTAATAACAACTCAATCTCTAACTTACTTGTAAAACAATCCAACTTTAAAGATCAAATCAAAAAGTTATGACCCTTTAACAATAGAACAAGGAATATGAAATGTTTACTACCAATTAGGGCTGAGTTTTATGTTGAATATTTACCCTTGCTGCTGTCCCAAGTTTTCCTTAATGATCCTCTTCTTCCTCCTGGCTCAGCAATTACAAAAAAACCGAATTTTCTTCTTCTTTGGTTGCTGTCCGAACGCAAAAACACAAGGGGGGTGTTGGTGTTGGTTTACTCTTTATATTATATTTGTTTTTGGTGCTTCCGTGGGATTAGATTACAGCCACAAACTCACTTCTTCTTGTCTCCTTAACACCAACAATGGTGTTTATTGCTAGGAAATCAAAAAAACTCAACAACCTTTTTTTTTTTTGTGTGCTGAGTTCCGATCGGCTTTTTGGGCTGGTCTTTTAAATAACTTGATATAATATGCATGTAAGGCTTGGAACTTGTGGGCTTGGGTCGGGCCTTGAGTTGTAGTCTTTAAAGTTGCTCAAAAAGACTTCTAGAGTCTCCAAACTTTACTCTTTTCTTCCTTAAACTTAAAACCTACAAGTAATCATCCATCTATGTAAAATCAAGAAAAAACAAGCTATAACTCTTATTAATCAAACTATTTAGCAATTAAAACATGATAAAATGGTATGGAAATTAAGTGTGTTTTACAACACATCAACGACCATAGTGGGCTTGCAAAGATGCCATACCGATGCTTGAATGAAAACTATTATTATACGAGAATTCGATGAGTGGTAAATAAATATCCCAATTACCCCCAAAGTTGAGGCCACAAGAGCATAGCCTGTCTTCAATAGTTTGAATCGTACACTCGAACTGACCATTGGATTGCGGATGATAGGCAGTACTAAGATCCAAACGAGTTCCTAAGCTAATTGAAGAGACTTCCAAAAGAGAGAAGTAAAACAACTATCTCGATCGGAAATAATGGTTAACGGAATTCCATGATGACAAAAAATCTTCTCCACATAAATTCGCATTAACTGATCAACAGAATAAGCTTCTTTGATGGGTATGAAATGATCATATTTAGTCAAACGACCGATGATCACCCAAATACTATCATGTTTTTACGATTCGAATGGAGCTTAGTGATAAAGTCCATAGAAATATCTTCCCACTTCCACTCGGGAACGGAAGGTTACTTGAGTAAACCAAGGGGCAATGATGCTTGGCCTTTTACTTTAGAAACGCGAGACGTTTTTAGACATAAAGAGGGATGTATTTCTCCATTCCGGGCCACTAACAGATGGAACGAAGATTGGCGCGCATCTTATCTGCACCGGGCGGAATAGAATATCGTGATTTATGACCTTCATAATAAATGTGAGAAGATTGTCACGATTGGGTATCCACAAATGATTAAGGAAGTAGAGTAAACCATTAGGCTTAGATTCCAATTGAGTCTCGGCACCACATGACATCTCGTCGTACATATTGCTTTTGGTGACGGATTCGTGTTGGGCGTCAAGAATACGCTTTTCGAGATCACTTTGAATAAGAACACAAGTAAGAAGAATGGATTTGACTTTGTTACTTTCGACGGATGGCGTCGGCCACGACATTCTCATTACCCATATGCTAACGAATTTCACATTCATAGTCGCTAAGCAACTCAGCCCATCAGCGTTGTCTCATGTTGAGACATGTGTTGCAGACTATTATGCTCGGTAAAGACTACGCATTTGTTACCATAGTGATAGTGCCTCCAAATCTTCAAGGTATATACAACAGTACCAATTTGAGACCGTGCATCGTATAATTCTTTTCATAAACCTTGAGTTGTCTCGAAGCATATGCGTTAACCTTGCCTCGTTGCATGAGGAAACAACCGAGGCCTTGGTTAGAAGCATCACAGAAGATGATGAAGTCTTCATTTTATTCGGGATTAGAAAGAATAAGAGCATTGCAAAGCATGTCCTTTAGATTTTGAAAGGCTTCTTCTTGCTTTGACCCCCACACATCGGGTTTACCCTTGTGTGTTAAGGCGGTGAGGGGCAATGCAATCTTCGAAAAGTTCCGAATAAAAAGACGGTAATATCCCGCCAGCCCGAGAAAAGATCGGACTTCGTTAGGAGAATTCTATGTTTTCCAATTTTTTGACGGCTTCAATCTTTGCGGGATACACATGGGTAACTTTGTCGTTGACAATATGGCCCAAGAACTGAACTTCCTTAAGCCAAAACTCGCACTTAAAAAATATGGCGTTCAATTGTTCCTTCTGAATGAGGTCAAGAATGGCATGGAGGTGCTCTTTGTGATTGTTTTCGGATTTCAAGTAGATCAAGATATAATCGTAGAAAACCATTACGAACTTTTCCATGTATGGTTTACACACATGGTTCATAATATCCATGAAAACCGCGGGTGCGTTGGTTAGTCCAAAAGGCATAACACGAAATTCGTAATGCCCATACAAGTACGGAATGTGGTCTTGGGGATGTCATCTTCATTAACGCGAAATTGATGATAACCCTAGCGGAGATCGATCTTCGAGAAGCATGTGGCTCCATGAAGTTGATCGAAAAGATCACCGATGTGAGGTAGCGAATAACGGTTCTTGTTCTTGACGGTAAGTTTGTTAAGTTCTCGATAATCAATGCACATGCGGAAAGATCCATCATTCTTCTTCACAAACAGAACAGGTGCACCCAAAGGAAACGAACTTAGGCGAATAAATCCCTTATCTGAGAGTTCTTGTAGTAGGCTCAAAAGCTCTTGCATTTTGGATGGTGCAAAATGGCAAAGTGCATTAGCAACGGGGTTAGCTCCAGGTTCAAGTTCAATACAGAATTCGACTTGGCAGATAGGAGGAATTCTAGAGACGTCATCGGGAAAGACGTTGGAAAAATCATGCACATTTGGGATATCGGATATCTTCTTTTCTGTATGTTATTTCGCCACCACGAGAGCTATGAACGCAACATGCTTCTTACGCAAATAACACTGAGCTTGAAAACCTGACATGAGTTTAACCTTAGATGTAGGTGTATTATCGAAAACATTAAGGATGCGACCATTTTTAGAGGTATATGAATAAATTTCACGAAGTATACGATTTCAGCACGATTTAGAGTGAGCCAATTCATTCCAACAAAAATGTCAAAACTACCCATTTGCATATGAATGAGATCGATACATAACTTGACTTTATTAAGAGTTATGACACAATCCTGAATTACCGAATCAATAACAATAGAGTTCCCATTGGCTACTTCAACGGAGTAAGGCTTAGATAACTTATCCCGTGGCAGAGCAATAATATACGCAAAATCCAAAGAAATAAAATTCTTATCGGCACTCACTTCAAATAACACTGAAGAAAAATGATCATTAATAAAGAACTTACCATTCTCCACATCGTTGGAGCTTTGATCTTGCTTAACATTCATCATAAGAGCACGTCCAATTGAACCTTGAGGTGCTTGGACAACTTAATTCAATGGAGGGGCTTGGATATCAGGGGCTTGAGCTGATGCAGACAGAGGAGCCATGAGTTGAGGAACTTGAGGAACATAGGCTTGTGGTGCAAAAAGTTGAGGAACTTGAGGTTGATAGGTTTGAACTTTATAAGCTTGTGTAGTGTAGTAAGGTGCGGGTATAACTTGGGCATGGTGAGCATGGGTGGCATAGTAGGGTGTAGGCACAACTTGGGCACATATTGCGGATATGGTTAGGATATCCATAGTTGTAGCAAGCACAGGTGGTAGGTATACCGGGATGAGTATATGGTGTGGTAGCGGGTCTAGGAGCAAGCGGCGTAGACCATTGTGGGATGGTTTGTGCACCTTGAGGCACACGACAAGTGTTAGAAAGGTGACCGTAACGATTGCATTGGGTGCAAAGACGGCATGGGGATTGTTTAGGATGATGGTGGTTACATTTAGTGCATAACGGGTGAGATCCGGAGTAGGGTCTCTTGTTGGGGGCATTTTGGTTTTGTTGAGGTTGGTGATTGGATCGGTTCACGACATAGTTTTAATGGTTAGCTACATTTGTTGTTGTTGTTGCTGTTGTTGTTCTAGCGGTGAGAGGTATTATTGTTTTAAGCGTGTTTAAGTTCGACTTTAGCAGCCGTTGAGGAATCCATTTCGGTCTTGTTAGGGGTAGGCTTGGAGTCCTTTTGGGACAAGGTTTCACCCCTAACATGATCATCGGTGAGGGAAGTAGCTAGGTACATAGCCTCATCGATGGAGAAAGGGTCTCGAATTGACACCGCATCATGGAAGATGGTTAGTAGGTCGTGAATGTATTTACGAATTCCACGGGACATGGGGGTTACAAGGTGAGGTACTATCCTGCTGAGTTCCCAGAAACGATTGGAGTAGGTAGAGTTATCACCACTAATTTTCTTGAGTTCCCAAAACTCGGTCTCAAGCCTTTGCGATTCATGTTCAGGGCAAAATTCTTTATTCATGGCCTCATTGAGTTCGTCCCAAGGCATGGACACAGCCAACTCGGTTCCTTGGTTAGCTTTGAAAGCATTCCACCAAGTGAGAGCTCGATCTTCAAAGACGCTCGAGGCGAACTTAGTTTGTTTGGCGTCCGGAAATTTGCAATGGATGAATACATTCTCCATTTTCTCGAACCATTGAAGGAGTTTAGTGGCATTCTCCTCATTATAGAACTAGAGAGGTTTAGCAATCAAGAAGTTCTTGAAGTCAATGTTGTTTGAAGTAGTAAATGTAGCAGAAGCATTCAAGTTGAGGCTCTAGATCTGAGTCATGATAGTAAGATAACAACAACAAATTCTTTGGTGATCCTAGCATCCAGTCGACGATCATGAGAACCAGAACGACACTTATGACGACGATGGTTTCTCAGAGAAGAGATTCTACAAGGAACAAAGGTAAGACAAAGGGTAAGTTATGTAAATGTTTATGAGTTGACATAAATAATGCGATAAATGTGAGATAACTAGATGAGGAGATGAGGTTTGTTTAAAAGTTAAAATTTATTTAAATAAGTTAACTTTACAATCAACTAATGAAACATATTTTGTGTGTTGGCCTTCCATGAGCTTTTCATGGTAGTTTAAATGGCCCAACGGATTAACGAATCATAAAAGCAATTGAGTTGGATGGCTCATGAGCGTTCCATGGCATTTTAATTGTACCAACTAAATAACTAATTATCAAATCGAAAGAGTTAGATGGCCCATGAGAGTTTCATGTCATTTTAACTATACCAACTAAATAACAAATTAACGAGACAAAAGTAGAGTAGTTGGAGCATCTCGTGACCCACCACGAATGATAATTCTCCAACAAAATTTATAAAAATAAAATAAAAAATTAACACTTGGAATTTTTCCGAATTTAACCACTAACCACCATGAATTCGGGTTTTAAATAAATAATGTAACCGTTTAGCCGGCTACGTTGACCGCTTAAAGTTCAGGTTGTATGACAATTGTTCTACTTTGGCCTATAAGCTCGAGTATTGTGGCCGGGTTATCCTGCAAGTAAGGAATAGCGTCTTATCTTGGGTTCTCGGAACCGTTTTGTAACAACTCGGGTTTTCAAACTTATAAATTATACCCGTTACCGGGCCAATATTATTTTAATATTATTTGTATTTATATTTATTTATTATATATATAACAACTTTCAAACATATACAATTATTACCCAAACTAAAACTATTATCTATTTTTGTTCCACACCTAAACTATAAGGACCATTATACAGTTTTTGTATTATTATTATATTACATTCATTAAACCCTTTAACCCATATCCAAACCCGACCCATATAGCAAAACTCGTGACCCATTTTGGATTTCTTGCTGCTTAATCCTCGTCACCTAATTGAAATTGATCTCTTAAAATCGATTATACAAGAATTACGAACACTACCAACATTGCTAATTAAGAAAACAAAATCAAATAATATACGAATTGATCTTATATTCAGGCCGTATCGAACCGTTTATCAATATACCCTATAACGTACACCATAACTCAATTAATCATGCTTATAGCACCCTCTCCCCGTCGAAACCCCATGCTTAATTTGATAATAACATCTTCTACATATCTATTCGTGGTCTTATTTTGGGCCGTCGGGTTTGTTTGCGGTGCACCATCAATCATCAACGTGATCGGTAATTGCTTGTAAGGTTAGATTCGCCTTGATCTCCTCTTCAATAACCCTAAAAATAATTAATCAAACATTAGCGGGATTAAACGATTTGAGTTGTTAGTGTTCTTATCTGAATCTATTGTCTAGACTGTCTGTTTAAATTTTTTGTTCCTGAGTTGTTAACAAACTGATAACATAAATCAGCTGGCTTGGGCTGCTGTGTTTCTTTCTTGGGAACAGTTGCCGGTGCGGGTTCGAATCTCGGCAGCCCGTTTTTGTAGTTATATTTAGTTATTAATCCATATTAACATATTTAATAATGTAAATGATAATATTAATATTATAAAACCTATAAAAATAATATTTTATTAAACCGACATATTAGAGTTTGCGTTTTTGTCATTTAATCTCGTTTTAAGTTTTCGTATATGTGTGTGTGTGTGTACACATATATGTACGTATTGAAAGTATATATTAATAATAAAACGAACTTTACTTTATTAACCCGAACATCATTATTGATGTTTCTCGTCGTTAATTGTTTTTACAAATTTTTTATATTTATATATATTATATACACGTGTTATTCTTTTTATAAACAAAAATTTAATAAAATGTATTAAACGTGTTAGCTTTGGGTTTCGTTTAAAGATTTTAAAACATAGATTTTTATTATAATTAATTACTTAAACGTTTATTATTATAGTATATCACAACTCATATTTATTTAAACTAATTATTCATAAATTAGATTATATGTTAACCAAACAATTCTTTTAATTAAATAATGACTAATAATATTGTTTTCATATTAACAAATAATCCCTAGAGTTCAATCGTTCAATCATTAACATTCTAATCACTAAACATAACTCAAGACACGTCGAAATCTTAATTTATCAAATCATGTTATATCCCTTATAATTAAATTTATATTATATTATTTAACTAGGAATCCTTGATGGTGAATCCCGAAGGGGTTTAACTGCTCTCATCCTCACATCCTCACTTTCACTTCATTCATTTAATCTGGTGAGTATCTCACTCCCCCTTTTAACTCATTTTTTACCGTTTGAGGACATATGAGTTTCTAAATATTTTATTATTATTTAATACTCAACTTGAAACTGTTAGTCATGTGTGTTAACAATTTATGCCTAACATGTTATATGCTTATATGCTTTAATTGAATACATTTCGGAGAGGTCCAACATATTCTCAGACTAGTATGATCATAGGCCCGTCGTGTTAGCCATCGTCCAGTTCATCTTGCATCGAGCTTACCGACAACTTATTTACTCGCTTATGTAGTAGCCATCACCCAGTTCATCTGGCATCGTGAGTATCTACAACTTATATACTTGCTTATTTGGTTAGATTGTTTATCTCACTTGACGCAGTTTGCGTTTCTATTATATATTAATATTGTAGTGTTTTAAACTGGTAATTTACTCACTCAACCTAGTGTTGACAAAACCATTTTTAATTTTAACGCATATCCAGGTCATTGTGTGATGTGATTCTCAAGCTTCTTTTAAAATAAAACTTAGGATTGCATGCTAGAGGGAAGAAACAAGAATTTAAATTTAAATTTTTGTCTTTACTTATCTTAATTATGGATTATGTACTTGGTATTTGACAATTGTTGGATTTATTTAATTTGAATTAATAGATATTATAATTTTAATTATTGCATGATAGTACCTTGAGAGCTGTGAGAGCTGTGAGCAATCAGCTCACACCCTAGTATTTCCGCTGTAGGTCGGGGTGTGACACTTTTTGCCAAGGCCCAACTCACAGTACTTTATTCCTGCAACTAACTACGGGACTTTTCATGCTCTCATGCTCTAAGGTGCGGGAGTAAAAACAAAACAAAGGAATTCTTATGGAATTTCCCAAAATAAAAACAATCTACTAAACTTATGTTGGGTCTTATATTTTAGACCGGCGCATCGAATTAATATGTGGGTGAAAAATATATTGTTTGGTCTCAACCAAGGGTGGATGGCTTGAAGACCAAGTCATGCTAAACTAGTATAAATATATGTTTTTATTCATTTGCCTAGCACTAAGTGTATTGTGTATTGATTGAGATCTAGGGTTTTATCACTATGAGAGAGTCTCCTCCCCGGGATGAGCTCTCTCGGGCTGGATGATATTTCTTGTGTATGGATGAATGTATGTATGAGTGGTTCATCTTTATGAGAATCATTCGATTAATGATATCATACTACCATTTCTATCTTGTTTGTGTTTCGATTACATATATGTGTTCATCCTATTTTATTGATTATTGTTAATCAAATCAGGCTCTCTCCCAATACATCTCATTCGTCTATTAGATCGTTCAAGAGTGAATACATGTTGTAGATCGATCATGAACCGAGCTCGTTTATCACCGTTTATGTACACGCTTCTGCACCGGGGCTCGGTTATGTCAATTGGTATCAGAGTGGGTTACCGAATCGTTTAGACTAACCGCCGAATTTGATTCAATTCTCTCTTGAATCCGCCATGGACGTTAAACTTTAAGTTTGTTGAAGTTTTCATGGGTTTTTGAAAGTATTTGGATTAAATTTGATGTTTCGAAGATGATTTTAGTTAATTAATGTTTGGGTTGATGATTAGTTTGGAGATTCAACATCAATTTCACATTTATAAGTTCAAATTCGTCCAGATCTACAGTTTTCGGTTCATTTTAGGTCGAACTCGTTTATATTTGATATTCTAGATTTGATTGTTTGATGAAATTGACATTAGATTGGTGATAGACTGATGATTTTGAGATGGTTTGATGAGGTTTAAATGATTAAATTCATGTATGAAGTGTTTAATTTCATATTTGAGGCTTATGTTCGTCTAGGTCAGAATTAGGGAAAAATTGAAATTCGAGTTGATATGTTCAAATTGATGATGGATTCAGAGTTGTATGTTTGAATTAGAGTATTTAAAATGTGGATACGAATTAGTTCATGAGTAGATAAAAGGATATTTCTGTTCACGAACAGATGGTATGCTACAATCAGTTTGTTGCTGAAAGGGTTTACAAAAGCAGTCAGTGTATCAGCAGCTAATATGTCTCCTAACTTTACAGATTACTTATTACAATTAGATTAAGTTCGTTACTGATTGTCCAATCTATTAGAGCTGATGGTACAAGCTGTTAATGTTGTTTGCTGCTGAATTTTTCAAACAAGTAGTTTGCTGATACTGGAAAGTTTAAACAAACTACTGCTAGTCACGTGCAGCTGCTGCTGATACAGTTTGATAAGCCTCGAACTGTTGAGTCAAAGATTTGACTTGATATGACTTAAGGGAGATTGGAATCTTCTCAACACTCCCCAGAAATGGCAAGTATGGAAACCAAGCACACTTGGACCTCCCAGCAAGGTTTACTTGGCCTAGCAAGGTATTTTGCCTTTCGGGTAAGGTTATCTTCTTGAAGTCTTCTTTAGTGTCAATCCAAGTAGGGTTCCCTATGTCTAGCAAGGTTGTTCTTCATAGCCGAGCAAGGTTTTCTTCCGAGTAAGCTCTTGGATAACCAAGCTTTTGAAGCCAAGTATTTGGAAGATCTAGCAAGGTATTCTTCAATAAAACAGTGGTCCGAGCATGCTTGATGGAAGTTGATAAGGAATTATCTTAAGGACTTCATCAGGCAAGGTTCAACTCCAAGCAAGCTACAGTGTCACCATCACACTTGTTTTGCTAATAAGTTATTATTTAACAAAGGGTTGAAAGGATCTCTGAAGAACAAGTTTGCTCGTTGGATCATATTGGGCAAAGTCCACTATGGTCAAAAAGATTGAAGTCTGCTTGGTGAGTATTTTCTAAGTAAAATACTCTAAGTAAAGTCTACCTGGAGAACTGTTCACCAACACACTTCAAGGTTACCAGGTCTACTCGTAAAAGACCAAAGGCACAATGCCTACTCGGAGAAGACATATAACACAAAGTCTATCCGGAATACCTATTTTTACACTTAGTATAATTTTGAATATGTAATTTGATTATGTACCTATCATTAGGGTTTCTAGAAGTCAGGACAGTTGTCAGGTGGTGGCAGGCCTATAATTAGAATATTTTAGGGTACGCCTACCACAAGACGGATTCACCCACTTTACACTTTTCATACAAAAACGAATATTTCTGATTTGAGTGTGACGGTTGTCCTAGGATTGTACGGATAAACTTTCCAAACAAGATACCCTAATTGATTTTACATTTGTATGAATCATTTATATAAATGAAAATATTTTGAGTGATTGTTTGTGTTTGTTACATTTAAGATCCTTAAGAAACAATTCTGTTTGTTTCTGATTCCGCCGTTTACAAGCAGTTAATCTTACCAAAAATGGCAACGTCACCAACCTTCTTGTCGACACATTTATTGTGTGGGTTGTGACATTTATTGTGAGTTTAAGTGATCAATACGGGACCGACAAGTGGTATCAGAGCTTGTTTGTTGCTGTTTGTGTGAAGATTTGTTGCCTTTTGTTGATTATTGTTGATTATTTGAAGATGAAGAATGACGTGTGCTGAGTACTGTTCCATTGAATACTGGTGTCAGCAGCTCTGTTCTTCCTTTATTCTTCAAGATCTGCAAATTTGGGTTAATTCTTTTACTTGTTTTTAGTTAAAGTTTGAATTTTTATCATTAGATCTTGCTCCAATCGAATCAGATACATCATATCTGAAGGGGTTCTTATCAGATCTGATTAATCTTTCAACTTTGAGTTTTAATCTGTTTAAGCTTTTCTCTGTTTTTCTTTAAAATCATTTTACAAAAACACCAAAAATATGTCTGGTTTTGAAGAGCAAGAGGTTTCCACTAACAAAATTCCGAGGCTGTATGGGCAGGAGAATTTTATCAAATGGAAAGTTTTGTTTGAGGCTGCAGTGTGTTATACTAATGAGGATATGTGGAACTCAATTAAAACTGGTCCATATGTTGCTGATGGTGCAAATCATAATCAAGCAGTGGCTGAATGAATGAGAAAGATTGATGATAGAGCTCTAGCTATGATCAAGCTGGGTCTGTCTTGGGATATTTTGACCAAGGTTGCACATCATACAACAGCAAAGACTATGTATGATGCAATACTTGAGATGTTTGAGGGAAACACAGAGTTGAAGAATATCAAGAAACAAAGGCTCAAGCAACAGCTTGAGAGGTTCAAGTTCAAAGATGGGGAAAGGCTGAAATCAATTCTTGATAGATTTCTAGCAATTGGGAATGATCTAAGAACCACTGATTATGTGATGACAGACTTTGATCTGAATAATAAGTTGTTATCTTCTTTGCCTTAAGAATGGTATATAGCCAGCAAATTCATCATTCAGAAGCCCAACTTTGAAGCACTTAAGTTGGATGATGTGATCTGTTTCCTCCAAGCCGCTAAGATTGAGATGATCGAAAATGAAATGATCAAGGAGGAAAAGCCATTCTTCCAGGTGTCAAATGCCTTGATTGCACCCATGGGAAACCTATCCACTAAAAACCAACAAAAAATTCCCATCATTGAGGAACCAAATGAACATGGTGTTGATACACCTAAATAATTCATTGGTGGGAGTACAAGTCACCAAGGCAGCCAATCAAGATTTAATGTCCAACTTATTGATGACAATGAATCTGCCTTTGTGACAAGTTGAAATGTACCTTATGGTGGTGGAAGAAGTGCACAAGGGAATGAAACTCAAGCTTTATTCTCCATGTTTACAGAGTCCTATAATGCATTTGTTGCTAAGAACTTGATTCACACAAGTGTCATCCAAGATGACTTGGAACAAATTGATGCAGATGACCTTGAAGACATGGATCTAAAGTGGCAGGCTGCCATGTTGGCTCTTAGAAGCAAAAGGCTATACAATAGGACTGGTAGATCTCTTCTATTAGTGCCTAATGAAAGAATCGGATTTGACAAGTCAAAGGCCATTTGTTATAATTGCCAACAGCCTGGTCACTTTGCAAGAGAATGCAACCAGCCAAGAAACTTTCAAGCAAACCAATACCAGAACCAACAGCCAAGATACCAGTTCCAATATCAGCAGAACCAGCCAAGAAACAACAACTACAACAACAATCTCAATTTTAACAACTACCAGCAAGCCCCAATGAACAATCAGCAAGTTGGGCCTCATAACCAAAACTTCCAAAGAAACAACCAAAACCCACCAAATGCTCCAAATAAGCCTAACAGAAACAATCAAAATCAACCAAGAAATCAAGGGATTGTAGCACTGGCTGCACAACAAGAAGGGTATTTTGATTGGAGTGACCATACAGATGACATCTCAAAAGAAAATGTTGCATTGATGGTTGTTGCTGAAAATGAAGCTGGAACATCATCTTCATAGGTACACTCAACCTCTACAACTGATTTACATGAAACAATTAATGCTTTAACTATAAAAGTAGGCAAGCTAGAGGGTGAGTGTTTCAGAAAACAAAGCATAATTAATGGGTACCAAGCTAGTGACATAATCTATGAAGATATGATCAGAAGTTTGGAAGATGATTGTGTGAGTAGCCATAGAACTCAGCAAAGATATGCCACTGAGATAGATGGGTTGAAGAAAATGATTGTTGAAGAGAAGGTGAAGAACACCAAGTTGCAGGTTGAGATTGATTTTCTGAAGAACTTGGTGTCTCTTGGAAACATTTGTGGTATTCAAAACAAGATAAAAGAAGAAGATAAGTACAAAGTTGTTCCTCCACCTTTCAAAAACAATTATTCTCTCAAGGTTGACAAAGATAAAAGAGATACATATCTGAATCAATTCAGAGAAGTATTTCTAGACAAAGAAGAATTCATTGACAACTACAAAATGGTTGAAGTTAGTGAAGAAGGAGAGTTTGTGGTGAAGGAAGAAGTAAGAGATGATAAGTCTATTGGAGTGCAAGTGTCTGAAGATGACTTCAATGAAGATGATTTGAACCAGGATGATCTAAGTGACTCAAGTGATCAAATCTCTGCTGAAGAAATTAAAGTTGCTGAAAGAGGAAGAAGATATCAGAAACCTGATTCAATAGATAAGATGCCTATTTTACCCAAACTGACTCCCAATATGGCAAAGATAAATGAAAGAATGAGAAGAGAGCATGTGTCTTTTGACATATGTGAAAGATCAGAAGTAAGTTACAATGCTGTCAGACCACCAAGCAGAACACTGTTGAAGAGGTTAGAAGAGAAGAACAAGAAAAAGGCAGATGAAAAAGTTGTTAGTGACAACTTCATTCCAGTATACCCTATTTTCTCAAGTCATGAAGTGTGTAACATTGGTGAAGTTGAAACAATGGAGGAGTATGAGAAAAGACAGTCATGACACAAGGGAAATTTGGATGAAGAGCCTATGAGTTTGCAGAAAATCATCTTTGTAAAAAACAAGACTGAAAGACAAATATCAAGATAGAAGATTTGTTCCTTTCTCAATTGACTTTGACAGTTTGAAGACTCAGAAAACACTTGGTGTCAAACCACCTATACCAAGTGAGAGGTTTAAAAAGGGTATTTCTCACGAAAAGTACAAAGGAAAAGTGCGGTGCAAAAAATGTGATGAATATGGTCACCACACTGATTCCTGTAATGAAAGATTCAACTTCAAGCCCTTTATGTGCCAGATGAAACAAAATATGGACAAGATTTTTTTTTGTACAAACAAAAATATGATGAGTACTTGGGAAAAGGGAAAGTGTGTGAGAAGTAGAAAGACGTTAAGTATGTGCAAAAGATTGATAATAGAGAAAAGAATGTTGAAAGAGGAGTAGTGAAACCAAATAAAAACATGGATAAGCAAGTCAAAAAAAGCAAATCTCCCAAGCAATCTGAAACTGCTATCAAAAAGAATTTTCAACCTTTGAGAATTATTCAGACTCAAAATCAGTTAAGTTTGATAATTCTCAAGGATCACCAAGTGATGATAAGAAAGGAAAGAAAGTGTGAGAAGGAGAAAGACGTTAAGTATGTGCAAAAGATTGATAATAGAGAAAAGAATGTTGAAAGAGGAGTAGTGAAACCAAAGAAAAACATGGATAAGCAAGTCAAAAAAAGTAAATAACCCAAGAAATCTGAAATTGTTGTCAAAAAAAAATTTTCAACCTTTGAGAATTATTCCCAATCAAGACTCAAAATCAGTTAAGTCTGATGATTCTCAAGGATCACCAAGTGATTATAAGAAAGGAAAGATTTCTCAAAAAGGAAACCAAAAGAACTAAATGGTGATGAAAAGTTCCTATTGAAACATGGTTTTGAACCTCAAGGATTTCTTTTGAAACCTAAGGTTGAAATTCAGATGGAAAAGAACTTTGATGTGAGGGATTATTCAAGCACAAAGGAGTATGTAGTTCAAGAGTGCAACAGTGAATTGGATGATTGCTAAAGCACATCTTCATTTGTGAAAACTCCAGGGGAATGTGGTTATGAAATAGATCATTCAGATAATATAGAAATTACTCATGATGATCCTGAACCCATTACTGTCACACCCAATGCTGCTACTGTTAATGAAACTGATGATTTGCAAGTTGAGATAGCTTGCACTTCATCACTCAACTAATCAATTTTTTTTTATTTGTGCATGAATCATCCACTCCACTTAATGAATTATGGTATATGGATAGTGGGTGTTCCAGGCACATGACATGTAACAAAAGGTCACTTGTCAACTATGAAGAGAAGTTTCAAGGTCCAGTAGCCTTTGGCAGTGACGAGAATGGTGGTAAAATTGTTGGAAATGGTATCTTAACAAATGGAAAGGTCACATTTAACAATGTCTTCTATGTTGAGGGATTACAATATTTCCTCTTAAGCATATCCCAGATGTGTAACAAGGGTTATAAGGTGGGATTTGATGATTCTCGTTGTTTCATTCTTAGACCTGAGTTTGTAATCCCACTAGACAAGATCATGATGATGGCCCCAAGAAATGGCAATTTGTATGAACAGAACATGAAGGATGTTGTTTCAAGGTGAGGTACCTGTTTTGTTTCTAAAGCCACTGAAAATGAGTCAAAATTGTGGTATAGGAAATTGTGTCATGTGAATTTGAAGAACATGAAAAAACTTGTGAAGGGTGAGCATGTAATTGGCCTACCTACAAGAGAGTTCAAACTGGATGATAATTGTATCTCATGCCAAAAGGGCAAGCAGCACAAGTCTTCTCATAAGAAAAAACTCATCAACTCAATTGATCAAGTGCTTGAGATGCTTCACATGGATCTCTTTGGTCCCGTAAGTGTCCCAAGCATAGGAAAGAAAAGGTACTGTCTTATGATCATTGATGATTTCTCAAGATATACTTGGGTTTATTTCCTGAGTACAAAGGATGAGACTGCAGAGTTTATTAAAGGATGTGTAACCAGGATTGAGAATCAACTGGATGCAAGGGTAAAGGTAATGGGAAGAGATAATGGTACAGAGTTCAAAAATGGAGTAATGGAAGAGTTTTGTACTCCAAAGGGAATTCTTCAGCAATTCTCTGCTCCAACAACTCCTGAACATAATGGTGTAGCAGAAAGAAGAAACATAACACTTATAGAGGCTGCAAGGACCATGTTGGCTAATGCTTTTCCGCCTATCACTTTTTGGGTAAAAGCAATCAACAAAGCCTGTTATGTTTAGAATAGAGTGCTTCTCAACAAAAGTCAAGACAAAACTCCATATGAGATTTTGTTTAATAGAAAACCCTACATCAAGTTTCTCAAACCATTTCGATGCAAATGTTCATTATTGAACACCAATGATTATCTCAACAAGTTTCAAGCAAAATCCTTGGACTGCTTCTTTGTTGGTTACTCTACACACTCAAAAGCCTACAGAGTATATGTGAAAGATCATCTGAGTGTGATAGAATCATATGATATTGTGTTCAATGAAAATAAAATCAGTACAGTTGATGGTGCTCCATGGCTGTTTGATCTGGAAAAGCTAATCGCTTTCAAACTTTATCCTGAGGACTTTGATGAAGCTATGTATAAGACAAGTATAATTATAGAAGAAACTTCAAAGAAATTTGATTTGGACAAGCTGTGGTCAAAGGTTGCTGAAAAAGGTCAAGAATATAATTTCATTAAGCATCCTTCTACTGATGAAAATGAACAAGTTCCAGATCAAGTTCAGGATCAGAACAATGAACAAGAAAATCCAGATAATCAAGAAAATCAGGGTAATGATGTGATAAATGAGACAAATCCTGATAACACAGAAGAAGCAAGGAGAAATGCAAGATTTGAAGATTTGTTTCAAAGATTGGATATTGGAAATAATGGTGCATCCACATCTGAACTAAATAATGAAGAAGCACCACTGTTTTATGATGCAACAACTGATTTGATCATTGATGAACCTGATCTCAATGATACAAATCTTGATTCTGAAATATCTACTAATGTAGTTACTCAATCCTCATATGTTGAAAAGAATCATCATCCTGAGAAAATCATTGGAAACATCTATGAAAGAGTAACAAGAAGTGCATCTGAATCTGCAAACATTGTTCAAGCTTTGAAGGACAACAGTTGGGTAGAAGCAATGAAAGTGGAGTTGGCACAATTCAGAGATCTGTAGGTGTGGGAACTTGTAGACAAGCCAAGAAACAGATATGCAATTGGTACCAAATGGGTTTTCAGGAATAAAACGGATAAAAGAGGTATTGTGATTAAGAACAGAGCTAGACTTGTAGAATTGGGATGCCTACAAGAAGAATGGATTGACTTTGAGGAAGTCTTTGTATTAGTTGCAAGACTAGAAGCAATAAGAATCTTATTGGCTTATGCTGCCTCAAAGAACATAAGGGTATTCCAACTTGATGTCAAATCTGCTTTCCTAAAAGGAAAAATAGAGGAGGGAGTGTATGTAACTCAGCCACCAGGATTTGAGGACCCTGATTATCCTAACAGGTGTATAAGTTAAACAAAGCCTTGTATGGACTACATCAAGGTCCAAGAGCTTGGTATGATGAGTTGTCAAATCATTTGCCTGAACATGGTTTCCAAAGGGGAGCCATTGACAAGACCCTCTTTTACAAGAAGAAAGGAAGAGATTTGATGTTACTGCAAGTTTATATGGATGACATTATTTTTGGGTCAACCAATGAAATGATGTGTATGGAGTGAGGTGATGAAATCCATGCATAGTATGAGCTTAATGGGAGAAATAAATTTCTTTCTTTGATTTTCATCTACCAGTCTAAGTATGTGCAGGACATCTTAGACAAATTCAATTGTAATGACTTAAATACTGCTTCAACTCCTATGGATACAAAAGAAAAGATGGTAACAAATGAAAAGGGGGAGCCAGTGGATGAACATGAGTACAGAGCAAAGATTGGATCTCTGATGTATCTGACTGCTTCAAGGCCAGATACCATGTTTGTTGTGTGTGTTTGTTCAAGATTCCAGTCAAGTCCTAAGGTTTCTCATATGAATGCAGTGAAGAGAATCTTTAGATATTTGAAGGGAAGACCACATCTAGGAATTTGGTATCCAAAGAACCAGTCCTTTGATCTGACCGTGTACACAGATAGTGACTATGATGGGTGCAATATGAGTAGGAAATCTCCTTCTAGAGGTTGTCAATTTTTGGGTGACAGATTGGTGTCATGGCAATGCAAGAAACAGACTACAGTGTCAATCTCAACTGCTGAAGCTGAGTATATTGCTGCATCTGCCTGCTGTGCACAATCCTCTGGATTCAAAATCAGATGTTGGATTATGGTCTGAATTTCTTACTCACTCTTATTTACATTGATAACACTGCTGCATCTTTTATTGCTATGAATCCTGTGCAACATTCTAAGACTAAGCACATTGAAATCATACATCATTTTATAAGAGATTGTAGTGAAAAAGGTTTGATTGAGGTAAAAAGAGTTTATACAAGTGATAATTTGGCTGACCTATTCACACAACCACTTGATAGAACCAGGTTCAACTTTCTTCTGAAAGCCTGGGCATGATCAACTGAAACGAAGTCTGATTAATGATGTGTGGTTGACTGTGCAAACTGATTATCCTTTCAGAGTCTTTGTTGGTGCATAGATGTCAGTAGTTCATATGTTTAATGTCTGTAATCGAGTCTGTAATATTGTTTGTGTATTTGTTTGTTAAAGCGAAGTTGTTGACAAGTTCGCTTAGGCGAACTTGTTAACCAAGCGAAGTTGTTGACAAGTTCGCCTAGGCGAACTTGTTGAACGAGCGAAGTTATGGACAGGCGAAGTTGTCGTGTATTTATATAGGCTACGGTCTACTGTTTACGAGTGGATCGAGTTAGTTCAGTTTACGTGTAATTCAGTGAGTCAAGTGACGTGAGGTCGAGAGTCTGTAAGTATCACGGTTCGAGTTATTAATATAACGTGAGTTTGTTCGTATCGTGTTCGTGTGTTCGTGTGATTGTATTCTACGTCCGTAACGATCTACACAGGGATTCCGCACCTGTGTATATCGGGATATCTCGTGTGCTCCGTCCAGGGAACCTACAATTGGTATCAGAGCATTTGCTCGATTGTGTGGTTCGGGATATTCACGCGGGTGTAGAATTCGTCCCATTTCGGGTATTCACGGGACGAGTCTGTGGTGTTTTTGCTCATTCTAGCCTCCTACCAGTGTGTTCAAGCCTTTAAACCGTCAAAATCGTCGTTAAAATCCGATTTTCAGATCTGCAGAAAGTTTAAGTTCGTCAGGCGAAGTTGCTGTTCATCAGGCGAAGTTGCGGTCAGGATTCGTAGGGTTTCAGCGAAGATATAAGGAGAAGCGAAGTTATTTACAGCTTCGCCTACCTCCTCAACTTCGCCCAACTCAGCGAAGTTCTCCTCAAGTTCACCTAGCTCAGCGAAGTTCTCATCAAGTTCACCTACTTACTAAGTTCGCTTACTCTAAGCGAAGTTATTCTCAACTTCGCCCAGTCACGCGAATTTAAGAAGAATCCAGCGAAGTTATTACTTAAGCGAAGTTATCCTTAACTTCGCCTACAGTACTGTTCAGAGAAAATTTCTTAACTTCGCCTTTTCAGAATTTTTCGGGTTTCTTAGTCTTCAAGAAGGATGTCGTCGATCAACATTTCGGAGCTTGTAAAGATGGAAGTTGAAGCGGGGTCAGCTACAAAGGCCCCAAGGTTGCTGAAGGGAACCGATTTTGTCGCGTGGAAGGATCGGTTCATACAATACGTTAAGTACCAGGATGCGAAAATGTGGGTATGCATCCAAGATGGATATATTCCACCAATCATGGAGTATGAGGGTCGAGACCAAATCAAGAAATACAGTAAAATGGAAGAGGAGGAGAAAAAGATGTATGAAGCCGAGAACAAGGCTCATGCTGCAATCACAATGGCTCTTCCACAGGAGATCCTCCATACATTCAGAAAGTATACATCAGCTAGAGAGCTTTGGGAAGCTCTTGAGAGCAGATTTGAAGGGAATGTAGGTATTCGGGCTTCAAAGATAAAGTTGCTCAAAACTCAATTTTCAGTCTTTAAGTACTTAAAGAACGAATCTCTTGATGATATTATCACTCGATATTATCATCTAATGACTGAATTGAGTAACTACTCCATTTCCTACCGAGAAGAAGAGATTGTGGAAAAGTTTCTCGATGCCCTCCCACCAAAATGGGAGATGTATACTGTGTTAATGAGGGAAGACAAGGACTTCCCTACTTATGATCTTGAAACCACTGTCAACAAGCTCAGAACTTTTGAGCTTAATATGGTAAGAAAAGAAACATCTATGGATCAGGTTCAAGATCCAGGCATGTACGGTGCTAAAGTAAACTCCAATTCAAGTTCAAAGACTGATTCTGCCGCCTACTACTCGAAGGGTGAGTCGGGTGCCAATTCTTCACAGGAGGGGCAAGTGTCAGTAAACTCAAATGGGGATGTTTGCTTTGTTGCGGGTGGATCAAGTGGTACTCAACAGACAGCAAGCAAGATTAGTGGATCTTCAAGTTCCTCAAGCAATAATTACTCTAAGATGCCAATGAGCGTCAAATCTACTGAAGAGCAGTTTGGCCTCTATGCTTCATTTATTGCTTCATATGAAAACTATATTCAAGGAAAGGTGGTTGATCCAGCGATGCTAGATGAAGACTATGACCAGATCGATGCTGATGATCTGGAGGAGATGGATTTACAATGGCAGATGGCCATGATAGTGAGGAGAGTAAAGAAGTTCATGAGAAAGACGGGGAGAAAGTTTGTTGGTGGCAGGCCAGGGTTCGACAAGTCTAAGGTGAGGTGTTATAACTGTCAACAAAACGGGCACTTTGCCAAAGAATGCAGAAACGAGCGAGTTGAACGTGGTCATGGCCGGCCTGCACAGCACACTGGGAATAATAAGGAAATCAATGCCATGTTGTCCAGAGAAGCAGGTGAATACAACTGGAACCTGCATTCGAATGAAACTAGTGAACAGGCAAATATGGCTAAGGTTGAGAATGAAGAACGTGAGAAGACTACCGGAGAAGTGAAAGCTACTGGTAAGGAAAAAGCTTTCATGGTAGATAACAATGATCAAGTCTCCGAGGTAAGTTCTAAACCTATTTGTACTAAATGTGAGAATTTGTCTGAGCAACTTACTACCATAACTGATCAGTATGTTCGTTTAGATGCTGAATTTAAAACTCTTAAAGAAGATCATCACTTTATGAAAGCAAGAGAAAACAGTTACAAAGTTAAAATAAAAGCGTGTGAAAAGGATGTTAAAAGCTTAAAAACAAAACTTGCTGAAAAAATTGAAGTAATTGATCTAAGTTATGAGGTTTTAGAAGAAAAGACTAAATTGATTGCTGAACGAGAAAAGCAGATTGCTGACCACCAGGTGAAAGTGGTGGAACTGAACCGAAAACTTGAACAGTTCAGAAATTCCTCAGCTATTCTTGATCACCTTGTTAGTGATCAAGGTACCTCTACAAAGAGGGGAGGAATTGGTTATCACGAGGTTCCACCACCTTATAACCACAATTACACTTTTAACCCTAGTGTTCAGAAATCTGTTGATTTTGAAGTTCCTCAGACAGTTCCAATCAAGGTTACGAGTAAAGAACCAAGTGTTAGTAGTGGCGAAATGAGTTCGCCTGTTTCAAGTGAAAAAATTTCTGTTACGAGTCCTGTCTCATCAGATTCGGATAAGTTGTCCGAATCGGGTAAGACAAAAGAGAAGGTAGTGTTACCCACTGGTGGAGAAAAAGATAAAACTTATAAAAAGAGTACTCCACTCAACCCGTACGTCCCACCTTATGTGAGACGAATGGCCGGTAACACTGCCTCGACATCCAAAACAACCTTTGAAAAGAAAATGGAGTATAGGTGTTGTTTTAGGTGTAATAAGTTAGGACATCTTGTTGCAGATTGCCCTCTGACGCCGAAATTCAGAGGTGTGAGGCCTATTAAAACTGAGCATAAGCCTAACGGTAATTTTAATACTGCTAAAAATGAAAACCCTTCAAGATTCCGAAATGTAACTAATTCAGGTTTTCACATAAACAAACCTCAGTTTAACAATGCTAATAACCAAACCACAAGATATAATACTTTCAATGTACATAGGTTTGGAAGGCCTCACACTCAATTTCCAAAGAGATTTCCTAATAGGACTGACAGGAATTATCCAGATGCTAACTTTGGAAAGCAGAAGTACGGGATGTATAGATCCAAGACCAATTGGTCTTAGGTCCCTAGATTCTAATCATTTGCTTTATTGTGCAGGAACAGTTTAACAGGGCTGCCCACAGTCTTTGGATTGTAGATAGCGGCTGTTCCCGGCACATGACGGGTAACAAATACTTGTTGCACGACTTAAAACCTGTTCAAGGAGCGAGAGTTAGCTTTGCTGGTGAAAGTGGAGGAAGAATTACTGGAAGAGGAACGGTGTCCAATGGGAAAATGACTCTTGAGAATGTAAACTTTGTAGAAGAGTTGAAGCACAATCTGCTGAGTGTGTCGCAGATTTGTGATAAGGATTACACTATTCATTTCACGAAGAATGAGGCGATCGTGTTGAAGCCTGGTTTTCAGATACCAGACGAGTGGATAGTGATGAAAGCTCCACGTGATACAAATACTTATGTGATGGATATGAGGTCTACTGAAATGGCCACGGGAGAATCATGTTTAATGACGAAAGCAAGCGAATCAGAATCCGAACTATGGCACAGGAGGATGGGGCACATTTATCTTCGGAAGATGAACCACATTGTCAGGAATGGACTTGTGATGGGCGTTCCCTTGAAAAGTTTTAACTTTGCAGACAAATGTATAGCATGCAAGAAGGGAAAGCAACACAAGAAATCTCATCTCACCAAGAAGGTCAACTCAATTGCCAGTACTCTAGAACTGCTTCACATGGATCTCTTCGGTCCCGTGAATGTAAAAAGTCTAGGAGGTACTTCTTACTGCTTGGTGATCACTGATGACTACTCGCGATATTCGTGGGTATATTTTCTGAAATCGAAAGATGAGACGGCTCAAATGGTGAAGAATTTGATTACCAAAGTTGAGAACGTCATGAGTAAAACAGTTAAGTTCATCAGGAGTGACAATGGAACGGAGTTCAAGAATTTTGAAATGGAAATCTTTTGTCTTCAGAAAGGAATTGAACACCGATACAGCGCTCCGTATACTCCGCAACAGAATGGAGTGGTTGAAAGGAAGAACCGAACTTTAATTGAAGGAGCCAGAACTATGCTGGCAGATTCGAAGCTTCCTGTGATGTTCTGGGCTGAAGCAGTTGCTACAGCCTGCTATGTTCTGAATAGAGTGTTAACCGTTAAGAGACTTGGTAAAAAGTGTTACGAGCTTATGCATGGGAGGAAGCCCAACTTGAGTGGTCTTGAACCATTCGGGTCCCCTTGTTCGATCTTGAAGACAAATTCTAAATTTGGAGAAGTAGCCGATGAAGGAATCTTAGTCGGTTATGTTGTTGGTACACCCAACAGACGTGTCTTCAATACTTCGACCTGCAAGGTGGAGGTGGTGTGTAACACTGACATCACAAGTTACCAACCGCCAAAACCTAGCAATGGACCTGCTGAGCTTTTCGACTATGTTAAGCTTTTTAAGTCGTTTAACGTACCGGATTTGGAAATTTCTGAAGAAGAAGAAAGAGCTGCGACGAAGATGATAATCGATGAGGAAGAAAATCTATTGCAAAGACAGCTGATTGAAAAATGTCAACCTTCCTCATCAAACGCTATCGGTACCCCTGCTGCCTCTGCTGAAGAAGAATTTATCAATCCTTTTCACTCTCAGCATGAAACAACCATTGATGAGATCTCTTCTAATTTGGAAGATAATCTGCATGTCGGTTCTGTTCCGACCACGAGAATTCATAAAGATCACCCTTTGGATAATGTGATTGGTGATGTGTCCTCAGGTGTACAAACGAGAAGCAGCTTGAATGAACATACCTGTGTTTATACAAGCATTAAGGAGACAGGAATAATAAATGAATGCCTGTATACCTGCTTTATAAGCCAGATTGAACCGAAGAATTATCAAATGGCTTTAAAGGACAGCTCGTGGGTTGAGGCCATGCAAGAAAAGTTGGCTCAATTCAAGAAGATGGAAGTTTGGACTTTGGTTGAAAAACCAAAGAATGTGCATGCGATAGGCACAAAATGGGTGTTCAAGTGCAAGAGAGATGATAAGGGGATTATTATAAGAAACAAGGCGAGGCTAGTCGTTAAAGGTTTTAATCAACAAGAGGGGATTGATTATAACGAAGTGTTCGCTCCTGTCGCCAGGTTGGAAGCCATAAGATTGTTTTTGGCGTTTGCTGCTTATGAAAAGATGAAGGTGTTTCAGCTAGATGTGAAGAGTGCGTTTTTGAATGGGAAAGTTGATGAGGTTGTGTATGTTGAGCAACCACCGGGTTTTCCTGACCCAGACTATCCAGATCACGTGTACAGGTTGAGCAAGGCGTTGTATGAATTACATCAGGCATCTCGTGCCTGGTATGCAACTTTATCGGATTACTTGCTCGAGAATGGTTTTGAAAGAGGGAAAATTGATAGCACGTTGTTCTTTAAAAGAGATGGAAGCGACTTCCTGCTGGTACAAGTCTACGTGGATGACATTATATTTGCTGCATCAAAAGTCTCCATGTGTCAGGAGTTTGAAGCCGTCATGAAGAAAAGGTTTGAAATGAGTGCTATGGGTGAACTAACTTTCTTTCTAGGATTGCAGGTTGATCAGAAGAAGGACGGGATGTTCATTCATCAGACGAAGTATGTTCATGATGTGCTCAAGCGCTTCAAGATGGAAGTTTGGACTTTGGTTGAAAAACCAAAGAATGTGCATGCGATAGGCACAAAATGGGTGTTCAAGTGCAAGAGAGATGATAAGGGGATTATTATAAGAAACAAGGCGAGGCTAGTCGTTAAAGGTTTTAATCAACAAGAGGGGATTGATTATAACGAAGTGTTCGCTCCTGTCGCCAGGTTGGAAGCCATAAGATTGTTTTTGGCGTTTGCTGCTTATGAAAAGATGAAGGTGTTTCAGCTAGATGTGAAGAGTGCGTTTTTGAATGGGAAAGTTGATGAGGTTGTGTATGTTGAGCAACCACCGGGTTTTCCTGACCCAGACTATCCAGATCACGTGTACAGGTTGAGCAAGGCGTTGTATGAATTACATCAGGCATCTCGTGCCTGGTATGCAACTTTATCGGATTACTTGCTCGAGAATGGTTTTGAAAGAGGGAAAATTGATAGCACGTTGTTCTTTAAAAGAGATGGAAGCGACTTCCTGCTGGTACAAGTCTACGTGGATGACATTATATTTGCTGCATCAAAAGTCTCCATGTGTCAGGAGTTTGAAGCCGTCATGAAGAAAAGGTTTGAAATGAGTGCTATGGGTGAACTAACTTTCTTTCTAGGATTGCAGGTTGATCAGAAGAAGGACGGGATGTTCATTCATCAGACGAAGTATGTTCATGATGTGCTCAAGCGCTTCAAGATGGAGGACAGTTCTCCATATGATACTCCAATCTGCGTCAATCACAAATTGGGTGCTGAAGTAGACGGTGATGCAGATGTGGACCCAACTCAATATCGGGCAATAATAGGTTCTTTAATGTACTTAACTGCATCTAGGCCTGATATAATGTTTGCTGTTTGTCTTTGTGCACGTTTTCAAGCAAATCCAAAAGAATCTCATTTGAAAGGTGCAAAGAGGATACTGCGGTATCTCAAGGGCAAGCCGAAGCTGGGGTTGTGGTACCCGAGAGGAGGAGACTTGGAGCTGGTCGCTTACACAGATTCTGATTATGGAGGGTGCAATCAGAGTCGGAAGTCAACAACTGGAGGATGTCAGTTTCTTGGTGGCAGATTGGTGTCGTGGCAGTGCAAGAAGCAGACTTCAGTCGCAATTTCAACCTGTGAGGCAGAATACATGGCAGCATCCAACTGCTGCTCTCAGGTTCTTTGGATTCAACAACAGTTGCGCGACTATGGTCTGAATTTCTTACTTACTCCTATTTGCATTGACAACACAGCTGCTATCTCAGTAACTAACAATCCCGTGAAACATAGTAAAACTAAACACATTGACATACGTCATCATTTCATACGGGATTGTGCTGAGAAGAAACTGATAATTCTTGAAATGGTGGATACGCTTGATAATTTCGCTGATTTATACACTAAAGCGTTTGACAAATCCAGATTTCAAAACCTTATTGAACTGAATGGGATGATCAATCCCGAGTAACCATGTTTTTCTTTTGATATTTAAAAAAAAAAAAAAAAAAAAAAACGTCACTAATCGCTTAAAAATATGTCGGTTACATCAGTTTCAAGGACTTGTCTTCGGATATGTTTTGGTCCTCATTTTCTACTTGTAGATTTTGTGGATAGCCATTAACCAGATTACTGATAGTGACCAGGGCGGTTTATGATGAGTTTTTCTTTCTTTCGCTTAAAATTAGTCGATCATACTTAGTTAGAAGGACACATACTAGTATGTGGTCGGTCCAGCTGATCCATTGGATCTTCGGGAAAGCCATTTACATGAAGACTTTGTTTCGGTCGGGGCGAATAATGTTTAAATTTTGAAAGAAATGGGAAATGAAATTATTTTTCAAGTCTGTTACTTCGTAAGAAGTTCGTTAGCTATGTTTAACAGAAAATTGATCCAACCTTGGAAAATGATAGATATACTAATTCTGTGTGCTTAACTAGTGAAGTTATTAGGCTTAAAAGGCTTTAGGACAATCATTGTATGTCATGGTAACTTTTTATGGTGCGTAAAAGTAGACGTGATACAAATTAAATCTACTTGATTTAACGTGGAAACTCCTTAAGAGTTTTGCATGTCTTCATATATATCTTTCCGAATGATAGGCAGAAAAGCGATTACCCAGTCATACACGAGCCCATGTGTGTTCTGATTCCCGTGAAGATAGCATCTCAAGATACTGCAGTGATCCAGATTCGGGACTTGCAGTTAATTTCTACTCTGAAGTCTATGTTTATTAAAAAAAATAATAATAAATAAATAAAAAAAAATAAAAAAATTGGAGTTATTGAAACATTTTAAAGATGACAAAATATCAAGACTTCTCAATCTTAGAGCAAGAAGAAGAACGGGAACCAGAAGAAGAGTACTTACATGTTTAATCAGACACTATGGGTCGAAGTCAATTCGGGGTGACTTGGGGAAAGCCAAATACGCTTTGAGAATAGATAGGAGGCATCAATATTTCTGAGTTGTTGCCCACTTAAACTTTGAGGCTTAATTGAATATAACTCGTATCACAGAAACGATGAAAACCACTTTAAGTTATACCTGCTTACAACCTGTCTCTATATGTCATAATACAGCTAAACACGGATCTATGTGACAGTCACGAAATTAGTATGATTCCTGTTCGGATCTTTTCTAAAACGTGGTAGTCCCTATCGAGACTGAAATTTGATCCATTATACTTTAAATTTTTAAGTTTTTGTACTTAGATAGTTTTATGATTTTTTAACTGGTTACTTAGAATTGATCATGTCATTTATTTCTTAAAGGAAAGTTTTATAACTTAATTGGAAAAATGTTCAAATTATAAGGTTTAATTCTGTAAATATATAGGCGATGTTGTTGAACAGGCGAAGTTGTGGATAACTTCGCCTAGGCAAAGTTATCCGTAACTTCGCCTGTATAACAGAGCCTCTATATAAAGGATTTTACGAGTCAAACTGTTCATTATATCAGCGAACTTATATCCACAGCGAACTTACTTTTCCGGCGAACTTGTTATTTCATCCGATTACGTGTTATTTATTCCCGATTTTCACACCGATTCAAGGTTCGAAATACCATTATATCACATACTCTATGTTCATGCAATCGTCTAAATGTTTGTTTCGACCGGTTTCGAACCCTCGGACCATCGGTTTTGAAACCGAGTTTCTTAACTTGTGTTTTTACGTGTTGATAAACATACTGATCGTCAACATGTCCTTAAAACTTGTGTTTAAAGAATACTTAATCGTCTAAACTAGCCGAATCATCAACTGCACGTTGTTCCATAATCCTTACTGTCGCCGATTCAGATTCAGGCGAAGTTAGGGTTTAGGCGAAGTTATCCGTAACTTCGCTTGAAACTTAAGTTCGCCTGAGGCGAAGTTATCCGTAACTTCGCCCGAAACTTAAATTCGCCTGAGGCGATGTTGAGATGAGGCGAAGTTAACATTAACTTCGCATGGATCATTTTTACTTAATATTAATTAGACGAACTTAAAGCTGAAGCGAAGTTGTTCCCAACTTCGCCTCACCTTTAACTTCGCCTATAATGAGTTTATCACAACTTCGCTCATGGTAACTAAGCGAACTTGTGCTAAGTCTTAATGTTTAACTAACTTGGTTCGTTTGTTGTAGATATGGCTGCGGTAGCTGGTGCTGGAGGTGCAGGAGGAGACGATGGTGATAATCAACGTCAATTCTTCCCGGGTCACAATATGTACATTACACTTGACCCGGAGGCGAGCGGCGTGGACGATTACCGCGAGATCATAACTTTCCTCCTACGCTCGAGGATTTTTCATGCCATAACAAACACTCTGCCGATATCCTTGCCGAATATCGAAGACTTCTGGCAGACGGTCGAATACGACTGTCGTGTTGAGCCCCCGGTCATGTGAGCGACGGTGAACAATCAACAAGTTCAGTTCAATTCTGAACAGATTCGGGTGGCGTTACGCTTCGGTGAAGAGACTAGGGACGACCCAACTGAGTTCGTAGCTCCGTTCCGTGATGGAGCGTTTCTCCGAATGGGCTACTCTGGTCCATTAGGTGATACCCAAAGGAGGAAGGGTTTCCTTCTAGATCAGTGGCGCTTCCTCATGCACGTTATGATAGTGTGCATGTCTGGGAGGAAGGCGGGCACGGATGGTATGGGTGCGACCATGCAGTCTGCAATGACTGCACTGACCTATAACAAACGTTATAGCTTCAGTCAAATGGTCTTCTACGAGATTGACAGACAAAGAAGGGCGATGTCTCGGGAGCGGTTCATTATGTACCCACGGTTCATCCAGATGATATTGAACTATGTCACTCCGAATCTACCTCAGAGACGCCCGATAAGATACGTGGAATCTGTGAGCAAACGTATCTTTGCTCAATGCCGCACTTCGAGTGCGAGGAGCAACCCTGAACGTCGTCCCAGGCATACTCCACTGTTTGGGTTTTTACTTAACCCAGAGTATGTTCCTGCTGGTGGGGACGAGTTCAGAGATCCTCAACCGCGACAGGCAAGAGCAACTCAAGCTGTTCCTGCTCCTGCTGTGCCTGTTGTGTCGGCTGCAGAGGATATTGATCTTGACGCTGTCTTTGGAGGTCAAGGTTATTTTGATATGGATCAAGTTGAAGAGGTGCAGGTCTCGGCTGCACAAGGTTCGGGTGTGAGTATGACTAGAGCAGCTACGTCGATGGCTGACTCCGATTTGGATGAGATTATGAATGAGGGGAGACGGTTTATGGTGTCTCGAGAGAGAACGATTGGGAAGAGAAAGAGAACGGAAGATGATGAAGAGTCAGAAGAGGAAGAAGATATACATAAGCTGATAAGAAGATCAAGACGGGAAAGGACAGGTGCTGGCATGGGAGCTGGAGAGACTTCAAGGACTGTACGTTTTGCTCCGGCCGCACTGTCTGGTATGTCTATTGTTCCTTCTTCTGTACAGGTTACAAGTACAAGCGCTGCGGATGTTCCCGTGGTGGCTACATCATCTGCTGGCATTCCATCCATCACTGCTATCCAGACGTCGACTCCGGAGATCGAGTCACTACCACCTCCAACGCTTACTCAGTCGGTGGTAGCTGCACGATTTGTAGAGTCAACGGTCGTTACTGCTGCAGGGTTATCAGGTATGGTACCACCTGCGGTTACGCCTGCTTCTGATGTCTCGCCTTCGCCTATGTCAGACTCAGAGAGAATAGCTTCACTAGAGCGGATCGTGGCAGAGCAATCAAAGACTATTCAAAGCCTAGTGGAAGCAAATCAATTACAGTCATCCCTCCTGGTTGAGCATGGGAAAATCATAGATGCCTTGAAGAAGTTCTTGGCATCTCAGGGGGAGATGAGCTGTAAAGGCGACGAGCTCAGAACGAAGAAGAGAAACGACAAAGACGATGATCCCAATGCATCGAAAGATGCAGGTGGTGAGCTGCCAAGAACTTCTCAAGCTCTTGGTACTTCCACAGCTGAGGGGGAGTCTACCGACGCGGCTGGTGGTGATGATGTGGTGTTGGTGGAGGATGACGTGATTGATGCGTTGAAGGAACTGGACGATGATATGTTCAGTCATGATGTGTTGTTTGATGAAGATGTGCTGCCGAGTGATGTGATTGAGAAGATCGGTGAGCAGATTGAGATTGAAGATGGGATAGAAGAGGGAGAGATAGTAGAAGAAGACGTCGAACACGAGATCCCTGATGTTGAGAAAGCCGACATGGGTGCTGAGATGGATGAGACTGAGTGGGAGGAGCAGCCTAGGTGGAAGGAAGGCTGTGCTCATTGGTTTATTAAGACCAAGAAGCCTGCTGTTCCAGCCATGTTCAAGAAGACTTATAACATCAAAGGCTATGCTGAGTCGAAGAAGGGAATTATCTGTTGGATATATGATGAACAGATGAAGTTGTTTGTGGTGAAGCGTTATGATGGAATTCAATACTTCAAAAGAATGTTGAGATCTCTCAATACGTTGCCGGAATGTGAGGTGAAAGATTTGGCCAGGTTGGGCCTGATAAATAGAAGTGACAACAACATGGCAAGAGTGATTGAGAAGATTGTGTGGAAAGAAAGCATAAAAGAAGAGAAGTTTGAATTATTAAAGCCACAGAAGGGAAAGCTCGTGGAGGATACAGAAAGGGGATTGAGAGCAGATGGCAAGCCATGGATGGTGATGAAGTACAAACCGATCCGATGCATCAAGGAGGTTCCAATGAAGACTATGCCTCAAGATGTGTTGAAGAATCTAAAATGGTGGTACGTTGATTGCCAGACTGCTGAAGCCGTGATGGAAGACGAAGATGAACAAGAAGTGCTGAGGGTGTATGATCCGATGCATCTTGTTAACTTATCGAAAGCTAATCTGCAAGTGTTGAATGAAAAGAAGATATTCTATATTCCTGCTTGGAAGGATGAAGCAAGGAAATATCAGCGAGTAGTCACGGTGTGTGTTAGAGAAGGAGTGCACGCTTGAAGATACAGGATTACGAGACAAGAGCTGAAAGATCAAGATATGAAGCTACTGCCAAGGGGGAGTCTGCTGGTGCATAGATGTCAGTAGTTCATATGTCTAATGTCTGTAATCGAGTCTGTAATATTGTTTGTGTATTTGTTTGTTAAAGCGAAGTTGTTGACAAGTTCGCTTAGGCGAACTTGTTAACCAAGCGAAGTTGTTGACAAGTTCGCCTAGGCGAACTTGTTGAACGAGCGAAGTTATGGACAATTTCGCCTGAGGCGAAGTTGTCGTGTATTTATATAGGCTACGGTCTACTGTTTACGAGTGGATCGAGTTAGTTCAGTTTACGTGTAATTCAGTGAGTCAAGTGACGTGAGGTCGAGAGTCTGTAAGTATCACGGTTCGAGTTATTAATATAACCTGAGTTTGTTTGTATCGTGTTCGTGTGTTCGTGTGATTGTATTCTACGTCCGTAACGATCTACACAGGGATTCCGCACCTGTGTATATCGGGATATCTCGTGTGATCCGTCCAGGGAACCTACAGTCTTAATGAATGTTTGTTTGATTTGTGTGCCTCCATGTGCTAATTGATTATTTTGGTAGAGGATCTACAAATTTTTATGTTTGAATATAATTTCGTTTACTGCTCACTGATATGTGCTTAATTGATCAACTGTAAATCCTAGGTATTTCTGATGCTTTGGATAATGATCAGTGAATATGTTTGATATCTAGTGCTTGATTTGACTAGGTAATTTGTGCTTGTCTGATATCATGATTATGTGTTTTATCAAATGTGATATTGTTAGGATCTGTTAGACTTGACTGTTTTTAGTTAAAGTTTAACCCCTTCGAGCATACTTGAAGTTTGAATATGGTATTACCAGCAAGCTTTAACAAGTTCAAATTTTTCTAGCACACTTAACTGTTTTGTAGGATATTTGACTTGTCTCTAGCAAGCTTTGCATTTTATATGTTGAATACGATGTTTCTAGGATGCTTTTATATAGTTGGTATTGTCTAGCACACTTTATTGTTTTGTTTAGAAGTACAACTGTTCACTAGAAAGCTATTTGATATGTTACTTCCAGCAAGCTTTATATGATCTCAGACTTTATAGCATACTTAGGTGTTTGTTTTACTGTTTGAACTCATTCTAACAAGCTTTGTGTTACTTGTGATTCTGATTCTTTGAAATTACAAGTGTTTTCGGGCAAACCTTGTTTCCCGGGCACACTTTATGATGCGAGTACACTTTGAAATGTTCAAATGTTCTCTTAACATACATGGTAATTTCAAGAAGTTGCTTTTCGAGTACACTTTGTGTTAAGAACTTATTTCTAGCACACTTTGTATTTTTGAAGTTGTTCCAGCATACTTTACTTCAAAGTATACTTGATTGAATATTTGTGAACTATTTGACATTTACGGGTAAGGTTTGTGATAGGTTGAACTATTCGAGTAAGGTTTGCAATTAGAAGTATGTCTGAGATATTTATTTGGGTATCTTAATTGATTCCTAGCAAGGTTGCAAATTTGATATTTTATACTTGATTATTTGCCTTGTGATTCAGTTCTCAAGCAATCTTGTATTTCGAGTAAGCTTCCTTCATTTTATTTTCTTAGCTATATTTCTAAAATCTCTTATAATAGTTGAATGAATTTGAATTAATTCTGAAACGAGCAAGCTTTGAGAAAGTGGAAGGTTCCTAGCAAGCCTTGTTAATAAACATATGAACTTTTTTCGAGCAAGGTTTGGTGAATGAACTTTATCGAGTAAGGTTTTAAATGTGAATATTTTAAATAGTTAATAGTACTGTTTGATAGCTATTAACTCACTAAACAACAAAATGCATTTAAAACTCACTTTCAAAAAAGCATATAAGTGGGAGTTAGAGAAAATTTTTTCCCACTTTTCTCCTCACCCTCGTTACAGAAACTCAACCGACTAATTGTAATCATCTGAAATTCCCTAACCCTAATTCATCAGCCCACTTATTCCGACTCGGTAAGCTTCAATTAAGTGTTTTTCGACAACGATTAAGTAATAATGGGCTTTGATTATTCATTTTCACTAACTCTCTGTTTATTGTGTAGGTTATAAACTTGTCGAAGATCAGGTTCTTAATAAAATTTCTTCTTATCTTCTTCAAAATATAACTTGAAATTAGTTAAAGATGTGAACTTTAGGACTAATTTCTGCTTTGAATGTGTTTGTTTGTATGTACAGATATGGCGGACGATGATGAACCAACCTATCCATTTGAGCACAAGCACAACATGTGCGCTTTACTAAAAGTGACTCCCGATAATCAGAAAGTAGCTCTAATGATCCAGTGGCTTATAAGATCAAACATACGATTTTCCTTAACCGAGTGCCCGGTGATATACAAAAATCCCTTGCTTGATTTTTGGCGCTCAGCACGGTTGATTGATGATATAAACAGTAGGCGGATAGAGGCTACCGTGGCAAGGCAAGAGATTCACATCACTGAACGTTTAATCAGAAGATGCTTGCAGCTACACGACGATTATCACAATCCAATCCACTTCACAACCGATCATTTGCTGAGAATATTTGTGCATACGATGGGATATCATGGGACTGTGAACGAAGGACAATTCCAGAAGGGAATGTTCCCAAATTTGTACCGTTATTTGATTCACCATTTTATCCAGGGTTCTGCCCCTCGAAAAGGATCTTGGACTCTTATGAGTCGTGACTTAACAAATGCCACAGTTGTTGTAGTCTATGATTTGCCATTCAACTTCTCGAAGATGATTTTTGATGGAATGGTGAGCATTTTGAATAAGGCAAACAAAGATAGATTTCTTGCCTATCCTAGGTTTCTGCAGGTCATCTTCAACCATGAACTTCATGATCTACCCACAATGGGTACTACACATGTGCTGTAGAATCCAAACACTTACAAAAGGATTGCTAATCTGGCTAGCACAAGCAGATTCAATCCTAATGTTGAACTTGACATTTTGCCATGGTTTGGTGGACCATGATGCTGAAATTATGCCTGTACCTGAGCTAAGCTCAGAGGAGGAGGAGGATGAGTTGGAGAATGATGAAAGTGATGAAAGCGATGATGATGGAGATGCAGGTGATGGTAATGAAGGAGGAGCTGGAAGAGCTTTAATTGATACTATACAAGCTCAAGAGAAGAACCAACCAATCCCAACAGCACCAACCACACCTATAGCCACACCACCTCACTCACCACTCCCTACCCTAATCCAATCCCGCCTCAAATACCACCTGAAACCTTAAACCTAAGCCCACCTCAAAACATAACCCAAACCCCAACTGAAACCCAGCCTATTCATGAACCATATATTCCAGAACCTCTTCCCACAAACTTCCAAACCTTCCCATTCACACCAATCACATCTCCAACACACTCTCAAACCTCAGACCAACCATTACCCTCCACAACTGAAAACATTTTTTGTTGACCCTAACCCTCACACTGATCCAATCCTTCCACAAACTAACCCTTTACCTGAACCTTCTCCTTTTTCACCACCTGATACCCTCCCCTCTAATACATTTTTGCTTCAAAGAAATTTTGTTCTGATTTGTTGGAACATTGAGTTGAAAGGAGAAAATGTTGAGTTAAGAAAGAAGAATGATGACTTAAAAGCACAGTTAGCCCAAGCACTTTCAAGAATTCAAACCCTGGAGCAGGAGGTTGAGAAGACCTCAGCTACCCTAAAACAGGATGGAGAATATTCCAAATAATGTGGCAGCTGGTGCTGATGATCAGGAGATAGTAGATGTGGAAAGTGAAGCTGTAGCTAATGATGGTTTGAAAAACATCTTGAGTGCCTATGGTGATAGTGATGATGAGGAAAATAGTGGAGGGATATTGATTTTTAATGATTATTATGAAGGTGATAGATCTGAGGATGTTGAACAAAACTATGATGTAAACAATGAGGTTTTGAATATTGTTGAAAGAGATGATAATGATGATTCATTAAGAAAAGAGAGAGACATGGAGGATGATGTGGAAAATTTGAATATTGATGAGGTGGCTACAACAGATGTTGCCACTGACATACAAACTGAAGTTATGGCAGATGTTATGACTGCCACTGATGTACAGACTGACATTATGATGGATGAAGGAGCTGCTACTGAGGAACTTGTACTTAGAGAACAAGAAAAAAATGAAGTAAGTTCCAAGAGAGTAGAGCAAGATGAGGAGATGGATGACTTGGAGAGGGATATTGACAAATTTCCCTCAGAAACAGAGGAAGACAAGAAAAGAAGATTAGACAAAGGGAAAGGTATTGCTGATGAGGAGGATGAGCCTATTGAGGCAAATGTTAATGAGGAGGAAGAAGATGAAAATGCTGTTGCTGCCAGAAGGCTGGAACAAGTATTAAAAGAAACAAGGGAGAGGGAATACATTGCCCAAACCCTAACTAGAGAAGAGCTGGCAGAGCAGGAACACTTATTGCGCAAGCCAATATTGCAAAAACTTTTGATGAAGAAGGAGTTGAGGATCAGGAGGTAATTGAGACATTGATAAGTTTGAAAAGAGTTGAACATGTTGATAACTCCTTAGCCATGGTTGTGAGTATGTTCAGTATATCACAAAAACAACCTGGCAAGGAAACTAAGAAGGAAACTGAGAGTGTTGAAACAGAAAAGTCTTCAAATGAAGGGGAAACTGGAGAAACTATTGAAGAAATGAAAGAAAAACTTTCCAAATTGCATGAAGAATTTGCAGCAAAAGTGAACAGATTTGCAAATATTTATATAAAAAAAAAAGAAAGCTGATGAACAAGCTGAAAAAGAAAAATCAGCTAAAAGGGGTAAATGAAATGAAAAGAATAATTTTTTTGTTGAAGAAGAAGTAAGCCCCTTAAGGCCTTTTCCAATTCAGATTGTTAGGCCTGAAGACTTAATTTATCCTGATGAATAAAAGATTGATGTTGTCAATAAATCAACTGAGAAGGAGGATAAATCTGAAGAGGATAGTGATGTTGATGAACATGGTGATAAGCCTGTTGATGCTGAAAATGTTGATATTATGTTCCCACATGTTGAAATGTCAAATGTACAAAGGGCAAATATTCAACAAAGTTTAGTTTAATCTCAAAGGAAAAATCCATTGATTGTGAAATTAACTGCATTTGGACATAAGTTTGAAGATCTGGCTCCACTTTCCGATAAGGAGTTGCAGAGTTTGATCGAAGAAGAAAATTATGAGATTAAGAAGAGAATGCAGAAAAAGAACCTTGATTCTTTGTGGTATAGGAATATTTGAGAGGTTGTGGACTCTCTGAAAAAGACTTATCCAAGATGACCTTCAAAATTCTTGAAGAAACTTATAATGCAAATAATGAAAGAATGGAGAGAGAAGAAAGAGAAAGATTGAAGGATAAGTTTGAAGAATTAAAGAAAAGATATACTGGTAAATGTGGTTATTTGATGGAAAAGGGTATGGTACCTGAATTGGTAGACATTTTTTCAAAGGGTGGAGTTGAGTCTCATTACTACAGACTAGTAAAGAAAGAAAAATCAAAGAAATTTCAACCTGAGCCACCTGCCAAAAGGAGAAGAATTATGACATTGAGAGAGAAATAGAAAGCTGAAAAAGAATTTAAAAGGATGAAACACAAGAAATTTCTATCTTAGTGGAAGTAAAGCCAGAACCAGAACCAGATGAACCCACAGATCCATGGGATAATGAGGAAATGATTAAGATATTGAAAGATGTAATGGTAAAACAGAAAGGGATGAATGAAAATTCCTTTGATGCATTGGGTAAAGCTCAACTAAAAGAATTATTCTATATGAAGAATGCTGAATGGGAGAAAGTGTGGTTAGAAGGTGAGAATCCTAGAAGTTTTGTAGGAGGAAGATTTGTACCAGCTGGACAGCTAGGTAATGAAAGAGTTTTTGAAATGATTCCAAGATTACACATAGATGCAGCTGAAAACCTGGCTGAACTGGTCAAATTGCCGGTTGAGTTGATTGAAGGGATGTACAGGAAGACATTTGGAGTCAAAGGGCATACTAAACCTATGAAGTCAATTCCAACAATGCCCTTTACTTCAAGGAGATACCCCTCAACAACCAGGGGTGAGTAAAGTAGAGCTAGAACTCGAAGGATGGAAAGGCACCAATCTGATATAGATCTGCCTAGGACACTCTACTATGACTCTGTATCAAATACACTGAAAGTAATAATGAGGAGCAGACAATTGAGGGAAATCATCTTCAAGATGATTTTGCTGAATACAAAAGGGAACAACTTGAGATCTTGGCCAATCTTGACCTATATGATTATCATGACAGAAACAAGATGGCTGGGAGACAACAAAATGAATTGTCCAAATACCTGTGAGATGAAGCTAAAAACGTATTTCCCTTATTAGACCAGAGAAAGAAGTCGGAGCTGACCAAGCATGAAAAGGCAAGAAGAGCCAGACGAATAAGGAGCATAAGACATGCCGAGTTTGACTTCCTTTAAAAAGTTGGAAACAAAAATCCACTATCCAACTTAAACACTTGCATCAGCATGAGGAGAAGAATGACTCGTCCAAACTATGAAGTCCAGAAGAATAGTTGAATTGCTGAAATCGAATACAAGGAAACTACAGGCCATTACATTCTTCGTAACTCTGATGGACTCATACTTGGGATTATCAAGAATGATGAAGATCTGACGTTTATCAGCAATGAATATTTGAGGGACATTTTGGAGATGACGATTTCTGAAGACCACCCTCATCATCAAATCTTGGCAATCTTTAAACAAAGAGCAGGTGCAGCGATTATTGGAAGAAGACAAGCAGCCCATAATGCTAGAAGATGAAGATGTTTAGAATAGGGTTTGCTTTGTAATATCTACGGACAGAATTTGAATATGTAATATTTTGACTTTTTGTTATGTAATTTGATGTGTATTTTGACTAAATGTATGTAACCTTAGATGTGTTTTGGGACAGTTGAGGTGTTCCAATCTTGGGGAGATTGTTGATTCAAAGAATTGACTTGATATGACTTAAGGGAGATTGGAATCTTCTCAACACTCCCCAGAAATGGCTAAGTATGGAAACCGAGAACACTTGGACCTCCCAGCAAGGTTTACTTGGCCTAGCAAGGTATTTTGCCTTTCGGGCAAGGTTATCTTCTTGAAGTCTTCTTTAGTGTCAATCCGAGTAGTGTTCACTATGTCTAGCAAGGTTGTTCTTCGTAGCCAAACAAGGTTTGCTTCCGAGTAAGCTCTTGGATAACCAAGCTTTTGAAGCCAAGTATTTGGAAGATCTAGCAAGATTCTTCAACAAAACAGTGGTCCGAGCATGCTTGATGGAAGTTGATAAAGAATTATCTTAACGACTTCATCGGGAAAGATTCAACTCCAAGCAAGCTACAGTGTTACCAGCACACTTATTTTGCTAATAAGCTATTATTTAACAAAGGGTTGAAAGGATCTCTGAAGAACAAGTTTGCTCGTTGGATCATATCGGGCAAAGTCTATTATGGTCAAGAAGATTGAAGTCTGCTAGGTGAGTATTTTCTAAGGAAAATACTCTAAGTAAACTCTACCCGGAGAACTGTTCACCAGCACACTTCAAGGTTATCAGGTGTACTCGTAAAAGACAAAAGGCACAATGCCTACTCGGAGAAGACATATAACACAAAGTCTACCCTTAAGACCTATTTTTACACTTAGTATAATTTTGAATATGTGATGTGTTGTAAAACACACTAGTTTTCCTTGCTATTTATCATTGTTTTATTCGCTCATTTATCTAATGTTTAATGTTTTTAACTTTTTTTGGTATGATCTTACATTAATATTGTTGGTACATGTTTGTCAGTAGTTCATAGTCTAGTATTTGTTATCGAGTCTGTAATATAGTTAATGGTTTGTTTATGTTTTGTTTTGTAAACTAGCGAAGTTATCAGCAAGTTCGCTATGGCGAACTTGCTGATTTAGCGAGGTTACTGACAACTTCGCCAGTGGCGAAGTTGTCGTGTTTAAATACACTGTTTCAGCCGAAACAGAAGAAAACGTGAGTTAGGGTTTTTGGTTACGCTTTGTTTCGTTTTGTTCTCTGTAACAGTGACTTACTGTCACGTGTTTAGTTATTCAATATAACGTGTTTACCTTATAGCTCGTGTTCATTGTTCGTGTATTCAATCTCTACAATATCTACACTCGTACCTATATACGCAGGGATTCCGCACCTGCGTTGTTAGAGATTTCCCGTGTACGATCCGCGTTCAGGAACCTTCAATTGGTATCAGAGCTTTCGGCTCGATTGTGAGGTTCGGGATTTCACGCGGGTGTAGATTTCGTTTCATTTCGGGTGTTATCGGGACGAGTTTTTGGTGTGTTTATTCATTCTAGCTACCTACCAGTGTGTTTAAGCCTTTAAACCTTCAAAATTCTCGTTAAAATCCGAGTTTCAGATCTGAACTGTTCTTCGCGTTCATCGGGCGAAGTTGCTGAATTCAGGCGAAGTTGCCGTCACTGGAGATTAGGGTTTCGGCGAAGATATAAGGATTAGCGAAGTTAACCACAACTTCGCTTACCTCATAAGTTCGCCAAAGCGAAGTTATCCGTAACTTCTCTTACCACCCAACTTCGCTTACATCCTAAGTTCGCTCATTCTAAGCGAAGTTATTCTTAACTTCGCCAAGTCAAGCGAATTTAAGATCCAGCGAAGTTCTTGTTCCGCGAAGTTAACTTCCAGCGAAGTTATTCTTAACTTCGCCATCTGAGCTGTTTTAATATTTTTTTTTTGTGTGTTTTTCAGGTTTTTCAGGTTTTCGCAAGGATGTCCGCGATTAACATCTCAGATTTAGTCAAGATGGAGGTAGAGGCGGGGTCAGCCACTAAGGCCCCGAGGTTGATGAAGGGAACGGACTTCGTGGCATGGAAGGACAGGTTCATCCAGTATATCAAATATCAGGACGCCAAGATGTGGGTGTGCATGCAGGATGGATATGTACCTCCAACCATGCAATACGAAGGACGTGATGTGGTGAAGAAGTACAGTAAGATGGATGACGAGGAGAAGAAAATGTATGAGGCTGAGAGTAAGGCCCATGCTGCTATTACTATGGCACTACCTCAAGAAGTTCTTCATACATTCCGAAAGTACACTTCTGCAAGAGAGCTCTGGGATGCTCTGGAAAACAGATTCGAGGGGAACGTGGGTATACGTGCCTCAAAAATTAAACTTTTAAAAACCCAATTCTCCGTCTTCAAATATTTGAAGAATGAATCCTTAGATGATATTATCACCCGATACTATCACTTAATGACAGAGCTTAGCAACTATTCAATTGCCTATCGAGAGGAGGAGATCGTTGAAAAGCTTCTAGATGCTCTCCCACCGAAGTGGGAAATGTATACCGTGTTAATGAGGGAAGACAAAGACTTTCCTAACTGTGACTTAGAAACTGCAGTGAACAAGCTCAGAACGTATGAGCTAAATATGGTTCGAAAGGAGACACCCACAGACCAGATACAAGACCCTGGTATGTATGGTGCTAAAGTTAACTCAGGCTCAAGTTCAAGGCCTGAATCTGCTGCATTTTATTCGAAGGGGGAGTCAGGTTCTGACTCTGCACATGAAGGAAATGTTTCTGTGAACTCAAATGGGGACGTATGTTTTGTTGCTGGAGGATCTAGTGCTTCAAAGCCTCAATCCTCTACAAGTGGTTATTCAGCTGGTCCCACAAGCAATAATTACACCAAGATGCCTATGAGTGTAAAATCTGCTGAAGAGCAGTTTGCAGTCTACGCTTCATTTATTGCTTCATACGAGAATTATATCCAGGGGAAGATTGTGGACCCTGCCGTTCTTGATGAGGATTATGACCAGATTGATGCTGACGATTTGGAAGAAATGGATTTGCAATGGCAAATGGCAATGATCGTGAGACGGGTAAAACGTTTTATGAACAAAACAGGAAGAAAGTTTGTTGGTGGTAGGCCTGGATTTGACAAATCAAAAGTAAGGTGCTACAATTGTCAACAGTTCGGGCACTTTGCTAGGGAATGTAGGAATGAGAGAGTTGAACGGGGACAAGTTAGGCCTAACCAACACTCTGGAATTAACCGCGAGATCAATGCCATGTTAACTAGAGAGGCAGGAGAATACAACTGGAACCAACACTCAAGTGGTTTGGGTGAACAAGCACACATGGCTGAGACTGAAGCTGTAGAAGTTGAGAAGGTTGATGGAGAGAAGAAAGCAAATGAAGAAGAAACTGCTTTCATGGCGAACGATCAGGATGGTAGATCCAAGGTATGTCCCAAAATTATTTGTGCTAATTGTGAAAATTTGACTGAGCAACTAACCAATATAACTGATCAGTATGTCAAATTAGATGCTGAGTTTAAAACTGTTAAAGAAGATCACCATTTCATTAAAGCAAGAGAAAACAGTTATAAAGTTAAGATAAAGGCTTGTGAAAAAGACATTAAAAGTCTTAAAACTAAACTTGCTGAGAAAATAGAAATTATTGATCTTAGTTATGAGGTTTTGGAAGAAAAGACAAAATTGATTGCTGATAGAGATAAACAGATTGCTGACCACCAGGTAAAGGTGGTGGAACTGAACCGCAAACTTGAGCAGTTCAGAAACTCCTCGGCTATCCTTGATCACCTTGTGAGTGATCCAAGTACCTCTGCAAAGAGGGCAGGAATCGGATACCACGAGGTTCCACCACCCTTTAACCATAATTACACTTATAATCCAAGTGTTCAGAAATCTGTTGATTTTGAGATTGCTCAGTCAACCCCAATTAGAATTACTAGTGTCAAACCAAGTGTTAGCTGTGGCGAAACAAGTTCGCCTGTTTCTAGTGTGAATATTTCTGTATCAAGTCCAGTCTCATCAGATTCGGATATGTTGTCCGAATCTGGTCAGACAAAAGAAAAGGTAGAATTACCCACCAGTGGAGATAATGATAAAGTTTCTAAAAAGAGTTCTCCACTCAATCCGTACGTCCCACCTTATGTGAGACGAACGGCTGGTAATACTACCTCTACATCCAAACCAACATTTGACAAGAAAATGGAGAGTAGATGTTGCTTTAGATGTAACAGGTTAGGACATCTTGTTGCAGATTGTCCTTTGAAACCGAGATTTAGAGATGTGAAGCCAAATAAAAATGAGAATAAGCGTCATTTTATTCCAGCTAAAAATGAAAACTTTAAAAATTGCCAAAATGTAACGAATTCAAGTTTTCATAAAAACCAACCTCATTTTTACAACCAAACCACAAGAAATAACACTTTCTATTCTCAAAGGTTTGGAAGGCATTACACTCAATCTGCAGGGAGATTCCCTAACAGGACGTACAGAAATTATCCTGACGCTAACTTGAGAAAGCCAGGGTACGGGATGTATCGATCCAAGACCAACTGGTCTTGGGTCCCAAGATTCTAACTCATTGTTTTAATGTGCAGGAACAGTTGAACAGGGCTGCCAACAATCTTTGGATTGTAGATAGCGGCTGTTCCCGGCACATGACTGGCAACAAACACTTGTTGCAAGATTTAAAACCTGTTCAGGGAGCTAGAGTTAGTTTTGCTGGTGAAAGCGGAGGAAGAATAACTGGGAGAGGAACAGTGTTGAATGGGAGAATGACACTTGAAAATGTAAATTTTGTGGAGGAATTAAAGCACAATCTGCTGAGTGTGTCGCAGATCTGTGATAAAGAATATACTGTCCATTTCACTAAGAATGAAGCAATTGTATTGAAGCCTGGTTTTCATATACCAGAAGAATGGATAGTAATGAAAGCTCCACGTGAAACGAATACATACGTGATGGATATGAGGTCTACTGAAATGGCCACCAGAGAATCCAGTTTAATGACAAAGGCAAGCGAATCAGAATCAGAGTTATGGCACAGGAGAATGGGACATATTCATCTTCGTAAGATGAACTTCATTGTCAAAAATGGGCTTGTGATGGGTGTTCCCTTAAAGAGTTTTAACTTTGAAGATAAATGCATAGCGTGCAAGAAGGGAAAACAACACAAGAAAAGCCATCTCACCAAGACGATCAACTCAATTGCTGGTACTCTAGAACTACTTCATATGGATCTCTTCGGTCCGGTGAATGTACAAAGTCTAGGCGGTACTTCTTACTGCTTGGTGATAACTGATGATTACTCACGATACTCGTGGGTATATTTTCTGAAAACGAAAGACGAGACGACTCAGATGGTGAAGAATCTAATTACAAAAGTCGAGAACGTCATGAGTAAATCAGTTAAATTCATCAGAAGCGACAATGGGACAGAGTTCAAGAACTTTGAGATGGAAATCTTTTGTCTTCAGAAGGGTATTGAGCATCAATATAGCGCTCCGTATACTCCACAACAGAACGGAGTAGCTGAAAGGAAGAACCGAACGTTGATTGAAGGAGCCAGAACTATGCTGGCCGACTCAAAGCTTCCTGTGATGTTCTGGGCTGAAGCAGTTGCTACAGCCTGCTATGTTCTGAATCGGGTGTTAACCGTTAAGAGACTTGGAAAAACTTGTTACGAGCTTATGCACGGAAGGAAGCCCAACTTGTGTGGTCTTGAACCTTTTGGGTCTCCTTGTTCGATTTTGAAGACTAACTTGAAATTTGGTGAAGTAGCCGATGAGGGAATTCTTGTCGGTTATGTTGTTGGGACTCCCAACAGACGGGTCTTCAATACGACAACTTGCAAGGTGGAGGTGGTTTGTAACACCGACATTACTAGTTATCAACCGCCAAAACCAAGCAATGGACCTGCTGAGCTTTTTGACTATGTTAAACTGTTTAAGTCGTTTAACGTACCTAATTTGGAAATTGCTGAAGAAGACGAAAGAGTTGTGACGAAGATGATATTTGATGAGGAAGAGGAGCTAGTGCAACATCAGATGACAGAAAAATCTCAGCCTTCCACATCAAACCCTATCGATACCCCTGCGGCCTCAACTGAAGATGAGTTTATTAATCCTTTTCACTCTCAGCCTGAAACTACCATAGATGAGATCTCTTCAAACTTGGAAGACAATTTACATGTCGGTGCTGTTCCGACCACGAGAATTCACAAAGATCACCCTTTGGAGAATGTTATAGGTGATGTGTCCTCGGGTGTACAAACCAGAAGTAGCCTGAATGAGCACACCTGTGTTTATTCAAGCATAAAAGAAACAGGTATAATGAATGAATGTTTGTACTCCTGCTTTATAAGCCAAATTGAACCGAAAAATTATCAAATGGCTTTGAAGGACAGCTCGTGGGTCGAAGCTATGCAAGAAGAGTTGGCTCAGTTCGGGAAAATGGAAGTTTGGACTTTGGTCGAAAAACCAAAGAATGTGCACGCTATAGGCACGAAATGGGTGTTCAAGTGCAAGAGAGATGAAAAGGGGATTATTGTGAGAAATAAGGCGAGGCTGGTTGTTAAAGGTTTTAATCAGCAAGAGGGTATTGACTACAATGAGGTTTTCGCTCCTGTTGCCCGGTTAGAAGCGATTCGATTGTTTTTGGCGTTTGCTGCTTTCAAAAAGATGAAGGTGTTTCAGTTGGATGTAAAGAGTGCGTTTCTTAACGGGAAAGTTGACGAGGTTGTGTATGTTGAGCAACCACCGGGTTTTCCTGACCCAGACTTTCCTGATCATGTATACAGGTTGAGCAAGGCGTTATATGGTTTACATCAGGCACCTCGTGCCTGGTATTCAACGTTATCGGACTACTTGCTGGAAAATGGTTTTGAAAGGGGTTTGATCGACAGTACGCTGTTTGTGAAGAGAGAAGGATGTGACTTCTTACTGGTTCAAGTCTACGTGGATGACATCATTTTTGCTGCATCAAGAGTATCCATGTGTCAAGATTTTGAGGCTGTCATGAAGAAACGATTCGAGATGAGTGCTATGGGTGAACTAACTTTCTTTCTAGGATTGCAGGTTGATCAGAAGAAAGATGGAATGTTCATTCATCAAACAAAGTATGTTCATGATGTGCTGAAAAGATTCAAGATGGAGGACAGTTCTCCATATGACACTCCAATCTGCGTCAATCACAAATTGGGAGCTGAATCAGATGGTGACGCAGATGTGGACCCTACTCTGTATCGGGCGATAATAGGTTCTTTAATGTATTTAACTGCTTCTAGGCCTGATATAATGTTTTCTGTTTGTCTTTGTGCTCGCTTTCAGGCAAACCCAAAGGAATCTCACATGAAAGGTGTGAAGAGGATTTTGCGGTATCTCAAGGGCAAGCCGAAACTAGGATTGTGGTACCCAAAGGGAGGAGACGTTGAACTGGTGGCATATACTGATTCTGATTATGGAGGTTGTAATCAGAGTCGGAAGTCAACAACAGGAGGCTGTCAGTTTCTTGGAGGAAGATTAGTTTCCTGGCAGTGCAAGAAACAGACATCAGTCGCAATTTCAACTTGCGAAGCTGAATACATGGCAGCATCCAACTGCTGCTCTCAGGTTTTATGGATTCAGCAACAATTGCGCGACTATGGTCTGAATTTCTTACTCACTCCTATTTTAATTGATAACACTGCCGCCATCTCAGTAATTAACAATCCCGTGAAGCACAGTAAAACTAAGCATATTGACATTCGTCATCACTTCATACGGGATTGTGCTGAGAACAAACTGATCAAGATCGAAAAAGTTGATACACTTGAAAATTTTGCTGACTTGTTTACAAAAGCGTTTGATAAATCCAGATTTCAAAACCTAATTGAACTAAATGGGATGATCAATCCCGAGTAACCATGTCTTTGTTTTTGATTTAAAAAAAAAAAAAAAAAAAAAAAAAAAAAAAAAAAAAAAAAATGAGTCTTTATTGCTTAAAATTAGTCGGTTACCTCGGTTTGATGGACATCTCCTCGGATATGTTTTGGTCCTTGTTTTCGACTTAGGAAATGAGGATAGCCATTAACCGGAAGACTGAAAGTAACTGGGGCAGTGTTGACATGTTTTTCTTTCAGTTGCTGAAAATTAGTCGGTCATTCTTAGTAAGAAGGACACATACTTGCATGTGGTCGGTCCAGCTGATCCAATGGATCTTCAGGATAGCCGTTTACCTGATGACTTTGACATGATTGGGGCAATTGAATTCAATACTTTATTTTGGGAAATGAAATTACTTTTCAAGTCTATTACTTCGTAAGAAGTTCTTTGCTGTGTTTAAAAGAAAATTGATCCACCCTTGGAAAATGATATGTATACTGACTATGTGTGCCTAACTAGTGAAGTTATTAAGCTTAAAAGGCTTTAGAACAGTCATTGTATGTCATGGTAATTTTAATGGTGCGTAAAAGTGTATGTGATACTAACCTAAATTTACTCGAATTTAATGTGGAAACTCCTTAAGAGTTTTGCATGTCTTCATACACATCTTTTCGAAGGATAGGCAGAAAAGCAACTACCCAGTCATACACGAGCCCGTGAGTGTTCTGATTCCCGTGAAGAAAGCATTTCAAGACACTGCAGTGATCCAGATTCGGGACTTGCAGTAGTTTAGTACTCCGATGAAAACTCTTATGTGTGATTAAAAAAAAAAAAAAAAAAAAAAAAAAAAAAAGAAAAAAAAAAAAAAAAAAAAAAAAAAAAAAAAAAAAAAAAATGTACTTATGAGAAGTAGTGACAATAAACACGAGAACCGACACTTCTCAAGATTTCTCAAGTTTGGAGTAAGAAGAAAACGGGAAGCAGACAACGAGTATCTACAAGTTAATCAGACACTATGGGTCGAAGTCAATTCGGGGTGACTTGGGTATAGCCAAATACGCTTTGAGAATAGATAGAAGGCATCATTACCTCTGAATTGTTGCCAACTTAAATTTTTGAGCTTAACTGAACCTTAATCCGTATCACAGAAACAATGAAAACCATTTAAGTTATTTACATGCTTACAACCTGTCTCTTTATGTCATAATACAGCTAAACACGGATCTATGTGACAGTCACATAGTTAGTATGATTCCTGTTAGGATCTTTTCTAAAACGTGCTAGTCCTTAACTAGACTGAAATTTGATCCCTTATACTTTAAATTTTTTTAGATAGTTTTATGTTTTTTTTACTGATTACTATTGGTTGAGGTTGAGCATAGGAACGTAATAGATACCTTGAAGGAGTTCTTGGCATCTCAGGGGGAGATAAGCTATAGAGGCGATGAGTTGAGGACAAAGAGACGACAAGATCATGACGATGATCCCAACGCACCTTCGGGTGCAGGTGGTGAGCTGCCAAGAACCTCTCAGGATCTTGGGGCTTCCACAGCTGAGGGGGAGTCAACTGATGCAGCGGGTGATGATGTTGTGAATGTTGAAGACGTCATCGATGCTTTGAAGGAGTTAGATGAGGAGGAGGTTGATGACTTTGTGAATGATGATGACGATGATGTGTTGCCCGTGGAGGAAATTGAAAGGATTGGAGAAAATATTGATGTGGTGAATGTGTTGGAAGAAGGAGAGATCGTGGATGACGCAGTGGAACATGAGATTCCAGCTGTTGAAAGAGCAGATTTGGGAGATGAGAATGTGGTAGATGATACGGTATGGGAGGAGCAACCAAATTGGAAAGAAGGGTGTGCTCAATGGTTTGTTAAAACTAAGAAGCCTGCAGTGCCAACAATGTTTAGAAAGACGTATAATATAAAGGGCTATGCAGAGTCGAAGAAAGGTATTATATGCTGGTTGTACGACAAAGAGTTGAAATTATTTGTGATCAAAAGGTACGACGGCATTCAATACTTTAAAAGATTATTGAGATCTCTAAACTCCCTACCGGAATGCGAGGTGAAAGAGTTAGCAAGACTGGGGCTAATTAACAGAAGTAACGATAATATGGCGAGAATTATTGAAAAGATCGTCTGGAAAGAAGCCATCAAAGACAAAAAGTTTGAACTGCTAAAGCCTCAGAAAGGAAGATTGATAGAAGATAAAGATAGGGGAATGAGGGCTGACGGAAAACCATGGATGGTTATGAAGTATAAACCAGTCCGACATCTGAAGGAAGTACCAATGAGAGTCATGCCCAAGAATGTCCTAACAGATCTGAAATGGTGGTATGTGGATTGCGAGACAGCTGAGGCGGTTATGGAAGATGAGGACGAACAAGAAGTTCTTCGGGTTTATGACCCGATGCATCTTGTTAATCTATCGCAGGCTGATCTGGAAGTGCTGAACAACAAGAAGATCTTCTACATTCCTGCTTGGAAGGATCAAGCGAGGGAAATATCAAGGAGTTGTGTCGGTTTGTGTGAGAGAAGGGGCGCACGCGTGAAAGTGCAAGATTACAAGACTCAGAGATCAAGATATGAAGCTACTGCCAAGGGGGAGTCTGTTGGTACATGTTTGTCAGTAGTTCATAGTCTAGTATTTGTTATCGAGTCTGTAATATAGTTAATGGTTTGTTTATGTTTTGTTTTGTAAACTAGCGAAGTTATCAGCAAGTTCGCTATGGCGAACTTGCTGATTTAGCGAGGTTACTGACAACTTCGCCAGTGGCGAAGTTGTCGTGTTTAAATACACTGTTTCAGCCGAAACAGAAGAAAACGTGAGTTAGGGTTTTTGGTTACGCTTTGTTTCGTTTTGTTCTCTGTAACAGTGACTTACTGTCACGTGTTTAGTTATTCAATATAACGTGTTTACCTTATAGCTCGTGTTCATTGTTCGTGTATTCAATCTCTACAATATCTACACTCGTACCTATATACGCAGGGATTCCGCACCTGCGTTGTTAGAGATTTCCCGTGTACGATCCGCGTTCAGGAACCTACAAATATGTATTTTGTTGGTTACGGGTTTAAAGAAAGAAACCGAGCTTTGAAAGAGATTTAGAGGCCTTTTATGCACTATTATTGATAAATAAAGTTAAAGGCCCGACCCATATCCATTTTATGAAGCCCATATGTGTTACAATATAATAAACAACAAAAAAAGCAAACCCTAACCAGCCCCTAAATCCCGAAATCAGCAACCACCAGCCAAAAAACTTCCGATCGGCAGCTTCTAGGGTTCCAAAGAAAGTCGTTTTTGCATCTTGTTGAGACAAGGGAAGAAGAAGTAAGCTAAGGACGACTCGGGACAGCAGCTAGGGTGGTTTCTCATCATTAATCTCAGCCCCAATCAAGAGTATAAGATCCATAAACTTTGTGTTCTTGTTAGTGTTTTATAACTCTTGTGATCTTGATCTTTAAAGTTAAATTGATTGATAATTGAGTTAAGGTTTGAGTTGTTATTTATTATCATTGATTGTTGAATGATTCTAACTATGTTTATGATGATTAATATGATGTTTACATTGAGTTATAGCTGATGTCCAAAAATCATGAGTAGCTAATCTTCTTTGTTCTACCTAGGTTAGATGATTATTGTTAGGTTTTAATGAGTTTTATGGATTGTTTGATCAATATGACCTGAATTGCTATTGAGAGTTTGGTTTAATATTTAATTAGGTTGTGTTTGGTGGCTTATGATTTTATTAATTATACTCATAAAGCTCTTGCTTCGATTGGTTGAATTAGTTTTGATTGATTTAGCTTGTTTGATTCTTTACTTGGTGTTGAGAATTTGTTTGCGGTAGATCAACCGTAGGGTTTTGTTGAGATTGTTAATTGATTGAATTCAGCGAGTAAGCACCTTCTTAGAGACCGAGAGGTTATAGGAAGTAAAGTCGTCTCATTGCTTTTACTTGTTAGGATTAGGATTGCGCGAGAGTGGGTTCGATTCTTGTCGGGTTTGGGTTTGTGAGCGATTAGTTGGTCTAGTTTAAGTTAAACCAAATTGTTCCTCTATCATTGGTTGTGTAGTATTCATTTTCATTAGAACACTTTAGCAATTCGTTTCTCGGTTTGTTCTTAAAGTTAATTAAGTGTAAGTTAGGGTTTGTTAGTGAGACCGAGAGGTGATCTAGCTTTCTTGAGCGAACCTTAGTTCTGTCATTCTTAGATACCGGTTGTCGTGGGATTATTCAATCCATTAGCTTGTTATACCTTCAATATGATTCTTAACTAGGTAGACCTTTTCTCCATTGTCAGCCACAGTCGTTGAGTTTCGTAAGTTTTTCGTTAAGTTAAGTTAAGTTAATTAATTTAGTTAAAGTAATTTAGGTTAAGTAGTTTAATTATTTAAAATCAATTTTAAAAATATTATTCTTAGGAAGGTCTTGTCTAGAGTTTAGTGATCATAGCATTTTCATGTGTCCTCGTGTTCGTTACTCGGACTTCCTTAGTTCTATATTACTTACGATCGGTACACTTGTCGGTTGTGTGTAGTTTTATTAGGAAAATCCGTTTTATAAATTTAAAGCTTAGTTGTGAGTTCTTTAGAAAGAGCATTCATTAGACACACATCAAGTTTTTGGCGCCGTTGCCGAGGACTCGGTTTGAGGCGTATTTGAGAATGACCCGAGTTGGGAACTTGCCTTTTGTATTTTTGTGTATATATTTTGTTTATATTAGTTAATCTGATTTGTTTAATTTAGTTTTATTTTATAATTATTTAATTATATTTTTTTCTGATGCCGGTGGTCTACTATAGTCAAGAAGATTAAAGTCTGCTAGGTGAGTATTTACTCTAAGTAAAGTCTACCCGGAGAACTGTTCACCAGCACACTTCAACGTTATCAGGTCTACTCGTAAAAGACAAAAGACACAATGCCTACTCTGAGAAGACATATAACAATAATTCTACTCGGAAGACCTGTTTTTACACTTAGTCTAATTTTGAATATGTAATTTGACTATGTACCTATCATTAGGGTTTCTAGAAGTCAGAACAACTTTCAGGTGGTGGCAGGCCTATAAATAGAATATTTTAAGGCACGCCTACCACAAGACGGATTCAGCCACTTTACACTTTTCAGACAAAAACGAATATTTTTGATTTGAGTGTGACGGCTGCCCTAGGATTGTACGGATAAACTTTCCAAACAAGAAACCCTAATTGATTTTACATTTGTATGAATCATTTATATAAATGAAAATATTTTGAGTGATTGTTTGTGTTTGTTACATTTAAGATCCTTAAGCAACAATTCTGTTTTTTTCTGATTCCGCCGTTTACAAACAGCTAATCTTACCAAAAATAGCAACGTCACCAACCTTCTTGTCTACACATTTATTGTGTGGGTTGTGATATTTATTGTAAGTTTGAGTGATCAATACGGGACCGACACGAACATTGCTAATATATACTTCAGACACGAGTAGATAATCAAGTTGCTGATATGTTAATTAATTCACGAACATAGTTAAATACATATTGGTGTAGTTTGCTAATATGTTTTTGCTGATTCCTGAGCAGTTAGCTGCTGATTGGTTAATATGTGCTACAGAAATAAGTGCCCCGAACAGATTTTGTTGCAGGATAATTTCGGTATTTTGCTGTTGATACATAGTGTGTCGAACAAGTGATGCTGCTGATTTTTAATTAATGAAGAAAATAAATGGATGCTGAACTGTTGTTTCTGCACTATTTACCTGTTTATTGCTGATATACGTGTTGTTACTGTGTTGTTTGCTACTAATTTAATGCTGGTAAAATATGCTGAAATTGCTGTTAAAACATGCTGAAAAAATTGTTGTTAAACGTGCTGTAAACATGTTGAAATTGCTGTAAAAATGAGTTGTTAACATACTGAAATTTTTAGTGGGCTGTTAACGTGCTGATTATTTGATGTTAACGAGCTGATTATATGCTGCTGAAAGTAAGAGTATTTTCATCTTTTGCAGCTGCTATAAGTGGTTTATGCTCGAAATAGTTAAGTGTTTATGCCCGAGCACATCTTTGTTTATCCCGAGCAGATCATAATTTTGGTCTCGAGCACATCTTATTTTTATTCAAGCATATCTTTTAGAGCACACATTTTCTCGAGTATTTCTTTTGCTTGAAAGTATTCTACGCATACATGCTTGTGAAATGAAATCTCAAGTTTGTGTCTCGAGCACACTTTTTGCTCACGATCATGCTTGGTGCTCGTAAAGAAAACCTTCATGCCAAATCGTAGCATATCTTTTTACTCTCGAGCACACTTCTTACTCACAAGCATGTCTATGGTCTAGTATGCTCGTGAAGGGAAATATGTTTGCTCGTGAACAGAAAGTTTGTGTATGTGAAATATATCAAGTGTTTAGAAGAATTTTTGGGATATTTGATGCAGTTGAATTTCTAAAGTCAAACGGGCTAAGATGGAGAAAAGATTTAATATTTGCTTATCCGTTGACTTTTTGACCATGTGCTCTAAATGAAAGATGTTTGCCCAAGTAAGATTGACTATTAGGAAAAGATTTTTCTGGTCAAATAAGTTGTTGACTGTACCGGGACAACGAGGGCATTTTGGTCATTTTTAGATATTTTTGAGCAAAATTGGGCAAAAATTACGAAAATTTCACAACTTCAACAAGGTGCTTACAAGAACAAAATGGTTGATTTTCTGGATCATTTCATGAGTTGACCAAGTCAAGGATTGTTGAAATTGAAGAGTCTCATGTTTTCACCCGCACTTGATTTGAAGACACGTTTGTTAAATATAATTGCATCGAAATTGGGGGGGGGGGGAGTAAAATTCTTTGAATTTCATTGCAAATTGGTTGCTTCAAATCAAGTAAAAGATTCAAGTTAAGGAAAAGATGATCAAGATAAATAATATAAGGTTTTTCAAATATGTGGAGGATCTTGATGACGTAATAATATGGAATTTGCCGTCTTAACATCCACACCACGAACGGGAAAAAATGAAGATTATTTGATGATCACATTGAGTGTATTTCCTTTTATGATGACTTTGTTACTTGATGTTGATTATTGAAGTTCAAACCCGCTTAAAGTGAGGGGATAATTTATATGAAAGACAACGGGTTATGAAGTAATCATGGAAGTAATTCGATGGCATCGCCTAAGGAGGATATTGTTGGGACTTTTTAGACTGACGCATCGAATTAATATGTGGGTGAAAAATATATTGTTTGGTCTCAACCAAGGGTGGATGGCTTGAAGACCAAGTCATGCTAGACTAATATAAATAGATGTTTTAATTCATTTGTCTAGCATTGAGTGTATTGTGCATTGATTGAGATCTTGGGTTTTATCCCTATAAGAGAGTCTCCTCCCTAGGATGAGCTTTCCCGGGGTGGCTGATATTTCTTGTGTATGTATGAGTGGTTCATCTTTATGAGAATCGTTCAACAAATGATATCATACTATCATTTCTATCTTGTTTGTGTTTCAAATACATATATTTGTTTTTCCTATTTTATTGATTATTGTTAATCGAATCAGGCTCTCTCCCAATACATCTCATTCGTCCATTAGATCGTTCAAGAGTGAATACATGTTGTAGATCGATCCTGAACCGAGCTCATTTATCACCGTTTATGTACAGGCTTCCGCACCAGGGCTCGGTTCCATCAATTTATAAAAAAAATTAGAATGAGGCATAGCCTCGGTATTTGTGTGTGCATGATAATATAAATAAATAAGTAATTCAATCATTAATTGGTAAGCTGTAAAAACATAAATAGAACACATAAGGTAATCAAGTAAGCACGTATGAGGTCCTAAGCATGTTACTAGGAAACCTCTAACGACCTATCTTAAACCTTCGGCTCTGATTCAATCTGTCACACCCAAACCTTTGGAAAAAATTCCGGGGCACTACCTATTGGTTTACAGCTTTTCATGGTACTATCATACAATATATAAGGTGACAATATCTGTCTAATAATTTCTAAATAACTCAAATAATTCAAACAAAATATCCAAAACAAATAAAATCTTGTCTTTTTTCTTATCTTATACTTAAGCAGTCTTTAGATGATCTTCCTTAGCTTCAGTTCATATGGTAACCTGCAATTGCGTACAAAATATCATAAAGTTTGACAACACGGGGTTGAGAGAGAAAAATCATCAGTTTCAATATAATAATGATAAATAAAAATAAGCAGAACCATTATTGTATATGTACGAAATCAAACCACATGTAAATAAATGTGTCGTTTAACCGTTGCCAGAGAATCGGGCGTAGGCTACTAAGAAGGTCGTATGATCATACTATAATGAGATTATGTTGGACCTCTCCAAATGCGATTCGAATAAGCAAGTTGTTTTGGTCGAAAGTCAGCTAAGGATAATATAACCAAATTTGTAAAGTGAGGTTTAGTACTTGTGTTACAATAATGGTTATGAAACGAATATAAGCAAGAACACAATGATTTTTTGCGAGGAAGGGCCCCTTGATCTTGGTCGGATCGCCGGCATAAAAACCCCGGGTGATGACAAATCGTCTATCACCAGTTTATTAATCAGAAAGGGTGTTACAAGGGTTGGAGATTATGATCAGAAATAAAATAATTGCTATGTGTGTGAGTATCTTGCTAGAGAGAATTGTGAGTATTGCTCAAGTGTGCGAGGTGACAAGTGAATGACCTAGCTGATCACAATCTCCTTATAAACAAAATAGAATATCTATAACTAAAAGTCCTACTAATCTGCCACTTTCCCACTAGCTTCATCCACGCCTTTTGACCACGTGCTGATAAGTCCAGTAGCGAGATATTAGGTAGACCAGGTTCCTATAGCCGTTATACCTATCAAATATTAACCTACACATAAGAAATAACCGTTAGTAATAACAAGTAATGAGGATCCATGATCCTAATATAATTCTGGAATTCCCATGAAGGATAATTGATCCTGAAACACCTTCAAGAATAACATATTCTCAGCACAGATTATCCATGATCTAACAATTGCCCCTAAAATGGCGGCTGTTATTGGATAAGAGCTGTCATTTTGAATTTCAAAATTCCTGCAAAAACAGATGAAAAGACACAAATAGGGTTTAAAATAAAAATTGACTAGGGATTAAAGACAAACCCTATTTCCTTCTTATACTCTTCATCCCCAAAAATCTTTCATCTACTCTCCACCGTAGATCAGGTAATCCTTTCTCCTTTTCACTTATTATTTTGCTTTCCTATTTATCCTATGTCTAGCGATGGCCGTCTTTCAACTCAGCCAGCCATATGGACGAGGAGATGAAGAGCCAAAACTTGTTACAAAACCCCTCGTCGGAGATCTGTAAATTTACTGATCCCGAAATTGATCAGCTCGTTTCCTTGTTTCCTTCTAGCACCGTATTCATGCCTTATGATTCTTCTACACCAAGCGACGTATCATAAAAAATCTGGGTTTGTTTTCCAGCCTGCCCCTTTTTTGCTTGGCTATTCATATCCATTCCCTGATTTTACCCAATGATTTTACCCACACCGGCAT